>NW_026947662.1:0-442997 GCF_034190915.1 Cavia porcellus | reverse complement strand
GATAGGTTTCTGAAAAACATCGCGGGGTGGTGCGCATTGTATGTGTGTGTTACATTACATTCACTAGTAGGAGTGAGAAAAACATCACGGGGTGGTGCGCATTGTATGGGTGTGTGTTACATTACATTCACTAGTAGGAGTGCGAAAAACATCACGGGGTGGTGTGAATCGGAGGGTCTGAATTAGGATAGGCAGTGAGTGGCAATGTAGGATGGAGAAAAGCACCTCGGGGTGGTCAGCATGGGGAGGTCAGGGAACATGCCGTGGCAATGTAGGATAGGTTTCTGAAAAAGATCGCGGGGTGGTGCGCATTGTATGGGTGTGTGTTACATTACATTCACTAGTAGGAGTGAGAAAAACATCACGGGGTGGTGCGCATTGTATGAGTGTGTGTTACATTACATTTACTAGTAGGAGTGAGAAAAACATCACGGGTGGTGTGAATCGGAGGGTCTGAATTAGGATAGGCAGTGAGTGGCAAAGAAGGATGGAGAAAAGCACCGCGGGGTGGTCAGCATGGGAGGTCAGGGAACATGCAGTGGCAATGTAGGATAGGTTTTCTAAAAAACATCGCGGGGTGGTGCGCATTGTATGGGTGTTTGTTACATTACATTCACTAGTAGGAGTGAGAAAAACATCACGGGGTGGTGCGCATTGTATGGGTGTGTGTTACACTACATTCACTAGTAGGAGTGAGAAAAACATCACTTGGTGGTGTGAATCGGAGGGTCTGAATTAGGATAGGCAGTGAGTGGCAATGTAGGATGGAGAAAAGCACCGCGGGGTGGTCAGCATGGGGAGGTCAGGGAACATGCAGTGGCAATGTAGGATAGGTTTCTGAAAAACATCGCGGGGTGGTGCGCATTGTATGGGTGTGTGTTACATTACATTCACTAGTAGGAGTGAGAAAAACATCACGGGGTGGTGCGCATTGTATGGGTGTGTGTTACATTACATTCGCTAGTAGGAGTGAGAAAAACATCACGGGGTGGTGTGAATCGGAGTGTCTGAATTAGGATAGGCAGTGAGAGGCAAAGTAGGATGGAGAAAAGCACCGCGGGGTGGTCAGCATGGGGAGGTCAGGGAACATGCAGTGGCAATGTAGGATAGGTTTCTGAAAAAGATCGCGGGGTGGTGCGCATTGTATGGGTGTGTGTTACATTACATTCACTAGTAGGAGTGAGAAAAACATCACGGGGTGGTGCGCATTGTATGGGTGTGTGTTACATTACATTCACTAGTAGGAGTGAGAAAAACATCACGGGGTGGTATGAATCGGAGGGTCTGAATTAGGATAGGCAGTGCGTGGCAATGAAGGATGGAGAAAAGCACCGCGGGGTGGTCAGCATGGGGAGGTCAGGGAACATGCAGTGGCAATGTAGGATAGGTTTCTGAAAAACATCGCGGGGTGGTGCGCATTGTATGGGTGTGTGTTACATTACATTCACTAGTAGGAGTGAGAAAAACATCACGGGGTGGTGTGAATCGGAGGGTCTGAATTAGGATAGGCAGTGAGTGGCAATGTCGGATGGAGAAAAGCACCGCGGGGTGGTCAGCATGGGGAGGTCAGGGAACATGCCGTGGCAATGTAGGATAGGTTTCTGAAAAAGATCGCGGGGTGGTGCGCATTGTATGGGTGTGTGTTACATTACATTCACTAGTAGGAGTGAGAAAAACATCACGGGGTGGTGCGCATTGTATGAGTGTGTGTTACATTACATTTACTAGTAGGAGTGAGAAAAACATCACGGGGTGGTGTGAATCGGAGGGTCTGAATTAGGATAGGCAGTGAGTGGCAATGTAGGATGGAGAAAAGCACCGCGGGGTGGTCAGCATGGGGAGGTCAGGAAACATGCAGTCTCAATGTAGGATAGGTTTCTGAAAAACATCGCGGGGTGGTGCGCATTGTATGGGTGTGTGTTACATTACATTCACTAGTAGGAGTGAGAAAAACATCACGGGGTGGTGCGCATTGTATGGGTGTGTGTTACATTACATTCACTAGTAGGAGTGAGAAAAACATCACGGGGTGGTGTGAATCGGAGGGTCAGAATTAGGATAGGCAGTGAGTGGCAATGTAGAATGGAGAAAAGCACCGCGGGGTGGTCAGCATGGGAGGTCAGGGAACATGCAGTGGCAATGTAGGATAGGTTTCTGAAAAACATCGCGGGGTGGTGCGCATTGTATGGGTGTGTGTTACATTACATTCACTAGTAGGAGTGAGAAAAACATCACGGGGTGGTGCGCATGTATGGGTGTGTGTTACATTACATTCACTAGTAGGAGTGAGAAAAACATCACGGGGTGGTGCGCATTTATGGGTGTGTGTTACATTACATTCACTAGTAGGAGTGAGAAAACATCACGGCGTGGTGCACATTGTATGGGTGTGTGTTACATTACATTCACTAGTAGGAGTGAGAAAAACATCACGGGTGGTGCGCATTTTATGGGTTTGTGTTACATTACATTCACTAGTAGGAGTGAGAAAAACATCACGGGGTGGTGTGAATCCGAGGGTGTGAATTAGGATAGGCAGTGAGTGGCAATGTAGGATGGAGAAAAGCACCGCGGTGTGGTCAGCATGGGGAGGTCAGGGAACATGCAGTGGCAATGTAGGATAGGTTTCTGAAAAACATCGCGGGGTGGTGCGCATTGTATGGGTGTGTGTTACATTAATTCACTAGTAGGAGTGAGAAAAACATCACGGGGGTGGTGCGCATTTTATGGGTTTGTGTTACATTACATTCACTAGTAGGAGTGAGAAAAACATCACGGGGTGGTGTGAATCGGAGGGTGTGAATTAGGATAGGCAGTGAGTGGCAATGTAGGATGGAGAAAAGCACCGCGGTGTGGTCAGCATGGGGAGGTCAGGGAACATGCAGTGGCAATGTAGGATAGGTTTCTGAAAAACATCGCGTGGTGGTGCGCATTGTATGGGTGTGTGTTACATTACATTCACTAGTAGGAGTGAGAAAAACATCACGGGGTGGTGCGCATTGTATGGGTGTTTGTTACATTACATTCACTAGTAGGAGTGAGAAAAACATCACGGGGTGGTGTGAATCGGAGGGTCTGAATTAGGATAGGCAGTGAGTGGCAATGTAGGATGGAGAAAAGCACCGCGAGGTGGTCAGCATGGGGAGGTCAGGGAACATGCAGTGGCAATGTAGGATAGGTTTCTGAAAAACATCGCGGGGTGGTGCGCATTGTATGGGTGTGTGTTACAATACATTCACTAGTAGGAGTGAGAAAAACATCACGGGGTGGTGCGCATTTTATGGGTGTGTGTTACATTACATTCACTAGTAGGAGTGAGAAAAACATCACGGAGTGGTGTGAATCGGAGGGTCTGAATTAGGATAGGCAGTGAGTGGCAATGTAGGATGGAGAAAAGCACCGAGGGGTGGTCAGCATGGGGAGGTCAGGGAACATGCAGTCTCAGTGTAGGAAAGTTTCTAAAAAACATCGCGGGGTGGTGCGCATTGTATGGGTGTTTGTTACATTACATTCACTAGCAGGAGTGAGAAAAACATCACGGGGTGGTGCGCATTGTATGGGTGTGTGTTACATTACATTCAATAGTAGGAGTGAGAAAAACATCACGGGGTGGTGTGAATCGGAGGGTCTGAATTAGGATAGGCAGTGAGTGGCAATGTAGGATGGAGAAAAGCACCGCGGGGTGGTCAGCATGGGGAGGTCAGGGAACATGCCGTGGCAATGTAGGATAGGTTTCTGAAAAAGATCGCGGGGTGGTGCGCATTGTATGGGTGTGTGTTACATTACATTCACTAGTAGGAGTGAGAAAAACATCACGGGGTGGTGTGAATCGGAGGGTCTGAATTAGGATAGGCAGTGAGTGGCAATGAAGGATGAAGAAAAGCACCGCGGGGTTGTCAGCATGGGGAGGTCAGGGAACATGCAGTGGCAATGTAGGATAGGTTTCTGAAAAACATCGCGGGGTGTTGCGCATTGTATGGGTGTTTGTTACATTACATTCACTAGTAGGAGTGAGAAAAACATCACGGGGTGGTGCGCATTGTATGGGTGTGTGTTACATTACATTCACTAGTAGGAGTGAGAAAAACCTCACGGGGTGGTGTGAATCGGAGGGTCTGAATTAGGATAGGCAGTGAGTGGCAATGTAGAATGGAGAAAAGCACCGCGGGGTGGTCAGCATGGGGAGGTCAGGGAACATGCAGTGGCAATGTAGGATAGGTTTCTGAAAAACATCGCGGGGTGGTGCGCATTGTATGGGTGTGTGTTACATTACATTCACTAGTAGGACTGAGAAAAACATCACGGGGTGGTGTGAATCGGAGGGTCTGAATTAGGATAGGCAGTGAGTGGCAAAGTAGGATGGAGAAAAGCACCGAGTGGTGGTTAGCATGGGGAGGTCAGGAAACATGCAGTGGCAATGTAGGATAGCTTTCTGAAAAAGATCGCGGGGTGGTGCGCATTGTATGGGTGTGTGTTACATTACATTCACTAGTAGGAGGGAGAAAAACATCACGGGGTGGTGCGCATTGTATGGGTGTGTGTTACATTACATTCACTAGTAGGAGTGAGAAAAACATCACGGGGTGGTGTGAATCAGAGGGTCTGAATTAGGATAGGCAGTGCGTGGCAATGAAGGATGGAGAAAAGCACCGCGTGGTGGTCAGCATGGGGAGGTCAGGGAACATGCAGTGGCAATGTAGGATAGGTTTCTGAAAAACATCGCGGGGTGGTGCGCATTGTATGGGTGTGTGTTACATTACATTCACTAGTAGGAGTGAGAAAAACATCACGGGGTGGTGCGCATTGTATGGGTGTGTGTTACATTCACTAGTAGGAGTGAGAAAAACATCACGGGGTGGTGCGCAATTTATGGGTTTGTGTTACATTACATTCACTAGTAGGAGTGAGAAAAAGATCACGGTGTGGTGTGAATCGGAGGGTCTGAATTAGGATAGGCAGTGAGTGGCAATGTAGGATGGAGAAAAGCACCGCGGGGTGGTCAGCATGGGGAGGTCAGGGAACATGCAGTGGCAATGTAGGATAGGTTTCTGAAAAACATCGCGGGGTGGTGTGCATTGTATGGGTGTGTGTTACATTACATTCACTAGTAGGATTGAGAAAAACATCACGGGGTGGTGCGCATTGTATGGGTGTGTGTTACATTACATTCACTAGTAGGAGTGAGAAAAACATCACGGGGTGGTGTGAATCGGAGGGTCTGAATTAGGATAGGCAGTGAGTGGCAATGTAGGATGGAGAAAAGCACCGCGGGTTGGTCAGCATGGGGAGGTCAGGGAACATGCAGTGGCAATGTAGGATAGGTTTCTGAAAAAGATCGCGGGGTGGTGCGCATTGTATGGGTGTGTGTTACATTACATTCACTAGTAGGAGTGAGAAAAACATCACGGGGTGGTGCGCATTGTATGGGTGTGTGTTACATTACATTCACTAGTAGGAGTGCGAAAAACATCACGGGGTGGTGTGAATCGGAGGGTCTGAATTAGGATAGGCAGTGAGTGGCAATGTAGGATGGAGAAAAGCACCGCGGGGTGGTCAGCATGGGGAGGTCATGGAACATGGAGTGGCAATGTAGGATAGGTTTCTGAAAAACATCGCGGGGTGGTGCGCATTGTATGGGTGTGTGTTACATTACATTCACTAGTAGGAGTGAGAAAAAGATCACGGGGTGGTGCGCATTGTATGGGTGTGTGTTACATTACATTCACTAGTAGGAGTGAGAAAAACATCACGGGATGGTGTGAATCGGAGGGTCTGAATTAGGATAGGCAGTGAGTGTCAATGTAGGATGGAGAAAAGCACCGCGGGGTGGTCAACATGGGGAGGTCAGGGAACATGCAGTGGCAATGTAGGATAGGTTTCTGAAAAAGATTGCGGGGTGGTGCGCATTTTATGGGTGTGTGTTACATTACATTCACGAGTAGGAGTGAGAAAAACATCACGGGGTGGTGCGCATTGTATGGGTGTGTGTTACATTACATTCACTAGTAGGAGTGAGAAAAACATCACGGGGTGGTGTGAATCGGAGGGTCTGAATTAGGATAGGCAGTGAGTGGCAATGAAGGATGGAGAAAAGCACCGCGGGGTGGTCATCATGGGGAGGTCAGGGAACATGCAGTGGCAATGTAGGATAGGTTTCTGAAAAACATCGCGGGGTGGTGCGCATTGTATGGGTGTGTGTTACAATACATTCACTAGTAGGAGTGAGAAAAACATCACGGGGTGGTGCGCATTGTATGGGTGTGTGTTACATTACATTCACTAGTAGGAGTGAGAAAAACATCACGGAGTGGTGTGAATCGGAGGGTCAGAATTAGGATTGGCAGTGAGTAGCAATGTAGGATGGAGAAAAGCACCGCGGGGTGGTCAGCATGGGGAGGTCAGGGAACATGCAGTGGCAATGTAGGATAGGTTTCTGAAAAACATCGCGGGGTGGTGCGCATTGTATGGGTGTTTGTTACATTACATTCACTAGCAGGAGAGAGAAAAACATCACGGGGTGGTGCGCATTGTATTGGTGTGTGTTACATTACATTCACTAGTAGGAGTGAGAAAAACATCACGGGGTGGTGTGATGAATCGGAGGGTCTGAATTAGGATAGGCAGTGAGTGGCAATGTAGGATGGAGAAAGCACCGCGGGGTGGTCAGCATGGGGAGGTCAGGGAACATGCCGTGGCAATGTAGGATAGGTTTCTGAAAAAGATCGCGGGGTGGTGCGCATTGTATGGGTGTGTGTTACATTACATTCACTAGTAGGAGTGAGAAAAACATCACGGGGTGGTGTGAATCGGAGGGTCTGAATTAGGATAGGCAGTGAGTGGCAATGAAGGATGGAGAAAGCACCGCGGGTGGTCAGCATGGGGAGGTCAGGGAACATGCAGTGGCAATGTAGGATAGGTTCTGAAAAACATCGCGGGGTGGTGCGCATTGTATGGGTGTGTGTTACATTACATTCACTAGTAGGAGTGAGAAAAACATCACGGGGTGGGTGCGCATTGTATGGGTGTGTGTTACATTACATTCACTAGTAGGAGTGAGAAAAACATCACGGGGTGGTGCGCATTTTATGGGTGTGTGTTACATTACATTCACTAGTAGGAGTGAGAAAAACATCACGGCGTGGTGCACATTGTATGGGTGTGTGTTACATTACATTCACTAGTAGGAGTGAGAAAAACATAACGGGGTGGTGCGCATTTTATGGGTTTGTGTTACATTACATTCACTAGTAGGAGTGAGAAAAACATCACGGGGTGGTGTGAATCCGAGGGTGTGAATTAGGATAGGCAGTGAGTGGCAATGTAGGATGGAGAAAAGCACCGCGGTGTGGTCAGCATGGGAGGTCAGGGAACATGCAGTGGCAATGTAGGATAGGTTTCTGAAAAACATCGCGGGGTGGTGCGCATTGTATGGGTGTGTGTTACATTACATTCACTAGTAGGAGTGAGAAAAACATCACGGGGTGGTGCGCATTTTATCGGTTTGTGTTACATTACATTCACTAGTAGGAGTGAGAAAAACATCACGGGGTGGTGTGAATCGGAGGGTGTGAATTAGGATAGGCAGTGAGTGGCAATGTAGGATGGAGAAAAGCACCGCGGTGTGGTCAGCATGGGGAGGTCAGGGAACATGCAGTGGCAATGTAGGATAGGTTTCTGAAAAACATCGCGTGGTGGTGCGCATTGTATGGGTGTGTGTTACATTACATTCACTAGTAGGAGTGAGAAAAACATCACGGGGTGGTGCGCATTGTATGGGTGTTTGTTACATTACATTCACTAGTAGGAGTGAGAAAAACATCACGGGGTGGTGTGAATCGGAGGGTCTGAATTAGGATAGGCAGTGAGTGGCAATGTAGGATGGAGAAAAGCACCGCGAGGTGGTCAGCATGGGGAGGTCAGGGAACATGCAGTGGCAATGTAGGATAGGTTTCTGAAAAACATCGCGGGGTGGTGCGCATTGTATGGGTGTGTGTTACAATACATTCACTAGTAGGAGTGAGAAAAACATCACGGGGTGGTGCGCATTTTATGGGTGTGTGTTACATTACATTCACTAGTAGGAGTGAGAAAAACATCACGGAGTGGTGTGAATCGGAGGGTCTGAATTAGGATAGGCAGTGAGTGGCAATGTAGGATGGAGAAAAGCACCGAGGGGTGGTCAGCATGGGGAGGTCAGGGAACATGCAGTCTCAGTGTAGGAAAGTTTCTGAAAAACATCGCGGGGTGGTGCGCATTGTATGGGTGTTTGTTACATTACATTCACTAGCAGGAGAGAGAAAAACATCACGGGGTGGTGCGCATTGTATTGGTGTGTGTTACATTACATTCACTAGTAGGAGTGAGAAAAACATCACGGGGTGGTGAGAATCGGAGGGTCTGATTTAGGATAGTCAGTGAGTGGCAATGTACGATGGAGAAAAGCACCGCGGGGTGGTCAGCATGGGGAGGTCAGGGAACATGCAGTGGCAATGTAGGATAGGTTTCTGAAAAACATCGCGGGGTGGTGCGCATTGTATGTGTGTGTTACATTACATTCACGAGTAGGAGTGAGAAAAACATCACGGGGTGGTGCGCATTGTATGGGTGTGTGTTACATTACATTCACTAGTAGGAGTGAGAAAAACATCACGGGGTGGTGTGAATCGGAGGGTCTGAATTAGGATAGGCAGTGAGTGGCAATGTAGGATGGAGAAAAGCACCGCGGGGTGGTCAGCATGGGGAGGTCAGGGAACATGCCGTGGCAATGTAGGATAGGTTTCTGAAAAAGATCGCGGGGTGGTGCGCATTGTATGGGTGTGTGTTACATTACATTCACTAGTAGGAGTGAGAAAAACATCACGGGGTGGTGTGAATCGGAGGGTCTGAATTAGGATAGGCAGTGAGTGGCAATGAAGGATGGAGAAAAGCACCGCGGGGTGGTCAGCATGGGGAGGTCAGGGAACATGCAGTGGCAATGTAGGATAGGTTTCTGAAAAACATCGCGGGGTTGTGCGCATTGTATGGGTGTTTGTTACATTACATTCACTAGTAGGAGTGAGAAAAACATCACGGGGTGGTGCGCATTGTATGGGTGTGTGTTACATTACATTCACTAGTAGGACTGAGAAAAACATCACGGGGTGGTGTGAATCGGAGGGTCTGAATTAGGATAGGCAGTGAGTGGCAAAGTAGGATGGAGAAAAGCACCGAGTGGTGGTTAGCATGGGGAGGTCAGGAAACATGCAGTGGCAATGTAGGATAGCTTTCTGAAAAAGATCGCGGGGTGGTGCGCATTGTATGGGTGTGTGTTACATTACATTCACTAGTAGGAGGGAGAAAAACATCACGGGGTGGTGCGCATTGTATGGGTGTGTGTTACATTACATTCACTAGTAGGAGTGAGAAAAACATCACGGGGTGGTGTGAATCAGAGGGTCTGAATTAGGATAGGCAGTGCGTGGCAATGAAGGATGGAGAAAAGCACCGCGGGGTGGTCAGCATGGGGAGGTCAGGGAACATGCAGTGGCAATGTAGGATAGGTTTCTGAAAAACATCGCGGGGTGGTGCGCATTGTATGGGTGTGTGTTACATTACATTCACTAGTAGGAGTGAGAAAAACATCACGGGGTGGTGCGCATTGTATGGGTGTGTGTTACATTCACTAGTAGGAGTGAGAAAAACATCACGGGGTGGTGCGCAATTTATGGGTTTGTGTTACATTACATTCACTAGTAGGAGTGAGAAAAACATCACGGTGTGGTGTGAATCGGAGGGTCTGAATTAGGATAGGCAGTGAGTGGCAATGTAGGATGGAGAAAAGCACCGCGGGGTGGTCAGCATGGGGAGGTCAGGGAACATGCAGTGGCAATGTAGGATAGGTTTCTGAAAAACATCGCGGGGTGGTGTGCATTGTATGGGTGTGTGTTACATTACATTCACTAGTAGGATTGAGAAAAACATCACGGGGTGGTGCGCATTGTATGGGTGTGTGTTACATTACATTCACTAGTAGGAGTGAGAAAAACATCACGGGGTGGTGTGAATCGGAGGGTCTGAATTAGGATAGGCAGTGAGTGGCAATGTAGGATGGAGAAAAGCACCGCGGGTTGGTCAGCATGGGGAGGTCAGGGAACATGCAGTGGCAATGTAGGATAGATTTCTGAAAAAGATCGCGGGGTGGTGCGCATTGTATGGGTGTGTGTTACATTACATTCACTAGTAGGAGTGAGAAAAACATCACGGGGTGGTGCGCATTGTATGGGTGTGTGTTACATTACATTCACTAGTAGGAGTGCGAAAAACATCACGGGGTGGTGTGAATCGGAGGGTCTGAATTAGGATAGGCAGTGAGTGGCAATGTAGGATGGAGAAAAGCACCGCGGGGTGGTCAGCATGGGGAGGTCATGGAACATGGAGTGGCAATGTAGGATAGGTTTCTGAAAAACATCGCGGGGTGGTGCGCATTGTATGGGTGTGTGTTACATTACATTCACTAGTAGGAGTGAGAAAAACATCACGGGGTGGTGCGCATTGTATGGGTGTGTGTTACATTACATTCACTAGTAGGAGTGAGAAAAACATCACGGGATGGTGTGAATCGGAGGGTCTGAATTAGGATAGGCAGTGAGTGTAAATGTAGGATGGAGAAAAGCACCGCGGGGTGGTCAGCATGGGGAGGTCAGGGAACATGCAGTGGCAATGTAGGATAGGTTTCTGAAAAAGATTGCGGGGTGGTGCGCATTTTATGGGTGTGTGTTACATTACATTCACGAGTAGGAGTGAGAAAAACATCACGGGGTGGTGCGCATTGTATGGGTGTGTGTTACATTACATTCACTAGTAGGAGTGAGAAAAACATCACGGGGTGGTGTGAATCGGAGGGTCTGAATTAGGATAGGCAGTGAGTGGCAATGAAGGATGGAGAAAAGCACCGCGGGGTGGTCATCATGGGGAGGTCAGGGAACATGCAGTGGCAATGTAGGATAGGTTTCTGAAAAACATCGCGGGGTGGTGCGCATTGTATGGGTGTGTGTTACAATACATTCACTAGTAGGAGTGAGAAAAACATCACGGGGTGGTGCGCATTGTATGGGTGTGTGTTACATTACATTCACTAGTAGGAGTGAGAAAAACATCACGGAGTGGTGTGAATCGGAGGGTCTGAATTAGGATTGGCAGTGAGTAGCAATGTAGGATGGAGAAAAGCACCGCGGGGTGGTCAGCATGGGGAGGTCAGGGAACATGCAGTGGCAATGTAGGATAGGTTTCTGAAAAACATCGCGGGGTGGTGCGCATTGTATGGGTGTTTGTTACATTACATTCACTAGCAGGAGAGAGAAAAACATCACGGGGTGGTGCGCATTGTATTGGTGTGTGTTACATTACATTCACTAGTAGGAGTGAGAAAAACATCACGGGGTGGTGTGAATCGGAGGGTCTGAATTAGGATAGTCAGTGAGTGGCAATGTACAATGGAGAAAAGCACCGCGGGGTGGTCAGCATGGGGAGGTCAGGGAACATGCAGTGGCAATGTAGGATAGGTTTCTGAAAAACATCGCGGGGTGGTGCGCATTGTATGTGTGTGTTACATTACATTCACTAGTAGGAGTGAGAAAAACATCACGGGGTGGTGCGCATTGTATGGGTGTGTTACATTACATTCACTAGTAGGAGTGAGAAAAACATCACAGGGTGGTGTGAATCGGAGGGACTGAATTAGGATAGGCAGTGAGTGGCAATGTAGGATGGAGAAAAGCACCGCGGGGTGGTCAGCATGGGGAAGTCAGGGAACATGCCGTGGCAATGTAGGATAGGTTTCTGAAAAAGATCGCGGCGTGGTGCGCATTGTATGGGTGTGTGTTACATTACATTCACTAGTAGGAGTGAGAAAAACATCACGGGGTGGTGCGCATTGTATGGGTGTGTGTTACATTACATTCACTAGTAGGAGTGAGAAAAACATCACGGGGTGGTGTGAATCGGAGGGTCTGAATTAGGATAGGCAGTGAGTGGCAATGAAGGATGGATAAAAGCACCGCGGGGTGGTCAGCATGGGGAGGTCAGGGAACATGCAGTGGCAATGTAGGATAGGTTTCTGAAAAACATCGCGGGGTGGTGCGCATTGTATGTGTGTTTGTTACATTACATTCACTAGTAGGAGTGAGAAAAACATCACGGGGTGGTGCACATTGTATGGGTGTGTGTTACATTACATTCACTAGTAGGAGTGAGAAAAACATCACGGGGTGGTGTGAATCGGAGGGTCTGAATTAGGATAGGCAGTGAGTTGCAAAGTAGGATGGAGAAAAGCACCGCGGGGTGGTCAGCATGGGGAGGTCAGGGAACATGCAGTGGCAATGTAGGATAGGTTTCTGAAAAAGATCGCGGGGTGGTGCGAATTGTATGGGTGTGTGTTACATTACATTCACTAGTAGGAGTGAGAAAAACATCACGGGGTGGTGCGCATTGTATGGGTGTGTGTTACATTACATTCACTAGTAGGAGTGAGAAAAACATCACGGGGTGGTGTGAATCGGAGGGTCTGAATTAGGATAGGCAGTGCGTGGCAATGAAGGATGGAGAAAAGCACCGCGAGGTGGTCAGCATGGGGAGGTCAGGGAACATGCAGTGGCAATGTAGGATAGGTTTCTGAAAAACATCGCGGGGTGGTGCGCATTGTATGGGTGTGTGTTACATTACATTCACTAGTAGGAGTGAGAAAAACATCACGGGGTGGTGCGCATTGTATGGGTGTGTGTTACATTACATTCACTAGTAGGAGTGAGAAAAACATCACGGGGTGGTGTGAATCGGAGGGTCTGAATTAGGATAGGCAGTGAGTGGCAATGTAGGATGGAGAAAAGCACCGCGGGTTTGTCAGCATGAGGAGGTCAGGAAACATGCAGTCTCAATGTCGGATAGGTTTCTGAAAAACATCGCGGGGTGGTGCGCATTGTATGGGTGTTTGTTACATTACATTCACTAGTAGGAGTGAGAAAAACATCACGGGGTGGTGCGCATTGTATGAGTGTGTGTTACATTACATTCACTAGTAGGAGTGAGAAAAACATCACGGGGTGGTATGAATTGGAGGGTCTGAATTAGGATAGGCAGTGAGTGGCAATGAAGGATGGAGAAAAGCACCGCGGGGTGGTCAGCATGGGGAGGTCAGGGAACATGCAGTGGCAATGTACGATAGGTTTCTGAAAAACATCGCGGGGTGGTGCGCATTGTATGGGTGTTTGTTACATTGCATTCACGAGTAGGAGTGAGAAAAACATCACGGGGTGGTGCGCATTGTATGGGTGTGTGTTACATTACATTCACTAATAGGAGTGAGAAAAACATCACGGGGTGGTGTGAATCGGAGGGTCTGAATTAGGATAGGCAGTGAGTGGCAATGTAGGATGGAGAAAAGCACCGCGGGGTGGTCAGCATGGGGAGGTCAGGGAACATGCAGTGGCAATGTAGGATAGGTTTCTGAAAAACATCGCGGGGTGGTGCGCATTGTATGGGTGTGTGTTACAATACATTCACTAGTAGGAGTGAGAAAAACATCACGGGGTGGTGCGCATTGTATGGGTGTGTGTTACATTTCATTCACTAGTAGGAGTGAGAAAAACATCACGGAGTGGTGTGAATCGGAGGGTCTGAATTAGGATAGGCAGTGAGTGGCAATGTAGGATGGAGAAAAGCACCGCGGGGTGGTCAGCATGGGGAGGTCAGGGAACATGCAGTCTCAATGTAGGATAGGTTTCTGAAAAACATCGCGGTGTGGTGCGCATTGTATGGGTGTTTGTTACATTACATTCACTAGTAGGAGTGAGAAAAACATCACGGGGTGGTGCGCATTGTATGGGTGTGTGTTACATTACATTCACTAGTAGGAGTGAGAAAAACATCACGGGGTGGTGTGAATCGGAGGGTCTGAATTAGGATAGGCAGTGAGTGGCAATGTAGGATGGAGAAAAGCACCGCGGGGTGGTCAGCATGGGGAGGTCAGGGAACATGCAGTGGCAATGTAGGATAGGTTTCTGAAAAACATCGTGGGGTGGTGCGCATTGTATGGGTGTGTGTTACATTACATTCACTAGTAGGAGTGAGAAAAACATCACGGGGTGGTGCGCAATTTATGGGTTTGTGTTACATTACATTCACTAGTAGGAGTGAGAAAAACATCACGGTGTGGTGTGAATCGGAGGGTCTGAATTAGGATAGGCAGTGAGTGGCAATGTAGGATGGAGAAAAGCACCGCGGGGTGGTCAGCATGGGGAGGTCAGGGAACATGCAGTGGCAATGTAGGATAGGTTTCTGAAAAACATCGCGGGGTGGTGTGCATTGTATGGGTGTGTGTTACATTACATTCACTAGTAGGATTGAGAAAAACATCACGGGGTGGTGCGCATTGTATGGGTGTGTGTTACATTACATTCACTAGTAGGAGTGAGAAAAACATCACGGGGTGGTGTGAATCGGAGGGTCTGAATTAGGATAGGCAGTGAGTGGCAATGAAGGATGGAGAAAAGCACCGCGGGGTGGTCAGCATGGGGAGGTCAGGGAACATGCAATGGCAATGTAGGATAGGTTTCTGAAAAACATCGCGGGGTGGTGCGCATTGTATGGGTGTGTGTTACAACACATTCAATAGTAGGAGTGAGAAAAACATCACGGGGTGGTGCGCATTGTATGGGTGTGTGTTACATTACATTCACTAGTAGGAGTGAGAAAAACATCACGGAGTGGTCTGAATCGGAGGGTCTGAATTAGGATTGGCAGTGAGTAGCAATGTAGGATGGAGAAAAGCACCGCGGGGTGGTCAGCATGGGGAGGTCAGGGAACATGCAGTGGCAATGTAGGATAGGTTTCTGAAAAACATCGCGGGGTGGTGCGCATTGTATGGGTGTTTGTTACATTACATTCACTAGCAGGAGAGAGAAAAACATCACGGGGTGGTGCGCATTGTATTGGTGTGTGTTACATTACATTCACTAGTAGGAGTGAGAAAAACATCACGGGGTGGTGTGAATCGGAGGGTCTGAATTAGGATAGTCAGTGAGTGGCAATGTAGGATGGAGAAAAGCACCGCGGGGTGGTCAGCATGGGGAGGTCAGGGAACATGCAGTGGCAATGTAGGATAGGTTTCTGAAAAACATCGCGGGGTGGTGCGCATTGTATGTGTGTGTTACATTACATTCACTAGTAGGAGTGAGAAAAACATCACGGGGTGGTGCGCATTGTATGGGTGTGTTACATTACATTCACTAGTAGGAGTGAGAAAAACATCACAGGGTGGTGTGAATCGGAGGGACTGAATTAGGATAGGCAGTGAGTGGCAATGTAGGATGGAGAAAAGCACCGCGGGGTGGTCAGCATGGGGAGGTCAGGGAACATGCCGTGGCAATGTAGGATAGGTTTCTGAAAAAGATCGCGGGGTGGTGCGCATTGTATGGGTGTGTGTTACATTACATTCACTAGTAGGAGTGAGAAAAACATCACGGGGTGGTGCGCATTGTATGGGTGTGTGTTACATTACATTCACTAGTAGGAGTGAGAAAAACATCACGGGGTGGTGTGAATCGGAGGGTCTGAATTAGGATAGGCAGTGAGTGGCAATGAAGGATGGATAAAAGCACCGCGGGGTGGTCAGCATGGGGAGGTCAGGGAACATGCAGTGGCAATGTAGGATAGGTTTCTGAAAAACATCGCGGGGTGGTGCGCATTGTATGGGTGTGTGTTACATTACATTCACTAGTAGGAGTGAGAAAAACATCACGGGGTGGTGCGCATTGTATGGGTGTGTGTTACATTACATTCACTAGTAGGAGTGAGAAAAACATCACGGGGTGGTGTGAATCGGAGGGTCTGAATTAGGATAGGCAGTGCGTGGCAATGAAGGATGGAGAAAAGCACCGCGGGGTGGTCAGCATGGGGAGGTCAGGGAACATGCAGTGGCAATGTACGATAGGTTTCTGAAAAACATCGCGGGGTGGTGCGCATCGTATGGGTGTGTGTTACATTACATTCACTAGTAGGAGTGAGAAAAACATCACGGGGTGGTGCGCATTGTATGGGTGTGTGTTACATTACATTCACTAGTAGGAGTGAGAAAAACATCACGGGGTGGTGTGAATCGGAGGGTCTGAATTAGGATAGGCAGTGAGTGGCAATGTAGGATGGAGAAAAGCACCGCGGGTTTGTCAGCATGGGGAGGTCAGGAAACATGCAGTCTCAATGTCGGATAGGTTTCTGAAAAACATCGCGGGGTGGTGCGCATTGTATGGGTGTTTGTTACATTACATTCACTAGTAGGAGTGAGAAAAACATCACGGGGTGGTGCGCATTGTATGAGTGTGTGTTACATTACATTCACTAGTAGGAGTGAGAAAAACATCACGGGGTGGTGTGAACTGGAGGGTCTGAATTAGGATAGGCAATGAGTGTCAATGAAGGATGGAGAAAAGCACCGCGGGGTGGTCAGCATGGGGAGGTCAGGGAACATGCAGTGGCAATGTACGATAGGTTTCTGAAAAACATCGCGGGGTGGTGCGCATTGTATGGGTGTTTGTTACATTGCATTCACGAGTAGGAGTGAGAAAAACATCACGGGGTGGTGCGCATTGTATGGGTGTGTGTTACATTACATTCACTAATAGGAGTGAGAAAACCATCACGGGGTGGTGTGAATCGGAGGGTCTGAATTAGGATAGGCAGTGAGTGGCAATGTAGGATGGAGAAAAGCACCGCGGGGTGGTCAGCATGGGGAGGTCAGGGAACATGCAGTGGCAATGTAGGATAGGTTTCTGAAAAACATCGCGGGGTGGTGCGCATTGTATGGGTGTGTGTTACAATACATTCACTAGTAGGAGTGAGAAAAACATCACGGGGTGGTGCGCATTGTATGGGTGTGTGTTACATTACATTCACTAATAGGAGTGAGAAAAACATCACGGGGTGGTGTGAATCGGAGGGTCTGAATTAGGATAGGCAGTGAGTGGCAATGTAGGATGGAGAAAAGCACCGCGGGGTGGTCAGCATGGGGAGGTCAGGGAACATGCAGTGGCAATGTAGGATAGGTTTCTGAAAAACATCGCGGGGTGGTGCGCATTGTATGGGTGTGTGTTACAATACATTCACTAGTAGGAGTGAGAAAAACATCACGGGGTGGTGCGCATTGTATGGGTGTGTGTTACATTACATTCACTAGTAGGAGTGAGAAAAACATCACGGAGTGGTGTGAATCGGAGGGTCTGAATTAGGATAGGCAGTGAGTGGCAATGTAGGATGGAGAAAAGCACCGCGGGGTGGTCAGCATGGGGAGGTCAGGGAACATGCAGTCTCAATGTAGGATAGGTTTCTGAAAAACATCGCGGTGTGGTGCGCATTGTATGGGTGTTTGTTACATTACATTCACTAGTAGGAGTGAGAAAAACATCACGGGGTGGTGCGCATTGTATGGGTGTGTGTTACATTACATTCACTAGTAGGAGTGAGAAAAACATCACGGGGTGGTGTGAATCGGAGGGTCTGAATTAGGATAGGCAGTGAGTGGCAAGGTAGGATGGAGAAAAGCACCGCGGGGTGGTCAGCATGGGGAAGTCAGGGAACATGCAGTGGCAATGTAGGATAGGTTTCTGAAAAACATCGTGGGGTGGTGCGCATTGTATGGGTGTGTGTTACATTACATTCACTAGTAGGAGTGAGAAAAACATCACGGGGTGGTGCGCAATTTATGGGTTTGTGTTACATTACATTCACTAGTAGGAGTGAGAAAAACATCACGGTGTGGTGTGAATCGGAGGGTCTGAATTAGGATAGGCAGTGAGTGGCAATGTAGGATGGAGAAAAGCACCGCGGGGTGGTCAGCATGGGGAGGTCAGGGAACATGCAGTGGCAATGTAGGATAGGTTTCTGAAAAACATCGCGGGGTGGTGTGCATTGTATGGGTGTGTGTTACATTACATTCACTAGTAGGATTGAGAAAAACATCACGGGGTGGTGCGCATTGTATGGGTGTGTGTTACATTACATTCACTAGTAGGAGTGAGAAAAACATCACGGGGTGGTGTGAATCGGAGGGTCTGAATTAGGATAGGCAGTGAGTGGCAATGAAGGATGGAGAAAAGCACCGCGGGGTGGTCAGCATGGGGAGGTCAGGGAACATGCAATGGCAATGTAGGATAGGTTTCTGAAAAACATCGCGGGGTGGTGCGCATTGTATGGGTGTGTGTTACAACACATTCAATAGTAGGAGTGAGAAAAACATCACGGGGTGGTGCGCATTGTATGGGTGTGTGTTACATTACATTCACTAGTAGGAGTGAGAAAAACATCACGGAGTGGTGTGAATCGGAGGGTCTGAATTAGGATTGGCAGTGAGTAGCAATGTAGGATGGAGAAAAGCACCGTGGGGTGGTCAGCATGGGGAGGTCAGGGAACATGCAGTGGCAATGTAGGATAGGTTTCTGAAAAACATCGCGGGGTGGTGCGCATTGTATGGGTGTTTGTTACATTACATTCACTAGCAGGAGAGAGAAAAACATCACGGGGTGGTGCGCATTGTATTGGTGTGTGTTACATTACATTCACTAGTAGGAGTGAGAAAAACATCACGGGGTGGTGTGAATCGGAGGGTCTGAATTAGGATAGTCAGTGAGTGGCAATGTACAATGGAGAAAAGCACCGCGGGGTGGTCAGCATGGGGAGGTCAGGGAACATGCAGTGGCAATGTAGGATAGGTTTCTGAAAAACATCGCGGGGTGGTGCGCATTGTATGTGTGTGTTACATTACATTCACTAGTAGGAGTGAGAAAAACATCACGGGGTGGTGCGCATTGTATGGGTGTGTTACATTACATTCACTAGTAGGAGTGAGAAAAACATCACGGGGTGGTGTGAATCGGAGGGTCTGAATTAGGATAGTCAGTGAGTGGCAATGTACAATGGAGAAAAGCACCGCGGGGTGGTCAGCATGGGGAGGTCAGGGAACATGCAGTGGCAATGTAGGATAGGTTTCTGAAAAACATCGCGGGGTGGTGCGCATTGTATGTGTGTGTTACATTACATTCACTAGTAGGAGTGAGAAAAACATCACGGGGTGGTGCGCATTGTATGGGTGTGTTACATTACATTCACTAGTAGGAGTGAGAAAAACATCACAGGGTGGTGTGAATCGGAGGGACTGAATTAGGATAGGCAGTGAGTGGCAATGTAGGATGGAGAAAAGCACCGCGGGGTGGTCAGCATGGGGAGGTCAGGGAACATGACGTGGCAATGTAGGATAGGTTTCTGAAAAAGATCGCGGGGTGGTGCGCATTGTATGGGTGTGTGTTACATTACATTCACTAGTAGGAGTGAGAAAAACATCACGGGGTGGTGCGCATTGTATGGGTGTGTGTTACATTACATTCACTAGTAGGAGTGAGAAAAACATCACGGGGTGGTGTGAATCGGAGGGTCTGAATTAGGATAGGCAGTGAGTGGCAATGAAGGATGGATAAAAGCACCGCGGGGTGGTCAGCATGGGGAGGTCAGGGAACATGCAGTGGCAATGTAGGATAGGTTTCTGAAAAACATCGCGGGGTGGTGCGCATTGTATGGGTGTTTGTTACATTACATTCACTAGTAGGAGTGAGAAAAACATCACGGGGTGGTGCGCATTGTATGGGTGTGTGTTACATTACATTCACTAGTAGGAGTGAGAAAAACATCACGGGGTGGTGTGAATCGGAGGGTCTGAATTAGGATAGGCAGTGAGTTGCAAAGTAGGATGGAGAAAAGCACCGCGGGGTGGTCAGCATGGGGAGGTCAGGGAACATGCAGTGGCAATGTAGGATAGGTTTCTGAAAAAGATCGCGGGGTGGTGCGAATTGTATGGGTGTGTGTTACATTACATTCACTAGTAGGAGTGAGAAAAACATCACGGGGTGGTGCGCATTGTATGGGTGTGTGTTACATTACATTCACTAGTAGGAGTGAGAAAAACATCACGGGGTGGTGTGAATCGGAGGGTCTGAATTAGGATAGGCAGTGCGTGGCAATGAAGGATGGAGAAAAGCACCGCGGGGTGGTCAGCATGGGGAGGTCAGGGAACATGCAGTGGCAATGTAGGATAGGTTTCTGAAAAACATCGCGGGGTGGTGCGCATTGTATGGGTGTGTGTTACATTACATTCACTAGTAGGAGTGAGAAAAACATCACGGGGTAGTGCGCATTGTATGGGTGTGTGTTACATTACATTCACTAGTAGGAGTGAGAAAAACATCACGGGGTGGTGTGAATCGGAGGGTCTGAATTAGGATAGGCAGTGAGTGGCAATGTAGGATGGAGAAAAGCACCGCGGGTTTGTCAGCATGGGGAGGTCAGGAAACATGCAGTCTCAATGTCGGATAGGTTTCTGAAAAACATCGCGGGGTGGTGCGCATTGTATGGGTGTTTGTTACATTACATTCACTAGTAAGAGTGAGAAAAACATCACGGGGTGGTGCGCATTGTATGAGTGTGTGTTACATTACATTCACTAGTAGGAGTGAGAAAAACATCACGGGGTGGTGTGAATTGGAGGGTCTGAATTAGGATAGGCAGTGAGTGGCAATGAAGGATGGAGAAAAGCACGGCGGGGTGGTCAGCATGGGGAGGTCAGGGAACATGCAGTGGCAATGTAGGATAGGTTTCTGAAAAACATCGCGGGGTGGTGCGCATTGTATGGGTGTGTGTTACAATACATTCACTAGTAGGAGTGAGAAAAACATCACGGGGTGGTGCGCATTGTATGGGTGTGTGTTACATTACATTCACTAGTAGGAGTGAGAAAAACATCACGGAGTGGTGTGAATCGGAGGGTCTGAATTAGGATAGGTAGTGAGTGGCAATGTAGGATGGAGAAAAGCACCGCGGGGTGGTCAGCATGGGGAGGTCAGGGAACATGCAGTCTCAATGTAGGATAGGTTTCTGAAAAACATCGCGGTGTGGTGCGCATTGTATGGGTGTTTGTTACATTACATTCACTAGTAGGAGTGAGAAAAACATCATGGGGTGGTGCGCATTGTATGGGTGTGTGTTACATTACATTCACTAGTAGGAGTGAGAAAAACATCACGGGGTGGTGTGAATCGGAGGGCCTGAATTAGGATAGTCAGTGAGTGGAAAATGTACGATGGAGAAAAGCACCGCGGGGTGGTCAGCATGGGGAGGTCAGGGAACATGCAGTGGCAATGTAGGATAGGTTTCTGAAAAACATCGCGGGGTGGTGCGCATTGTATGGGTGTGTGTTACATTACATTCACTAGTAGGAGTGAGAAAAACATCACGGGGTGGTGCGCATTGTATGGGTGTGTGTTACATTACATTCACTAGTAGGAGTGAGAAAAACATCACGGGGTGGTGTGAATCGGAGGGTCTGAATTAGGATAGGCAGTGCGTGGCAATGAAGGATGGAGAAAAGCACCGCGGGGTGGTCAGCATGGGGAGGTCAGGGAACATGCAGTGGCAATGTACGATAGGTTTCTGAAAAACATCGCGGGGTGGTGCGCATCGTATGGGTGTGTGTTACATTACATTCACTAGTAGGAGTGAGAAAAACATCACGGGGTGGTGCGCATTGTATGGGTGTGTGTTACATTACATTCACTAGTAGGAGTGAGAAAAACATCACGGGGTGGTGTGAATCGGAGGGTCTGAATTAGGATAGGCAGTGAGTGGCAATGTAGGATGGAGAAAAGCACCGCGGGTTTGTCAGCATGGGGAGGTCAGGAAACATGCAGTCTCAATGTCGGATAGGTTTCTGAAAAACATCGCGGGGTGGTGCGCATTGTATGGGTGTTTGTTACATTACATTCACTAGTAGGAGTGAGAAAAACATCACGGGGTGGTGCGCATTGTATGAGTGTGTGTTACATTACATTCACTAGTAGGAGTGAGAAAAACATCACGGGGTGGTGTGAACTGGAGGGTCTGAATTAGGATAGGCAATGAGTGTCAATGAAGGATGGAGAAAAGCACCGCGGGGTGGTCAGCATGGGGAGGTCAGGGAACATGCAGTGGCAATGTACGATAGGTTTCTGAAAAACATCGCGGGGTGGTGCGCATTGTATGGGTGTTTGTTACATTGCATTCACGAGTAGGAGTGAGAAAAACATCACGGGGTGGTGCGCATTGTATGGGTGTGTGTTACATTACATTCACTAATAGGAGTGAGAAAACCATCACGGGGTGGTGTGAATCGGAGGGTCTGAATTAGGATAGGCAGTGAGTGGCAATGTAGGATGGAGAAAAGCACCGCGGGGTGGTCAGCATGGGGAGGTCAGGGAACATGCAGTGGCAATGTAGGATAGGTTTCTGAAAAACATCGCGGGGTGGTGCGCATTGTATGGGTGTGTGTTACAATACATTCACTAGTAGGAGTGAGAAAAACATCACGGGGTGGTGCGCATTGTATGGGTGTGTGTTACATTACATTCACTAATAGGAGTGAGAAAAACATCACGGGGTGGTGTGAATCGGAGGGTCTGAATTAGGATAGGCAGTGAGTGGCAATGTAGGATGGAGAAAAGCACCGCGGGGTGGTCAGCATGGGGAGGTCAGGGAACATGCAGTGGCAATGTAGGATAGGTTTCTGAAAAACATCGCGGGGTGGTGCGCATTGTATGGGTGTGTGTTACAATACATTCACTAGTAGGAGTGAGAAAAACATCACGGGGTGGTGCGCATTGTATGGGTGTGTGTTACATTACATTCACTAGTAGGAGTGAGAAACACATCACGGAGTGGTGTGAATCGGAGGGTCTGAATTAGGATAGGCAGTGAGTGGCAATGTAGGATGGAGAAAAGCACCGCGGGGTGGTCAGCATGGGGAGGTCAGGGAACATGCAGTCTCAATGTAGGATAGGTTTCTGAAAAACATCGCGGTGTGGTGCGCATTGTATGGGTGTTTGTTACATTACATTCACTAGTAGGAGTGAGAAAAACATCACGGGGTGGTGCGCATTGTATGGGTGTGTGTTACATTACATTCACTAGTAGGAGTGAGAAAAACATCACGGGGTGGTGTGAATCGGAGGGTCTGAATTAGGATAGGCAGTGAGTGGCAAGGTAGGATGGAGAAAAGCACCGCGGGGTGGTCAGCATGGGGAAGTCAGGGAACATGCAGTGGCAATGTAGGATAGGTTTCTGAAAAACATCGTGGGGTGGTGCGCATTGTATGGGTGTGTGTTACATTACATTCACTAGTAGGAGTGAGAAAAACATCACGGGGTGGTGCGCAATTTATGGGTTTGTGTTACATTACATTCACTAGTAGGAGTGAGAAAAACATCACGGTGTGGTGTGAATCGGAGGGTCTGAATTAGGATAGGCAGTGAGTGGCAATGTAGGATGGAGAAAAGCACCGCGGGGTGGTCAGCATGGGGAGGTCAGGGAACATGCAGTGGCAATGTAGGATAGGTTTCTGAAAAACATCGCGGGGTGGTGTGCATTGTATGGGTGTGTGTTACATTACATTCACTAGTAGGATTGAGAAAAACATCACGGGGTGGTGCGCATTGTATGGGTGTGTGTTACATTACATTCACTAGTAGGAGTGAGAAAAACATCACGGAGTGGTGTGAATCGGAGGGTCTGAATTAGGATAGGCAGTGAGTGGCAATGAAGGATGGAGAAAAGCACCGCGGGGTGGTTAGCATGGGGAGGTCAGGGAACATGCAATGGCAATGTAGGATAGGTTTCTGAAAAACATCGCGGGGTGGTGCGCATTGTATGGGTGTGTGTTACAACACATTCAATAGTAGGAGTGAGAAAAACATCACGGGGTGGTGCGCATTGTATGGGTGTGTGTTACATTACATTCACTAGTAGGAGTGAGAAAAACATCACGGAGTGGTGTGAATCGGAGGGTCTGAATTAGGATTGGCAGTGAGTAGCAATGTAGGATGGAGAAAAGCACCGCGGGGTGGTCAGCATGGGGAGGTCAGGGAACATGCAGTGGCAATGTAGGATAGGTTTCTGAAAAACATCGCGGGGTGGTGCGCATTGTATGGGTGTTTGTTACATTACATTCACTAGCAGGAGAGAGAAAAACATCACGGGGTGGTGCGCATTGTATTGGTGTGTGTTACATTACATTCACTAGTAGGAGTGAGAAAAACATCACGGGGTGGTGTGAATCGGAGGGTCTGAATTAGGATAGTCAGTGAGTGGCAATGTACAATGGAGAAAAGCACCGCGGGGTGGTCAGCATGGGGAGGTCAGGGAACATGCAGTGGCAATGTAGGATAGGTTTCTGAAAAACATCGCGGGGTGGTGCGCATTGTATGTGTGTGTTACATTACATTCACTAGTAGGAGTGAGAAAAACATCACGGGGTGGTGCGCATTGTATGGGTGTGTTACATTACATTCACTAGTAGGAGTGAGAAAAACATCACGGGGTGGTGTGAATCGGAGGGTCTGAATTAGGATAGTCAGTGAGTGGCAATGTACAATGGAGAAAAGCACCGCGGGGTGGTCAGCATGGGGAGGTCAGGGAACATGCAGTGGCAATGTAGGATAGGTTTCTGAAAAACATCGCGGGGTGGTGCGCATTGTATGTGTGTGTTACATTACATTCACTAGTAGGAGTGAGAAAAACATCACGGGGTGGTGCGCATTGTATGGGTGTGTTACATTACATTCACTAGTAGGAGTGAGAAAAACATCACAGGGTGGTGTGAATCGGAGGGACTGAATTAGGATAGGCAGTGAGTGGCAATGTAGGATGGAGAAAAGCACCGCGGGGTGGTCAGCATGGGGAGGTCAGGGAACATGACGTGGCAATGTAGGATAGGTTTCTGAAAAAGATCGCGGGGTGGTGCGCATTGTATGGGTGTGTGTTACATTACATTCACTAGTAGGAGTGAGAAAAACATCACGGGGTGGTGCGCATTGTATGGGTGTGTGTTACATTACATTCACTAGTAGGAGTGAGAAAAACATCACGGGGTGGTGTGAATCGGAGGGTCTGAATTAGGATAGGCAGTGAGTGGCAATGAAGGATGGATAAAAGCACCGCGGGGTGGTCAGCATGGGGAGGTCAGGGAACATGCAGTGGCAATGTAGGATAGGTTTCTGAAAAACATCGCGGGGTGGTGCGCATTGTATGGGTGTTTGTTACATTACATTCACTAGTAGGAGTGAGAAAAACATCACGGGGTGGTGCACATTGTATGGGTGTGTGTTACATTACATTCACTAGTAGGAGTGAGAAAAACATCACGGGGTGGTGTGAATCGGAGGGTCTGAATTAGGATAGGCAGTGAGTTGCAAAGTAGGATGGAGAAAAGCACCGCGGGGTGGTCAGCATGGGGAGGTCAGGGAACATGCAGTGGCAATGTAGGATAGGTTTCTGAAAAAGATCGCGGGGTGGTGCGAATTGTATGGGTGTGTGTTACATTACATTCACTAGTAGGAGTGAGAAAAACATCACGGGGTGGTGCGCATTGTATGGGTGTGTGTTACATTACATTCACTAGTAGGAGTGAGAAAAACATCACGGGGTGGTGTGAATCGGAGGGTCTGAATTAGGATAGGCAGTGCGTGGCAATGAAGGATGGAGAAAAGCACCGCGGGGTGGTCAGCATGGGGAGGTCAGGGAACATGCAGTGGCAATGTAGGATAGGTTTCTGAAAAACATCGCGGGGTGGTGCGCATTGTATGGGTGTGTGTTACATTACATTCACTAGTAGGAGTGAGAAAAACATCACGGGGTAGTGCGCATTGTATGGGTGTGTGTTACATTACATTCACTAGTAGGAGTGAGAAAAACATCACGGGGTGGTGTGAATCGGAGGGTCTGAATTAGGATAGGCAGTGAGTGGCAATGTAGGATGGAGAAAAGCACCGCGGGTTTGTCAGCATGGGGAGGTCAGGAAACATGCAGTCTCAATGTCGGATAGGTTTCTGAAAAACATCGCGGGGTGGTGCGCATTGTATGGGTGTTTGTTACATTACATTCACTAGTAAGAGTGAGAAAAACATCACGGGGTGGTGCGCATTGTATGAGTGTGTGTTACATTACATTCACTAGTAGGAGTGAGAAAAACATCACGGGGTGGTGTGAATTGGAGGGTCTGAATTAGGATAGGCAGTGAGTGGCAATGAAGGATGGAGAAAAGCACGGCGGGGTGGTCAGCATGGGGAGGTCAGGGAACATGCAGTGGCAATGTAGGATAGGTTTCTGAAAAACATCGCGGGGTGGTGCGCATTGTATGGGTGTGTGTTACAATACATTCACTAGTAGGAGTGAGAAAAACATCACGGGGTGGTGCGCATTGTATGGGTGTGTGTTACATTACATTCACTAGTAGGAGTGAGAAAAACATCACGGAGTGGTGTGAATCGGAGGGTCTGAATTAGGATAGGTAGTGAGTGGCAATGTAGGATGGAGAAAAGCACCGCGGGGTGGTCAGCATGGGGAGGTCAGGGAACATGCAGTCTCAATGTAGGATAGGTTTCTGAAAAACATCGCGGTGTGGTGCGCATTGTATGGGTGTTTGTTACATTACATTCACTAGTAGGAGTGAGAAAAACATCATGGGGTGGTGCGCATTGTATGGGTGTGTGTTACATTACATTCACTAGTAGGAGTGAGAAAAACATCACGGGGTGGTGTGAATCGGAGGGTCTGAATTAGGATAGGCAGTGAGTGGCAATGTAGGATGGAGAAAAGCACCGCGGGGTGGTCAGCATGGGGAGGTCAGGGAACATGCAGTGGCAATGTAGGATAGGTTTCTGAAAAACATCGTGGGGTGGTGCGCATTGTATGGGTGTGTGTTACATTACATTCACTAGTAGGATTGAGAAAAACATCACGGGGTGGTGCGCAATTTATGGGATTGTGTTACATTACATTCACTAGTAGGAGTGAGAAAAACATCACGGTGTGGTGTGAATCGGAGGGTCTGAATTAGGATAGGCAGTGAGTGGCAATGTAGGATGGAGAAAAGCACCGCGGGGTGGTCAGCATGGGGAGGTCAGGGAACATGCCGTGGCAATGTAGGATAGGTTTCTGAAAAACATCGCGGGGTGGTGCGCATTGTATGGGTGTGTGTTACATTACATTCACTAGTAGGAGTGAGAAAAACATCACGGGGTGGTGCGCATTGTATGGGTGTGTGTTACATTACATTCACTAGTAGGAGTGAGAAAAACATCACGGGGTGGTGCGCAATTTATGGGTTTGTGTTACATTACATTCACTAGTAGGAGTGAGAAAAACATCACGGTGTGGTGTGAATCGGAGGGTCTGAATTAGGATAGGCAGTGAGTGGCAATGTAGAATGGAGAAAAGCACCGCGGGGTGGTCAGCATGGGGAGGTCAGGGAACATGCAGTGGCAATGTAGGATAGGTTTCTGAAAAACATCGCGGGGTGGTGTGCATTGTATGGGTGTGTGTTACATTACATTCACTAGTAGGATTGAGAAAAACATCACGGGGTGGTGCGCATTGTATGGGTGTGTGTTACATTACATTCACTAGTAGGAGTGAGAAAAACATCACGGGGTGGTGTGAATCGGAGGGTCTGAATTAGGATAGGCAGTGAGTGGCAATGTAGGATGGAGAAAAGCACCGCGGGTTGGTCAGCATGGGGAGGTCAGGGAACATGCAGTGGCAATGTAGGATAGGTTTCTGAAAAAGATCGCGGGGTGGTGCGCATTGTATGGGTGTGTGTTACATTACATTCACTAGTAGGAGTGAGAAAAACATCACGGGGTGGTGCGCATTGTATGGGTGTGTGTTACATTACATTCACTAGTAGGAGTGCGAAAAAGATCACGGGGTGGTGTGAATCGGAGGGTCTGAATTAGGATAGGCAGTGAGTGGCAATGTAGGATGGAGAAAAGCACCGCGGGGTGGTCAGCATGGGGAGGTCATGGAACATGGAGTGGCAATGTAGGATAGGTTTCTGAAAAACATCGCGGGGTGGTGCGCATTGTATGGGTGTGTGTTACATTACATTCACTAGTAGGAGTGAGAAAAACATCACGGGGTGGTGCGCATTGTATGGGTGTGTGTTACATTACATTCACTAGTAGGAGTGAGAAAAACATCACGGTATGGTGTGAATCGGAGGGTCTGAATTAGGATAGGCAGTGAGTGTCAATGTAGGATGGAGAAAAGCACCGCGGGGTGGTCAGCATGGGGAGGTCAGGGAACATGCAGTGGCAATGTAGGATAGGTTTTTGAAAAACATCGCGGGGTGGTGCGCATTGTATGGGTGTTTGTTACATTACATTCACGAGTAGGAGTGAGAAAAACATCACGGGGTGGTGCGCATTGTATGGGTGTGTGTTACATTACATTCACTAATAGGAGTGAGAAAAACATCACGGGGTGGTGTGAATCGGAGGGTCTGAATTAGGATAGGCAGTGAGTGGCAATGTAGGATGGAGAAAAGCAGCGCGGGGTGCTCAGCATGGGGAGGTCAGGGAACATGCAGTGGCAATGTAGGATAGGTTTCTGAAAAAGATCGCGGGGTGGTGCGCATTGTATGGGTGTGTGTTACAATACATTCACTAGTAGGAGTGAGAAAAACATCACGGGGTGGTGCGCATTGTATGGGTGTGTGTTACATTACATTCACTAGTAGGAGTGAGAAAAACATCACGGAGTGGTGTGAATCGGAGGGTCTGAATTAGGATAGGCAGTGAGTGGCAATGTAGGATGGAGAAAAGCACCGCGGGGTGGTCAGCATGGGGAGGTCAGGGAACATGCAGTCTCAATGTAGGATAGGTTTCTGAAAAACATCGCGGTGTGGTGCGCATTGTATGGGTGTTTGTTACATTACATTCACTAGTAGGAGTGAGAAAAACATCACGGGGTGGTGCGCATTGTATGGGTGTGTGTTACATTACATTCACTAGTAGGAGTGAGAAAAACATCACGGGGTGGTGTGAATCGGAGGGTCTGAATTAGGATAGGCAGTGAGTGGCAATGTAGGATGGAGAAAAGCACCGCGGGGTGGTCAGCATGGGGAGGTCAGGGAACATGCAGTGGCAATGTAGGATAGGTTTCTGAAAAACATCGCGGGGTGGTGCGCATTGTATGGGTGTGTGTTACATTACATTCACTAGTAGGAGTGAGAAAAACATCACGGGGTGGTGCGCATTGTATGGGTGTGTGTTACATTACATTCACTAGTAGGAGTGCGAAAAACATCACGGGGTGGTGTGAATCGGAGGGTCTGAATTAGGATAGGCAGTGAGTGGCAATTTAGGATGGAGAAAAGCACCGCGGGGTGGTCAGCATGGGGAGGTCAGGGAACATGCAGTGGCAATGTAGGATAGGTTTCTGAAAAAGATCGCGGGGTGGTGCGCATTGTATGGGTGTGTGTTACATTACATTCACGAGTAGGAGTGAGAAAAACATCACGGGGTGGTGCGCATTGTATGGGTGTGTGTTACATTACATTCACTATTAGGAGTGAGAAAAACATCACGGGGTGGTGTGAATCGGAGGGTCTGAATTAGGATAGGCAGTGAGTGGCAATGAAGGATGGAGAAAAGCACCGCGGGGTGGTCAGCATGGGGAGGTCAGGGAACATGCAGTGGCAATGTAGGATAGGTTTCTGAAAAACATCGCGGGGTGGCGCGCATTGTATGGGTGTGTGTTACAATACATTCACTAGTAGGAGTGAGAAAAACCTCACGGGGTGGTGCGCATTGTATGGGTGT
This sequence comes from Cavia porcellus, assembly GCF_034190915.1. Classification (NCBI taxonomy): domain Eukaryota; kingdom Metazoa; phylum Chordata; class Mammalia; order Rodentia; family Caviidae; genus Cavia; species Cavia porcellus. The sequence goes on along the minus strand of NW_026947662.1, from coordinate 413,298 downwards.
GTGTTACATTACATTCACTAGTAGGAGTGAGAAAAACATCACGGAGTGGTGTGAATCGGAGGGTCTGAATTAGGATAGGCAGTGAGTGGCAATGTAGGATGGAGAAAAGCACCGCGGGGTGGTCAGCATGGGGAGGTCAGGGAACATGCAGTCTCAATGTAGGATAGGTTTCTGAAAAACATCGCGGGGTGGTGCGCATTGTATGGGTGTTTGTTACATTACATTCACTAGCAGGAGAGAGAAAAACATCACGGGGTGGTGCGCATTGTATGGGTGTGTGTTACATTACATTCACTAGTAGGAGTGAGAAAAACATCACGTGGTGGTGCGCATTGTATGGGTGTGTGTTACATTACATTCACTAGTAGGAGTGAGAAAAACATCACGGGGTGGTGTGAATCTGAGGGTCTGAATTAGGATAGGCAGTGAGTGGCAATGTAGGATGGAGAAAAGCACCGCGGGGTGGTCAGCATGGGGAGGTCAGGAAACATGCAGTCTCAATGTCGGATAGGTTTTTGAAAAACATCGCGGGATGGTGCGCATTGTATGGGTGTTTGTTACATTACATTCACTAGCAGGAGAGAGAAAAACATCACGGGGTGGTGCGCATTGTATTGGTGTGTGTTACAATACATTCACTAGTAGGAGTGAGAAAAACATCACGGGGTGGTGTGAATCGGAGGGTCTGAATTAGGATAGTCAGGGAGTGGCAATGTAGGATGGAGAAAAGCACCGCGGGGTGGTCAGCATGGAGAGGTCAGGGAACATGCAGTGGCAATGTAGGATAGGTTTCTGAAAAACATCGCGGGGTGGTGCGCATTGTATGTGTGTGTTACATTACATTCACTAGTAGGAGTGAGAAAAACATCACGGGGTGGTGCGCATTGTATGGGTGTGTGTTACATTACACTCACTAGTAGGAGTGAGAAAAACATCACGGGGTGGTGTGAATCGGAGGGTCTGAATTAGGATAGGCAGTGAGTGGCAATGTAGGATGGAGAAAAGCACCGCGGGGTGGTCAGCATGGGGAGGTCAGGGAACATGCCGTGGCAATGTAGGATAGGTTTCTGAAAAAGATCGCGGGGTGGTGCGCATTGTATGGGTGTGTGTTACATTACATTCACTAGTAGGAGTGAGAAAAACATCACGGGGTGGTGCGCATTGTATGAGTGTGTGTTACATTACATTAACTAGTAGGAGTGAGAAAAACATCACGGGGTGGTGTGAATCGGAGGGTCTGAATTAGGATAGGCAGTGAGTGGCAACGAAGGATGGAGAAAAGCACCGTGGGGTGGTCAGCATGGGGAGGTCAGGGAACATGCAGTGGCAATGTAGGATAGGTTTCTGAAAAACATCGCGGGGTGGTGCGCATTGTATGGGTGTTTGTTACATTACATTCTCTAGTAGGAGTGAGAAAAACATCACGGGGTGGTGCGCATTGTATGGGTGTGTGTTACATTACATTCACTAGTAGGAGTGAGAAAAACATCACGGGTTGGTGTGAATCGGAGGGTCTGAATTAGGATAGGCAGTGAGTGGCAAAGTAGGATGGAGAAAAGCACCGCGGGGTGGTCAGCATGGGGAGGTCAGGGAACATGCAGTGGCAATGTAGGATAGGTTTCTGAAAAAGATCGCGGGGTGGTGCGCATTGTATGGGTGTGTGTTACATTACATTCACTAGTAGGAGTGAGAAAAACATCACGGGGTGGTGTGCATTGTATGGGTGTGTGTTACATTACATTCACTAGTAGGAGTGAGAAAAACATCACGGGGTGGTGTGAATCGGAGGGTCTGAATTAGGATAGGCAGTGCGTGGCAATGAAGGATGGAGAAAAGCACCGCGGGGTGGTCAGCATGGGGAGGTCAGGGAACATGCAGTGGCAATGTAGAATAGGTTTCTGAAAAACATCGCGGGGTGGTGCGCATTGTATGGGTGTGTGTTACATTACATTCACTAGTAGGAGTGAGAAAAACATCACGGGGTGGTGCGCATTGTATGGGTGTGTGTTACATTACATTCACTAGTAGGAGTGAGAAAAACATCACGGGGTGGTGTGAATCGGAGGGTCTGAATTAGGATAGGCAGTGAGTGGCAATGTAGGATGGAGAAAAGCACCGCGGGGTGGTCAGCATGGGGAGGTCAGGAAACATGCAGTCTCAATGTCGGATAGGTTTCTGAAAAACATGGCGGGGTGGTGCGCATTGTATGGGTGTGTGTTACATTACATTCACTAGTAGGAGTGAGAAAAACATCACGGGGTGGTGCGCATTGTATGGGTGTGTGTTACATTACATTCACTAGTAGGAGTGAGAAAAACATCACGGGGTGGTGCGCATTGTATGGGTGTGTGTTACATTACATTCACTAGTAGGAGTGCGAAAAACATCACGGGGTGGTGTGAATCGGAGGGTCTGAATTAGGATAGGCAGTGAGTGGCAATGTAGGATGGAGAAAAGCACCGCGGGGTGGTCAGCATGGGGAGGTCAGGGAACATGCAGTGGCAATGTAGGATAGGTTTCTGAAAAAGATCGCGGGGTGGTGCGCATTGTATGGGTGTGTGTTACATTACATTCACGAGTAGGAGTGAGAAAAACATCACGGGGTGGTGCGCATTGTATGGGTGTGTGTTACATTACATTCACTATTAGGAGTGAGAAAAACATCACGGGGTGGTGTGAATCGGAGGGTCTGAATTAGGATAGGCAGTGAGTGGCAATGAAGGATGGAGAAAAGCACCGTGGGGTGGTCAGCATGGGGAGGTCAGGGAACATGCAGTGGCAATGTAGGATAGGTTTCTGAAAAACATCGCGGGGTGGCGCGCATTGTATGGGTGTGTGTTACAATACATTCACTAGTAGGAGTGAGAAAAACCTCACAGGGTGGTGCGCATTGTATGGGTGTGTGTTACATTACATTCACTAGTAGGAGTGCGAAAATCATCACGGAGTGGTGTGAATCGGAGGGTCTGAATTAGGATAGGCAGTGAGTGGCAATGTAGGATGGAGAAAAGCACCGCGGGGTGGTCAGCATGGGGAGGTCAGGGAACATGCAGTCTCAATGTAGGATAGGTTTCTGAAAAACATCGCGGGGTGGTGCGCATTGTATGGGTGTTTGTTACATTACATTCACTAGCAGGAGAGAGAAAAACATCATGGGGTGGTGCGCATTGTATTGGTGTGTGTTACAGTACATTCTCTAGTAAGAGTGAGAAAAACATCACGGGGTGCTGTGAATCGGAGGGTCTGAATTAGGATAGTCAGTGAGTGGCAATGTACGATGGAGAAAAGCACCGCGGGGTGGTGAGCATGGGGAGGTCAGGGAACATGCAGTGGCAATGTAGGATAGGTTTCTGAAAAAGATCGCGGGGTGGTGCGCATTGTATGTGTGTGTTACATTACATTCACTAGTAGGAGTGAGAAAAACATCACGGGGTAGTGCGCATTGTATGGGTGTGTGTTACATTACATTCACTAGTAGGAGTGAGAAAAACATCACGGGGTGGTGTGAATCGGAGGGTCTGAATTAGGATAGGCAGTGAGTGGCAATGTAGGATGGAGAAAAGCACCGCGGGGTGGTCAGCATGGGGAGGTCAGGGAACATGCCGTGGCAATGTAGGATAGGTTTCTGAAAAAGATCGCGGGGTGGTGCGCATTGTATGGGTGTGTGTTACATTACATTCACTAGTAGGAGTGAGAAAAACATCACGGGGTGGTGCGCATTGTATGGGTGTGTGTTACATTACATTCACTATTAGGAGTGAGAAAAACATCACGGGGTGGTGTGAATCGGAGGGTCTGAATTAGGATAGGCAGTGAGTGGCAATGAAGGATGGAGAAAAGCACCGCGGGGTGGTCAGCATGGGGAGGTCAGGGAACATGCAGTGGCAATGTAGGATAGGTTTCTGAAAAACATCGCGGGGTGGTGCGCATTGTATGGGTGTGTGTTACAATACATTCACTAGTAGGAGTGAGAAAAACATCACGGGGTGGTGCGCATTGTATGGGTGTGTGTTACATTACCTTCACTAGTAGGAGTGAGAAAAACATCACGGGGTGGTGTGAATCGGAGGGTCTGAATTAGGATAGGCAGTGAGTGGCAATGTAGGATGGAGAAAAGCACCGCGGGGTGGTCAGCATGGGGAGGTCAGGGAACATGCAGTGGCAATGTAGGATAGGTTTCTGAAAAACATCGCGCGGTGGTGCGCATTGTATGGGTGTGTGTTACATTACATTCACTAGTAGGAGTGAGAAAAACATCACGGGGTGGTGCACATTGTATGGGTGTGTGTTACATTACATTCACTAGTAGGAGTGAGAAAAACATCATGGGGTGGTGTGAATCGGAGAGTCTGAATTAGGATAGGCAGTGAGTGGCAATGTAGGATGGAGAAAAGCACCGCGGGGTGGTCAGCATGGGGAGGTCAGGGAACATGCAGTGGCAATGTAGGATAGGTTTCTGAAAAAGATCGCGGGGTGGTGCGCATTGTATGGGTGTGTGTTACATTACATTCACTAGTAGGAGTGAGAAAAACATCACGGGGTGGTGCGCATTGTATGGGTGTGTGTTACATTACATTCACTAGTAGGAGTGAGAAAAACATCACGGGGTGGTGTGAATCGGAGGGTGTGAATTAGGATAGGCAGTGAGTGGCAATGTAGGATGGAGAAAAGCACCGCGGGATGGTCAGCATGGGGAGGTCAGGGAACATGCAGTGGCAATGTAGGATAGGTTTATGAAAAACATCGCGGGGTGGTGCGCATTGTATGGGTGTGTGTTACATTACATTCACTAGTAGGAGTGAGAAAAACATCACGGGGTGGTGCGCATTGTATGGGTGTGTGTTACATTACATTCACTAGTAGGAGTGAGAAAAACATCACGGGGTGGTGTGAATCGGAGGGTCTGAATTAGGATAGGCAGTGAGTGGCAATGTAGGATGGAGAAAAGCACCGCGGGGTGGTCAGCATGGGGAGGTCAGGAAACATGCAGTCTCAATGTCGGATAGGTTTCTGAAAAACATGGCGGGGTGGTGCGCATTGTATGGGTGTGTGTTACATTACATTCACTAGTAGGAGTGAGAAAAACATCACGGGGTGGTGCGCATTGTATGGGTGTGTGTTACATTACATTCACTAGTAGGAGTGAGAAAAACATCACGGGGTGGTGCGCATTGTATGGGTGTGTGTTACATTACATTCACTAGTAGGAGTGAGAAAAACATCACGGGGTGGTGTGAATCGGAGGGTCTGAATTAGGATAGGCAGTGAGTGGCAATGTAGGATGGAGACAAGCACCGCGGGGTGGTCAGCATGGGGAGGTCAGGGAACATGCAGTGGCAATGTAGGATAGGTTTCTGAAAAAGATCGCGGGGTGGTGCGCATTGTATGGGTGTGTGTTACATTACATTCACGAGTAGGAGTGAGAAAAACATCACGGGGTGGTGCGCATTGTATGGGTGTGTGTTACATTACATTCACTATTAGGAGTGAGAAAAACATCACGGGGTGGTGTGAATCGGAGTGTCTGAATTAGGATAGGCAGTGAGTGGCAATGAAGGATGGAGAAAAGCACCGTGGGGTGGTCAGCATGGGGAGGTCAGGGAACATGCAGTGGCAATGTAGGATAGGTTTCTGAAAAACATCGCGGGGTGGCGCGCATTGTATGGGTGTGTGTTACAATACATTCACTAGTAGGAGTGAGAAAAACCTCACGGGTTGGTGCGCATTGTATGGGTGTGTGTTACATTACATTCACTAGTAGGAGTGAGAAAAACATCACGGAGTGGTGTGAATCGGAGGGTCCTAATTAGGATAGGCAGTGAGTGGCAATGTAGGATGGAGAAAAGCACCGCGGGGTGGTCAGCATGGGGAGGTCAGGGAACATGCAGTCTCAATGTAGGATAGGTTTCTGAAAAACATCGCGGGGTGGTGCGCATTGTATGGGTGTTTGTTACATTACATTCACTAGCAGGAGAGAGAAAAACATCATGGGGTGGTGCGCATTGTATTGGTGTGTGTTACAGTACATTCTCTAGTAAGAGTGAGAAAAACATCACGGGGTGCTGTGAATCGGAGGGTCTGAATTAGGATAGTCAGTGAGTGGCAATGTACGATGGAGAAAAGCACCGCGGGGTGGTGAGCATGGGGAGGTCAGGGAACATGCAGTGGCAATGTAGGATAGGTTTCTGAAAAACATCGCGGGGTGGTGCGCATTGTATGTGTGTGTTACATTACATTCACTAGTAGGAGTGAGAAAAACATCACGGGGTAGTGCGCATTGTATGGGTGTGTGTTACATTACATTCACTAGTAGGAGTGAGAAAAACATCACGGGGTGGTGTGAATCGGAGGGTCTGAATTAGGATAGGCAGTGAGTGGCAATGTAGGATGGAGAAAAGCACCGCGGGGTGGTCAGCATGGGGAGGTCAGGGAACATGCCGTGGCAATGTAGGATAGGTTTCTGAAAAAGATCGCGGGGTGGTGCGCATTGTATGGGTGTGTGTTACATTACATTCACTAGTAGGAGTGAGAAAAACATCACGGGGTGGTGCGCATTGTATGGGTGTGTGTTACATTACATTCACTATTAGGAGTGAGAAAAACATCACGGGGTGGTGTGAATCGGAGGGTCTGAATTAGGATAGGCAGTGAGTGGCAATGTAGGATGGAGAAAAGCACCGCGGGGTGGTCAGCATGGGGAGGTCAGGGAACATGCAGTGGCAATGTAGGATAGGTTTCTGAAAAACATCGCGCGGTGGTGCGCATTGTATGGGTGTGTGTTACATTACATTCACTAGTAGGAGTGAGAAAAACATCACGGGGTGGTGCACATTGTATGGGTGTGTGTTACATTACATTCACTAGTAGGAGTGAGAAAAACATCATGGGGTGGTGTGAATCGGAGAGTCTGAATTAGGATAGGCAGTGAGTGGCAATGTAGGATGGAGAAAAGCACCGCGGGGTGGTCAGCATGGGGAGGTCAGGGAACATGCAGTGGCAATGTAGGATAGGTTTCTGAAAAAGATCGCGGGGTGGTGCGCATTGTATGGGTGTGTGTTACATTACATTCACTAGTAGGAGTGAGAAAAACATCACGGGGTGGTGCGCATTGTATGGGTGTGTGTTACATTACATTCACTAGTAGGAGTGAGAAAAACATCACGGGGTGGTGTGAATCGGAGGGTGTGAATTAGGATAGGCAGTGAGTGGCAATGTAGGATGGAGAAAAGCACCGCGGGATGGTCAGCATGGGGAGGTCAGGGAACATGCAGTGGCAATGTAGGATAGGTTTATGAAAAACATCGCGGGGTGGTGCGCATTGTATGGGTGTGTGTTACATTACATTCACTAGTAGGAGTGAGAAAAACATCACGGGGTGGTGCGCATTGTATGGGTGTGTGTTACATTACATTCACTAGTAGGAGTGAGAAAAACATCACGGGGTGGTGTGAATCGGAGGGTCTGAATTAGGATAGGCAGTGAGTGGCAATGTAGGATGGAGAAAAGCACCGCGGGGTGGTCAGCATGGGGAGGTCAGGAAACATGCAGTCTCAATGTCGGATAGGTTTCTGAAAAACATGGCGGGGTGGTGCGCATTGTATGGGTGTGTGTTACATTACATTCACTAGTAGGAGTGAGAAAAACATCACGGGGTGGTGCGCATTGTATGGGTGTGTGTTACATTACATTCACTAGTAGGAGTGAGAAAAACATCACGGGGTGGTGCGCATTGTATGGGTGTGTGTTACATTACATTCACTAGTAGGAGTGAGAAAAACATCACGGGGTGGTGTGAATCGGAGGGTCTGAATTAGGATAGGCAGTGAGTGGCAATGTAGGATGGAGACAAGCACCGCGGGGTGGTCAGCATGGGGAGGTCAGGGAACATGCAGTGGCAATGTAGGATAGGTTTCTGAAAAAGATCGCGGGGTGGTGCGCATTGTATGGGTGTGTGTTACATTACATTCACGAGTAGGAGTGAGAAAAACATCACGGGGTGGTGCGCATTGTATGGGTGTGTGTTACATTACATTCACTATTAGGAGTGAGAAAAACATCACGGGGTGGTGTGAATCGGAGGGTCTGAATTAGGATAGGCAGTGAGTGGCAATGAAGGATGGAGAAAAGCACCGCGGGGTGGTCAGCATGGGGAGGTCAGGGAACATGCAGTGGCAATGTAGGATAGGTTTCTGAAAAGCATCGCGGGGTGGTGCGCATTGTATGGGTGTTTGTTACATTACATTCACTAGTAGGAGTGACAAAAATATCACGGGGTGGTGCGCATTGTATGGGTGTGTGTTACATTACATTCACTAGTAGGAGTGAGAAAAACATCACGGGGTGGTGTGAATCGGAGGGTCTGAATTAGGATAGGCAGTGAGTGGCAATGTAGGATGGAGAAAAGCACCGCGGGTTGGTCAGCATGGGGAGGTCAGGGAACATGCAGTGGCAATGTAGGATAGGTTTCTGAAAAAGATCCCGGGGTGGTGCACATTGTATGGGTGTGTGTTACATTACATTCACTAGTAGGAGTTAGAAAAACATCACGGGGTGGTGCGCATTGTATGGGTGTGTGTTACATTACATTCACTAGTAGGAGTGCGAAAAACATCACGGGGTGGTGTGAATCGGAGGGTCTGAATTAGGATAGGCAGTGAGTGGCAACGAAGGATGGAGAAAAGCACCGTGGGGTGGTCAGCATGGGGAGGTCAGGGAACATGCAGTGGCAATGTAGGATAGGTTCCTGAAAAAGATCGCGGGGTGGTGCGCATTGTATGGGTGTGTGTTACATTACATTCACGAGTAGGAGTGAGAAAAACATCACGGGGTGGTGTGAATCGGAGGGTCTGAATTAGGATAGGCAGTGAGTGGCAATGTAGGATGGAGAAAAGCACCGCGGGGTGGTCAGCATGGGGAGGTCAGGGAACATGCAGTGGCAATGTAGGATAGGTTTCTGAAAAAGATCGCGGGGTGGTGCGCATTGTATGTGTGTGTTACATTACATTCACTAGTAGGAGTGAGAAAAACATCACGGGGTGGTGCGCATTGTATGGGTGTGTGTTACATTACATTCACTAGTAGGAGTGAGAAAAACATCACGGTGTGGTGTGAATCGGAGGGTCTGAATTAGGATAGGCAGTGAGTGGCAATGTAGGATGGAGAAAAGCACCGCGGGGTGGTCAGCATGGGGAGGTCAGGGAACATGCCGTGGCAATGTAGGATAGGTTTCTGAAAAAGATCGCGGGGTGGTGCGCATTGTATGGGTGTGTGTTACATTACATTCACTAGTAGGAGTGAGAAAAACATCACGGGGTGGTGCGCATTGTATGGGTGTGTGTTACATTACATTCACTATTAGGAGTGAGAAAAACATCACGGGGTGGTGTGAATCGGAGGGTCTGAATTAGGATAGGCAGTGAGTGGCAATGAAGGATGGAGAAAAGCACCGCGGGGTGGTCAGCATGGGGAGGTCAGGGAACATGCAGTGGCAATGTAGGATAGGTTTCTGAAAAGCATCGCAGGGTGGTGCGCATTGTATGGGTGTTTGTTACATTACATTCACTAGTAGGAGTGACAAAAATATCACGGGGTGGTGCGCATTGTATGGGTGTGTGTTACATTACATTCACTAGTAGGAGTGAGAAAAACATCACGGGGTGGTGTGAATCGGAGGGTCTGAATTAGGATAGGCAGTGAGTGGCAATGTAGGATGGAGAAAAGCACCGCGGGTTGGTCAGCATGGGGAGGTCAGGGAACATGCAGTGGCAATGTAGGATAGGTTTCTGAAAAAGATCGCGGGGTGGTGCACATTGTATGGGTGTGTGTTACATTACATTCACTAGTAGGAGTTAGAAAAACATCACGGGGTGGTGCGCATTGTATGGGTGTGTGTTACATTACATTCACTAGTAGGAGTGCGAAAAACATCACGGGGTGGTGTGAATCGGAGGGTCTGAATTAGGATAGGCAGTGAGTGGCAATGTACGATGGAGAAAAGCACCGCGGGGTGGTCAGCATGGGGAGGTCAGGGAACATGCAGTGGCAATGTAGGATAGGTTCCTGAAAAAGATCGCGGGGTGGTGCGCATTGTATGGGTGTGTGTTACATTACATTCACGAGTAGGAGTGAGAAAAACATCACGGGGTGGTGTGAATCGGAGGGTCTGAATTAGGATAGGCAGTGAGTGGCAATGTAGGATGGAGAAAAGCACCGCGGGGTGGTCAGCATGGGGAGGTCAGGGAACATGCAGTGGCAATGTAGGATAGGTTTCTGAAAAAGATCGCGGGGTGGTGCGCATTGTATGGGTGTGTGTTACATTACATTCACTAGTAAGAGTGAGAAAAACATCACGGGGTGGTGTGAATCGGAGGGTCTGAATTAGGATAGGCAGTGCGTGGCAATGAAGGATGGAGAAAAGCACCGCGGGGTGGTCAGCATGGGGAGGTCAGGGAACATGCAGTGGCAATGTAGGATAGGTTTCTGAAAAACATCGCGGGGTGGTGCGCATTGTATGGGTGTGTGTTACATTACATTCACTAGTAGGAGTGAGAAAAACATCACGGGGTGGTGCGCATTGTATGGGTGTGTGTTACATTACATTCACTAGTAGGAGTGAGAAAAACATCACGGGGTGGTGTGAATCTGAGGGTCTGAATTAGGATAGGCAGTGAGTGGCAATGTAGGATGGAGAAAAGCACCGCGGGGTGGTCAGCATGGGGAGGTCAGGAAACATGCAGTCTCAATGTCGGATACGTTTCTGAAAAACATCGCGGGATGGTGCGCATTGTATGGGTGTTTGTTACATTACATTCACTAGCAGGAGAGAGAAAAACATCACGGGGTGGTGCGCATTGTATTGGTGTGTGTTACATTACATTCACTAGTAGGAGTGAGAAAAACATCACGGGGTGGTGTGAATCGGAGGGTCTGAATTAGGATAGTCAGGGAGTGGCAATGTAGGATGGAGAAAAGCACCGCGGGGTGGTCAGCATGGGGAGGTCAGGGAACATGCAGTGGCAATGTAGGATAGGTTTCTGAAAAACATCGCGGGGTGGTGCGCATCGTATGTGTGTGTTACATTACATTCACTAGTAGGAGTGAGAAAAACATCACGGGGTGGTGCGCATTGTATGGGTGTGTGTTACATTACACTCACTAGTAGGAGTGAGAAAAACATCACGGGGTGGTGTGAATCGGAGGGTCTGAATTAGGATAGGCAGTGAGTGGCAATGTAGGATGGAGAAAAGCACCGCGGGGTGGTCAGCATGGGGAGGTCAGGGAACATGCCGTGGCAATGTAGGATAGGTTTCTGAAAAAGATCGCGGGGTGGTGCGCATTGTATGGGTGTGTGTTACATTACATTCACTAGTAGGAGTGAGAAAAACATCACGGGGTGGTGCGCATTGTATGGGTGTGTGTTACATTACATTAACTAGTAGGAGTGAGAAAAACATCACGGGGTGGTGTGAATCGGAGGGTCTGAATTAGGATAGGCAGTGAGTGGCAACGAAGGATGGAGAAAAGCACCGTGGGGTGGTCAGCATGGGGAGGTCAGGGAACATGCAGTGGCAATGTAGGATAGGTTTCTGAAAAACATCGCGGGGTGGTGCGCATTGTATGGGTGTTTGTTACATTACATTCACTAGTAGGAGTGAGAAAAACATCACGGGGTGGTGCGCATTGTAGGGGTGTGTGTTACATTACATTCACTAGTAGGAGTGAGAAAAACATCACGGGTTGGTGTGAATCGGAGGGTCTGAATTAGGATAGGCAGTGAGTGGCAAAGTAGGATGGAGAAAAGCACCGCGGGGTGGTCAGCATGGGGAGGTCAGGGAACATGCAGTGGCAATGTAGGATAGGTTTCTGAAAAAGATCGCGGGGTGGTGCGCATTGTATGGGTGTGTGTTACATTACATTCACTAGTAGGAGTGAGAAAAACATCACGGGGTGGTGCGCATTGTATGGGTGTGTGTTACATTACATTCACTAGTAGGAGTGAGAAAAACATCACGGGGTGGTGCGCATTGTATGGGTGTGTGTTACATTACATTCACTAGTAGGAGTGAGAAAAACATTACGGGGTGGTGTGAATCAGAGGGTCTGAATTAGGATAGGCAGTGAGTGGCAATGTAGAATGGAGAAAAGCACCACGGGGTGGTCAGCATGGGGAGGTCAGGGAACATGCAGTGGCAATGTAGGATAGGTTTCTGAAAAACATCGCGGGGTGGTGCGCATTGTATGGGTGTGTGTTACAATACATTCACTAGTAGGAGTGAGAAAAACATCACGGGGTGGTGCGCATTGTATGGGTGTGTGTTACATTACATTCACTAGTAGGAGTGAGAAAAACATCACGGGGTGGTGTGAATCGGAGGGTCTGAATTAGGATAGGCAGTGAGTGGCAATGTAGGATGGAGAAAAGCACCGCGGGGTGGTCAGCATGGGGAGGTCAGGGAACATGCAGTGGCAATGTAGGATAGGTTTCTGAAAAACATCGCGCGGTGGTGCCCATTGTATGGGTGTGTGTTACATTACATTCACTAGTAGGAGTGAGAAAAACATCACGGGGTGGTGCACATTGTATGGGTGTGTGTTACATTACATTCACTAGTAGGAGTGAGAAAAACATCATGGGGTGGTGTGAATCGGAGGGTCTGAATTAGGATAGGCAGTGAGTGGCAATGTAGGATGGAGAAAAGCACCGCGGGGTGGTCAGCATGGGGAGGTCAGGGAACATGCAGTGGCAATGTAGGATAGGTTTCTGAAAAAGATCGCGGGGTGGTGCGCATTGTATGGGTGTGTGTTACATTACATTCACTAGTAGGAGTGAGAAAAACATCACGGGGTGGTGCGCATTGTATGGGTGTGTGTTACATTACATTCACTAGTAGGAGTGAGAAAAACATCACGGGGTGGTGTGAATCGGAGGGTGTGAATTAGGATAGGCAGTGAGTGGCAATGTAGGATGGAGAAAAGCACCGCGGGATGGTCAGCATGGGGAGGTCAGGTAACATGCAGTGGCAATGTAGGATAGGTTTATGAAAAACATCGCGGGGTGGTGCGCATTGTATGGGTGTGTGTTACATTACATTCACTAGTAGGAGTGAGAAAAACATCACGGGGTGGTGCGCATTGTATGGGTGTGTGTTACATTACATTCACTAGTAGGAGTGAGAAAAACATCACGGGGTGGTGTGAATCGGAGGGTCTGAATTAGGATAGGCAGTGAGTGGCAATGTAGGATGGAGAAAAGCACCGCGGGGTGGTCAGCATGGGGAGGTCAGGAAACATGCAGTCTCAATGTCGGATAGGTTTCTGAAAAACATGGCGGGGTGGTGCGCATTGTATGGTGTGTGTTACATTACATTCACTAGTAGGAGTGAGAAAAACATCACGGGGTGGTGCGCATTGTATGGGTGTGTGTTACATTACATTCACTAGTAGGAGTGAGAAAAACATCACGGGGTGGTGCGCATTGTATGGGTGTGTGTTACATTACATTCACTAGTAGGAGTGAGAAAAACATCACGGGGTGGTGTGAATCGGAGGGTCTGAATTAGGATAGGCAGTGAGTGGCAATGTAGGATGGAGAAAAGCACCGCGGGGTGGTCAGCATGGGGAGGTCAGGGAACATGCAGTGGCAATGTAGGATAGGTTTCTGAAAAAGATCGCGGGGTGGTGCGCATTGTATGGGTGTGTGTTACATTACATTCACGAGTAGGAGTGAGAAAAACATCACGGGGTGGTGCGCATTGTATGGGTGTGTGTTACATTACATTCACTAGTAGGAGTGAGAAAAACATCACGGGGTGGTGTGAATCGGAGGGTCTGAATTAGGATAGGCAGTGAGTGGCAATGAAGGATGGAGAAAAGCACCGTGGGGTGGTCAGCATGGGGAGGTCAGGGAACATGCAGTGGCAATGTAGGATAGGTTTCTGAAAAACATCGCGGGGTGGCGCGCATTGTATGGGTGTGTGTTACAATACATTCACTAGTAGGAGTGAGAAAAACCTCACGGGTTGGTGCGCATTGTATGGGTGTGTGTTACATTACATTCACTAGTAGGAGTGAGAAAAACATCACGGAGTGGTGTGAATCGGAGGGTCCTAATTAGGATAGGCAGTGAGTGGCAATGTAGGATGGAGAAAAGCACCGCGGGGTGGTCAGCATGGGGAGGTCAGGGAACATGCAGTCTCAATGTAGGATAGGTTTCTGAAAAACATCGCGGGGTGGTGCGCATTGTATGGGTGTTTGTTACATTACATTCACTAGCAGGAGAGAGAAAAACATCATGGGGTGGTGCGCATTGTATTGGTGTGTGTTACAGTACATTCTCTAGTAAGAGTGAGAAAAACATCACGGGGTGCTGTGAATCGGAGGGTCTGAATTAGGATAGTCAGTGAGTGGCAATGTACGATGGAGAAAAGCACCGCGGGGTGGTGAGCATGGGGAGGTCAGGGAACATGCAGTGGCAATGTAGGATAGGTTTCTGAAAAACATCGCGGGGTGGTGCGCATTGTATGTGTGTGTTACATTACATTCACTAGTAGGAGTGAGAAAAACATCACGGGGTAGTGCGCATTGTATGGGTGTGTGTTACATTACATTCACTAGTAGGAGTGAGAAAAACATCACGGGGTGGTGTGAATCGGAGGGTCTGAATTAGGATAGGCAGTGAGTGGCAATGTAGGATGGAGAAAAGCACCGCAGGGTGGTCAGCATGGGGAGGTCAGGGAACATGCCGTGGCAATGTAGGATAGGTTTCTGAAAAAGATCGCGGGGTGGTGCGCATTGTATGGGTGTGTGTTACATTACATTCACTAGTAGGAGTGAGAAAAACATCACGGGGTGGTGCGCATTGTATGGGTGTGTGTTACATTACATTCACTATTAGGAGTGAGAAAAACATCACGGGGTGGTGTGAATCGGAGGGTCTGAAATAGGATAGGCAGTGAGTGGCAATGAAGGATGGAGAAAAGCACCGCGGGGTGGTCAGCATGGGGAGGTCAGGGAACATGCAGTGGCAATGTAGGATAGGTTTCTGAAAAGCATCGCGGGGTGGTGCGCATTGTATGGGTGTTTGTTACATTACATTCACTAGTAGGAGTGACAAAAATATCACGGGGTGGTGCGCATTGTATGGGTGTGTGTTACATTACATTCACTAGTAGGAGTGAGAAAAACATCACGGTGTGGTGTGAATCGGAGGGTCTGAATTAGGATAGGCAGTGAGTGGCAATGTAGGATGGAGAAAAGCACCGCGGGTTGGTCAGCATGGGGAGGTCAGGGAACATGCAGTGGCAATGTAGGATAGGTTTCTGAAAAAGATCGCGGGGTGGTGCACATTGTATGGGTGTGTGTTACATTACATTCACTAGTAGGAGTTAGAAAAACATCACGGGGTGGTGCGCATTGTATGGGTGTGTGTTACATTACATTCACTAGTAGGAGTGCGAAAAACATCACGGGGTGGTGTGAATCGGAGGGTCTGAATTAGGATAGGCAGTGAGTGGCAATGTACGATGGAGAAAAGCACCGCGGGGTGGTCAGCATGGGGAGGTCAGGGAACATGCAGTGGCAATGTAGGATAGGTTCCTGAAAAAGATCGCGGGGTGGTGCGCATTGTATGGGTGTGTGTTACATTACATTCACGAGTAGGAGTGAGAAAAACATCACGGGGTGGTGTGAATCGGAGGGTCTGAATTAGGATAGGCAGTGAGTGGCAATGTAGGATGGAGATAAGCACCGCGGGGTGGTCAGCATGGGGAGGTCAGGGAACATGCAGTGGCAATGTAGGATAGGTTTCTGAAAAAGATCGCGGGGTGGTGCGCATTGTATGTGTGTGTTACATTACATTCACTAGTAGGAGTGAGAAAAACATCACGGGGTAGTGCGCATTGTATGGGTGTGTGTTACATTACATTCACTAGTAGGAGTGAGAAAAACATCACGGGGTGGTGTGAATCGGAGTGTCTGAATTAGGATAGGCAGTGAGTGGCAATGTAGGATGGAGAAAAGCACCGCGGGGTGGTCAGCATGGGGAGGTCAGGGAACATGCCGTGGCAATGTAGGATAGGTTTCTGAAAAAGATCGCGGGGTGGTGCGCATTGTATGGGTGTGTGTTACATTACATTCACTAGTAGGAGTGAGAAAAACATCACGGGGTGGTGCGCATTGTATGGGTGTGTGTTACATTACATTCACTATTAGGAGTGAGAAAAACATCACGGGGTGGTGTGAATCGGAGGGTCTGAATTAGGATAGGCAGTGAGTGGCAATCAAGGATGGAGAAAAGCACCGCGGGGTGGTCAGCATGGGGAGGTCAGGGAACATGCAGTGGCAATGTAGGATAGGTTTCTGAAAAGCATCGCAGGGTGGTGCGCATTGTATGGGTGTTTGTTACATTACATTCACTAGTAGGAGTGACAAAAATATCACGGGGTGGTGCGCATTGTATGGGTGTGTGTTACATTACATTCACTAGTAGGAGTGAGAAAAACATCACGGGGTGGTGTGAATCGGATGGTCTGAATTAGGATAGGCAGTGAGTGGCAATGTAGGATGGAGAAAAGCACCGCGGGTTGGTCAGCATGGGGAGGTCAGGGAACATGCAGTGGCAATGTAGGATAGGTTTCTGAAAAAGATCGCGGGGTGCTGCACATTGTATGGGTGTGTGTTACATTACATTCACTAGTAGGAGTTAGAAAAACATCACGGGGTGGTGCGCATTGTATGGGTGTGTGTTACATTACATTCACTAGTAGGAGTGCGAAAAACATCACGGGGTGGTGTGAATCGGAGGGTCTGAATTAGGATAGGCAGTGAGTGGCAATGTACGATGGAGAAAAGCACCGCGGGGTGGTCAGCATGGGGAGGTCAGGGAACATGCAGTGGCAATGTAGGATAGGTTCCTGAAAAAGATCGCGGGGTGGTGCGCATTGTATGGGTGTGTGTTACATTACATTCACGAGTAGGAGTGAGAAAAACATCACGGGGTGGTGTGAATCGGAGGGTCTGAATTAGGATAGGCAGTGAGTGGCAATGTAGGATGGAGAAAAGCACCGCGGGGTGGTCAGCATGGGGAGGTCAGGGAACATGCAGTGGCAATGTAGGATAGGTTTCTGAAAAAGATCGCGGGGTGGTGCGCATTGTATGGGTGTGTGTTACATTACATTCACTAGTAAGAGTGAGAAAAACATCACGGGGTGGTGTGAATCGGAGGGTCTGAATTAGGATAGGCAGTGCGTGGCAATGAAGGATGGAGAAAAGCACCGCGGGGTGGTCAGCATGGGGAGGTCAGGGAACATGCAGTGGCAATGTAGGATAGGTTTCTGAAAAACATCGCGGGGTGGTGCGCATTGTATGGGTGTGTGTTACATTACATTCACTAGTAGGAGTGAGAAAAACATCACGGGGTGGTGCGCATTGTATGGGTGTGTGTTACATTACATTCACTAGTAAGAGTGAGAAAAACATCACGGGGTGGTGTGAATCTGAGGGTCTGAATTAGGATAGGCAGTGAGTGGCAATGTAGGATGGAGAAAAGCACCGCGGGGTGGTCAGCATGGGGAGGTCAGGAAACATGCAGTCTCAATGTCGGATACGTTTCTGAAAAACATCGCGGGATGGTGCGCATTGTATGGGTGTTTGTTACATTACATTCACTAGCAGGAGAGAGAAAAACATCACGGGGTGGTGCGCATTGTATTGGTGTGTGTTACATTACATTCACTAGTAGGAGTGAGAAAAACATCACGGGGTGGTGTGAATCGGAGGGTCTGAATTAGGATAGTCAGGGAGTGGCAATGTAGGATGGAGAAAAGCACCGCGGGGTGGTCAGCATGGGGAGGTCAGGGAACATGCAGTGGCAATGTAGGATAGGTTTCTGAAAAACATCGCGGGGTGGTGCGCATCGTATGTGTGTGTTACATTACATTCACTAGTAGGAGTGAGAAAAACATCACGGGGTGGTGCGCATTGTATGGGTGTGTGTTACATTACACTCACTAGTAGGAGTGAGAAAAACATCACGGGGTGGTGTGAATCGGAGGGTCTGAATTAGGATAGGCAGTGAGTGGCAATGTAGGATGGAGAAAAGCACCGCGGGGTGGTCAGCATGGGGAGGTCAGGGAACATGCCGTGGCAATGTAGGATAGGTTTCTGAAAAAGATCGCGGGGTGGTGCGCATTGTATGGGTGTGTGTTACATTACATTCACTAGTAGGAGTGAGAAAAACATCACGGGGTGGTGCGCATTGTATGAGTGTGTGTTACATTACATTAACTAGTAGGAGTGAGAAAAACATCACGGGGTGGTGTGAATCGGAGGGTCTGAATTAGGATAGGCAGTGAGTGGCAACGAAGGATGGAGAAAAGCACCGTGGGGTGGTCAGCATGGGGAGGTCAGGGAACATGCAGTGGCAATGTAGGATAGGTTTCTGAAAAACATCGCGGGGTGGTGCGCATTGTATGGGTGTTTGTTACATTACATTCACTAGTAGGAGTGAGAAAAACATCACGGGGTGGTGCGCATTGTATGGGTGTGTGTTACATTACATTCACTAGTAGGAGTGAGAAAAACATCACGGGTTGGTGTGAATCGGAGGGTCTGAATTAGGATAGGCAGTGAGTGGCAAAGTAGGATGGAGAAAAGCACCGCGGGGTGGTCAGCATGGGGAGGTCAGGGAACATGCAGTGGCAATGTAGGATAGGTTTCTGAAAAAGATCGCGGGGTGGTGCGCATTGTATGGGTGTGTGTTACATTACATTCACTAGTAGGAGTGAGAAAAACATCACGGGGTGGTGCGCATTGTATGGGTGTGTGTTACATTACATTCACTAGTAGGAGTGAGAAAAACATCACGGGGTGGTGCGCATTGTATGGGTGTGTGTTACATTACATTCACTAGTAGGAGTGAGAAAAACATTACGGGGTGGTGTGAATCAGAGGGTCTGAATTAGGATAGGCAGTGAGTGGCAATGTAGAATGGAGAAAAGCACCACGGGGTGGTCAGCATGGGGAGGTCAGGGAACATGCAGTGGCAATGTAGGATAGGTTTCTGAAAAACATCGCGGGGTGGTGCGCATTGTATGGGTGTGTGTTACAATACATTCACTAGTAGGAGTGAGAAAAACATCACGGGGTGGTGCGCATTGTATGGGTGTGTGTTACATTACATTCACTAGTAGGAGTGAGAAAAACATCACGGGGTGGTGTGAATCGGAGGGTCTGAATTAGGATAGGCAGTGAGTGGCAATGTAGGATGGAGAAAAGCACCGCGGGGTGGTCAGCATGGGGAGGTCAGGGAACATGCAGTGGCAATGTAGGATAGGTTTCTGAAAAACATCGCGCGGTGGTGCGCATTGTATGGGTGTGTGTTACATTACATTCACTAGTAGGAGTGAGAAAAACATCACGGGGTGGTGCACATTGTATGGGTGTGTGTTACATTACATTCACTAGTAGGAGTGAGAAAAACATCATGGGGTGGTGTGAATCGGAGGGTCTGAATTAGGATAGGCAGTGAGTGGCAATGTAGGATGGAGAAAAGCACCGCGGGGTGGTCAGCATGGGGAGGTCAGGGAACATGCAGTGGCAATGTAGGATAGGTTTCTGAAAAAGATCGCGGGGTGGTGCGCATTGTATGGGTGTGTGTTACATTACATTCACTAGTAGGAGTGAGAAAAACATCACGGGGTGGTGCGCATTGTATGGGTGTGTGTTACATTACATTCACTAGTAGGAGTGAGAAAAACATCACGGGGTGGTGTGAATCGGAGGGTGTGAATTAGGATAGGCAGTGAGTGGCAATGTAGGATGGAGAAAAGCACCGCGGGGTGGTCAGCATGGGGAGGTCAGGGAACATGCAGTGGCAATGTAGGATAGGTTTCTGAAAAACATCGCGGGGTGGTGCGCATCGTATGTGTGTGTTACATTACATTCACTAGTAGGAGTGAGAAAAACATCACGGGGTGGTGCGCATTGTATGGGTGTGTGTTACATTACACTCACTAGTAGGAGTGAGAAAAACATCACGGGGTGGTGTGAATCGGAGGGTCTGAATTAGGATAGGCAGTGAGTGGCAATGTAGGATGGAGAAAAGCACCGCGGGGTGGTCAGCATGGGGAGGTCAGGGAACATGCCGTGGCAATGTAGGATAGGTTTCTGAAAAAGATCGCGGGGTGGTGCGCATTGTATGGGTGTGTGTTACATTACATTCACTAGTAGGAGTGAGAAAAACATCACGGGGTGGTGCGCATTGTATGAGTGTGTGTTACATTACATTAACTAGTAGGAGTGAGAAAAACATCACGGGGTGGTGTGAATCGGAGGGTCTGAATTAGGATAGGCAGTGAGTGGCAACGAAGGATGGAGAAAAGCACCGTGGGGTGGTCAGCATGGGGAGGTCAGGGAACATGCAGTGGCAATGTAGGATAGGTTTCTGAAAAACATCGCGGGGTGGTGCGCATTGTATGGGTGTTTGTTACATTACATTCACTAGTAGGAGTGAGAAAAACATCACGGGGTGGTGCGCATTGTATGGGTGTGTGTTACATTACATTCACTAGTAGGAGTGAGAAAAACATCACGGGTTGGTGTGAATCGGAGGGTCTGAATTAGGATAGGCAGTGAGTGGCAAAGTAGGATGGAGAAAAGCACCGCGGGGTGGTCAGCATGGGGAGGTCAGGGAACATGCAGTGGCAATGTAGGATAGGTTTCTGAAAAAGATCGCGGGGTGGTGCGCATTGTATGGGTGTGTGTTACATTACATTCACTAGTAGGAGTGAGAAAAACATCACGGGGTGGTGCGCATTGTATGGGTGTGTGTTACATTACATTCACTAGTAGGAGTGAGAAAAACATCACGGGGTGGTGCGCATTGTATGGGTGTGTGTTACATTACATTCACTAGTAGGAGTGAGAAAAACATTACGGGGTGGTGTGAATCAGAGAGTCTGAATTAGGATAGGCAGTGAGTGGCAATGTAGAATGGAGAAAAGCACCACGGGGTGGTCAGCATGGGGAGGTCAGGGAACATGCAGTGGCAATGTAGGATAGGTTTCTGAAAAACATCGCGGGGTGGTGCGCATTGTATGGGTGTGTGTTACAATACATTCACTAGTAGGAGTGAGAAAAACATCACGGGGTGGTGCGCATTGTATGGGTGTGTGTTACATTACATTCACTAGTAGGAGTGAGAAAAACATCACGGGGTGGTGTGAATCGGAGGGTCTGAATTAGGATAGGCAGTGAGTGGCAATGTAGGATGGAGAAAAGCACCGCGGGGTGGTCAGCATGGGGAGGTCAGGGAACATGCAGTGGCAATGTAGGATAGGTTTCTGAAAAACATCGCGCGGTGGTGCGCATTGTATGGGTGTGTGTTACATTACATTCACTAGTAGGAGTGAGAAAAACATCACGGGGTGGTGCACATTGTATGGGTGTGTGTTACATTACATTCACTAGTAGGAGTGAGAAAAACATCATGGGGTGGTGTGAATCGGAGGGTCTGAATTAGGATAGGCAGTGAGTGGCAATGTAGGATGGAGAAAAGCACCGCGGGGTGGTCAGCATGGGGAGGTCAGGGAACATGCAGTGGCAATGTAGGATAGGTTTCTGAAAAAGATCGCGGGGTGGTGCGCATTGTATGGGTGTGTGTTACATTACATTCACTAGTAGGAGTGAGAAAAACATCACGGGGTGGTGCGCATTGTATGGGTGTGTGTTACATTACATTCACTAGTAGGAGTGAGAAAAACATCACGGGGTGGTGTGAATCGGAGGGTGTGAATTAGGATAGGCAGTGAGTGGCAATGTAGGATGGAGAAAAGCACCGCGGGATGGTCAGCATGGGGAGGTCAGGGAACATGCAGTGGCAATGTAGGATAGGTTTATGAAAAACATCGCGGGGTGGTGCGCATTGTATGGGTGTGTGTTACATTACATTCACTAGTAGGAGTGAGAAAAACATCACGGGGTGGTGCGCATTGTATGGGTGTGTGTTACACTACATTCACTAGTAGGAGTGAGAAAAACATCACGGGGTGGTGTGAATCGGAGGGTCTGAATTAGGATAGGCAGTGAGTGGCAATGTAGGATGGAGAAAAGCACCGCGGGGTGGTCAGCATGGGGAGGTCAGGAAACATGCAGTCTCAATGTCGGATAGGTTTCTGAAAAACATGGCGGGGTGGTGCGCATTGTATGGGTGTGTGTTACATTACATTCACTAGTAGGAGTGAGAAAAACATCACGGGGTGGTGCGCATTGTATGGGTGTGTGTTACATTACATTCACTAGTAGGAGTGAGAAAAACATCACGGGGTGGTGCGCATTGTATGGGTGTGTGTTACATTACATTCACTAGTAGGAGTGAGAAAAACATCACGGGGTGGTGTGAATCGGAGGGTCTGAATTAGGATAGGCAGTGAGTGGCAATGTAGGATGGAGAAAAGCACCGCGGGGTGGTCAGCATGGGGAGGTCAGGGAACATGCAGTGGCAATGTAGGATAGGTTTCTGAAAAAGATCGCGGGGTGGTGCGCATTGTATGGGTGTGTGTTACATTACATTCACGAGTAGGAGTGAGAAAAACATCACGGGGTGGTGCGCATTGTATGGGTGTGTGTTACATTACATTCACTAGTAGGAGTGAGAAAAACATCACGGGGTGGTGTGAATCGGAGGGTCTGAATTAGGATAGGCAGTGAGTGGCAATGAAGGATGGAGAAAAGCACCGTGGGGTGGTCAGCATGGGGAGGTCAGGGAACATGCAGTGGCAATGTAGGATAGGTTTCTGAAAAACATCGCGGGGTGGCGCGCATTGTATGGGTGTGTGTTACAATACATTCACTAGTAGGAGTGAGAAAAACCTCACGGGTTGGTGCGCATTGTATGGGTGTGTGTTACATTACATTCACTAGTAGGAGTGAGAAAAACATCACGGAGTGGTGTGAATCGGAGGGTCCTAATTAGGATAGGCAGTGAGTGGCAATGTAGGATGGAGAAAAGCACCGCGGGGTGGTCAGCATGGGGAGGTCAGGGAACATGCAGTCTCAATGTAGGATAGGTTTCTGAAAAACATCGCGGGGTGGTGCGCATTGTATGGGTGTTTGTTACATTACATTCACTAGCAGGAGAGAGAAAAACATCATGGGGTGGTGCGCATTGTATTGGTGTGTGTTACAGTACATTCTCTAGTAAGAGTGAGAAAAACATCACGGGGTGCTGTGAATCGGAGGGTCTGAATTAGGATAGTCAGTGAGTGGCAATGTACGATGGAGAAAAGCACCGCGGGGTGGTGAGCATGGGGAGGTCAGGGAACATGCAGTGGCAATGTAGGATAGGTTTCTGAAAAACATCGTGGGGTGGTGCGCATTGTATGTGTGTGTTACATTACATTCACTAGTAGGAGTGAGAAAAACATCACGGGGTAGTGCGCATTGTATGGGTGTGTGTTACATTACATTCACTAGTAGGAGTGAGAAAAACATCACGGGGTGGTGTGAATCGGAGGGTCTGAATTAGGATAGGCAGTGAGTGGCAATGTAGGATGGAGAAAAGCACGGCGGGGTGGTCAGCATGGGGAGGTCAGGGAACATGCCGTGGCAATGTAGGATAGGTTTCTGAAAAAGATCGCGGGGTGGTGCGCATTGTATGGGTGTGTGTTACATTACATTCACTAGTAGGAGTGAGAAAAACATCACGGGGTGGTGCGCATTGTATGGGTGTGTGTTACATTACATTCACTATTAGGAGTGAGAAAAACATCACGGGGTGGTGTGAATCGGAGGGTCTGAATTAGGATAGGCAGTGAGTGGCAATGAAGGATGGAGAAAAGCACCGCGGTGTGGTCAGCATGGGGAGGTCAGGGAACATGCAGTGGCAATGTAGGATAGGTTTCTGAAAAGCATCGCGGGGTGGTGCGCATTGTATGGGTGTTTGTTACATTACATTCACTAGTAGGAGTGACAAAAATATCACGGGGTGGTGCGCATTGTATGGGTGTGTGTTACATTACATTCACTAGTAGGAGTGAGAAAAACATCACGGGGTGGTGTGAATCGGAGGGTCTGAATTAGGATAGGCAGTGAGTGGCAATGTAGGATGGAGAAAAGCACCGCGGGTTGGTCAGCATGGGGAGGTCAGGGAACATGCAGTGGCAATGTAGGATAGGTTTCTGAAAAAGATCGCGGGGTGGTGCACATTGTATGGGTGTGTGTTACATTACATTCACTAGTAGGAGTTAGAAAAACATCACGGGGTGGTGCGCATTGTATGGGTGTGTGTTACATTACATTCACTAGTAGGAGTGCGAAAAACATCACGGGGTGGTGTGAATCGGAGGGTCTGAATTAGGATAGGCAGTGAGTGGCAATGTACGATGGAGAAAAGCACCGTGGGGTGGTCAGCATGGGGAGGTCAGGGAACATGCAGTGGCAATGTAGGATAGGTTCCTGAAAAAGATCGCGGGGTGGTGCGCATTGTATGGGTGTGTGTTACATTACATTCACGAGTAGGAGTGAGAAAAACATCACGGGGTGGTGTGAATCGGAGGGTCTGAATTAGGATAGGCAGTGAGTGGCAATGTAGGATGGAGAAAAGCACCGCGGGGTGGTCAGCATGGGGAGGTCAGGGAACATGCAGTGGCAATGTAGGATAGGTTTCTGAAAAAGATCGCGGGGTGGTGCGCATTGTATGTGTGTGTTACATTACATTCACTAGTAGGAGTGAGAAAAACATCACGGGGTAGTGCGCATTGTATGGGTGTGTGTTACATTACATTCACTAGTAGGAGTGAGAAAAACATCACGGGGTGGTGTGAATCGGAGGGTCTGAATTAGGATAGGCAGTGAGTGGCAATGTAGGATGGAGAAAAGCACCGCGGGGTGGTCAGCATGGGGAGGTCAGGGAACATGCCATGGCAATGTAGGATAGGTTTCTGAAAAAGATCGCGGGGTGGTGCGCATTGTATGGGTGTGTGTTACATTACATTCACTAGTAGGAGTGAGAAAAACATCACGGGGTGGTGCGCATTGTATGGGTGTGTGTTACATTACATTCACTATTAGGAGTGAGAAAAACATCACGGGGTGGTGTGAATCGGAGGGTTTGAATTAGGATAGGCAGTGAGTGGCAATGAAGGATGGAGAAAAGCACCGCGGGGTGGTCAGCATGGGGAGGTCAGGGAACATGCAGTGGCAATGTAGGATAGGTTTCTGAAAAGCATCGCAGGGTGGTGCGCATTGTATGGGTGTTTGTTACATTACATTCACTAGTAGGAGTGACAAAAATATCACGGGGTGGTGCGCATTGTATGGGTGTGTGTTACATTACATTCACTAGTAGGAGTGAGAAAAACATCACGGGGTGGTGTGAATCGGAGGGTCTGAATTAGGATAGGCAGTGAGTGGCAATGTAGGATGGAGAAAAGCACCGCGGGTTGGTCAGCATGGGGAGGTCAGGGAACATGCAGTGGCAATGTAGGATAGGTTTCTGAAAAAGATCGCGGGGTGGTGCACATTGTATGGGTGTGTGTTACATTACATTCACTAGTAGGAGTTAGAAAAACATCACGGGGTGGTGCGCATTGTATGGGTGTGTGTTACATTACATTCACTAGTAGGAGTGCGAAAAACATCACGGGGTGGTGTGAATCGGAGGGTCTGAATTAGGATAGGCAGTGAGTGGCAATGTACGATGGAGAAAAGCACCGCGGGGTGGTCAGCATGGGGAGGTCAGGGAACATGCAGTGGCAATGTAGGATAGGTTCCTGAAAAAGATCGCGGGGTGGTGCGCATTGTATGGGTGTGTGTTACATTACATTCACGAGTAGGAGTGAGAAAAACATCACGGGGTGGTGTGAATCGGAGGGTCTGAATTAGGATAGGCAGTGAGTGGCAATGTAGGATGGAGAAAAGCACCGCGGGGTGGTCAGCATGGGGAGGTCAGGGAACATGCAGTGGCAATGTAGGATAGGTTTCTGAAAAAGATCGCGGGGTGGTGCGCATTGTATGGGTGTGTGTTACATTACATTCACTAGTAAGAGTGAGAAAAACATCACGGGGTGGTGTGAATCGGAGGGTCTGAATTAGGATAGGCAGTGCGTGGCAATGAAGGATGGAGAAAAGCACCGCGGGGTGGTCAGCATGGGGAGGTCAGGGAACATGCAGTGGCAATGTAGGATAGGTTTCTGAAAAACATCGCGGGGTGGTGCGCATTGTATGGGTGTGTGTTACATTACATTCACTAGTAGGAGTGAGAAAAACATCACGGGGTGGTGCACATTGTATGGGTGTGTGTTACATTACATTCACTAGTAGGAGTGAGAAAAACATCACGGGGTGGTGTGAATCTGAGGGTCTGAATTAGGATAGGATGTGAGTGGCAATGTAGGATGGAGAAAAGCACCGCGGGGTGGTCAGCATGGGGAGGTCAGGAAACATGCAGTCTCAATGTCGGATACGTTTCTGAAAAACATCGCGGGATGGTGCGCATTGTATGGGTGTTTGTTACATTACATTCACTAGCAGGAGAGAGAAAAACATCACGGGGTGGTGCGCATTGTATTGGTGTGTGTTACATTACATTCACTAGTAGGAGTGAGAAAAACATCACGGGGTGGTGCGCATTGTATGGGTGTGTGTTACATTACACTCACTAGTAGGAGTGAGAAAAACATCACGGGGTGGTGCGCATTGTATGAGTGTGTGTTACATTACATTAACTAGTAGGAGTGAGAAAAACATCACGGGGTGGTGTGAATCGGAGGGTCTGAATTAGGATAGGCAGTGAGTGGCAACGAAGGATGGAGAAAAGCACCGTGGGGTGGTCAGCATGGGGAGGTCAGGGAACATGCAGTGGCAATGTAGGATAGGTTTCTGAAAAACATCGCGGGGTGGTGCGCATTGTATGGGTGTTTGTTACATTACATTCACTAGTAGGAGTGAGAAAAACATCACGGGGTGGTGCGCATTGTATGGGTGTGTGTTACATTACATTCACTAGTAGGAGTGAGAAAAACATCACGGGTTGGTGTGAATCGGAGGGTCTGAATTAGGATAGGCAGTGAGTGGCAAAGTAGGATGGAGAAAAGCACCGCGGGGTGGTCAGCATGGGGAGGTCAGGGAACATGCAGTGGCAATGTAGGATAGGTTTCTGAAAAAGATCGCGGGGTGGTGCGCATTGTATGGGTGTGTGTTACATTACATTCACTAGTAGGAGTGAGAAAAACATCACGGGGTGGTGCGCATTGTATGGGTGTGTGTTACATTACATTCACTAGTAGGAGTGAGAAAAACATCACGGGGTGGTGCGCATTGTATGGGTGTGTGTTACATTACATTCACTAGTAGGAGTGAGAAAAACATTACGGGGTGGTGTGAATCAGAGGGTCTGAATTAGGATAGGCAGTGAGTGGCAATGTAGAATGGAGAAAAGCACCACGGGGTGGTCAGCATGGGGAGGTCAGGGAACATGCAGTGGCAATGTAGGATAGGTTTCTGAAAAACATCGCGGGGTGGTGCGCATTGTATGGGTGTGTGTTACAATACATTCACTAGTAGGAGTGAGAAAAACATCACGGGGTGGTGCGCATTGTATGGGTGTGTGTTACATTACATTCACTAGTAGGAGTGAGAAAAACATCACGGGGTGGTGTGAATCGGAGGGTCTGAATTAGGATAGGCAGTGAGTGCCAATGTAGGATGGAGAAAAGCACCGCGGGGTGGTCAGCATGGGGAGGTCAGGGAACATGCAGTGGCAATGTAGGATAGGTTTCTGAAAAACATCGCGCGGTGGTGCGCATTGTATGGGTGTGTGTTACATTACATTCACTAGTAGGAGTGAGAAAAACATCACGGGGTGGTGCACATTGTATGGGTGTGTGTTACATTACATTCACTAGTAGGAGTGAGAAAAACATCATGGGGTGGTGTGAATCGGAGGGTCTGAATTAGGATAGGCAGTGAGTGGCAATGTAGGATGGAGAAAAGCACCGCGGGGTGGTCAGCATGGGGAGGTCAGGGAACATGCAGTGGCAATGTAGGATAGGTTTCTGAAAAAGATCGCGGGGTGGTGCGCATTGTATGGGTGTGTGTTACATTACATTCACTAGTAGGAGTGAGAAAAACATCACGGGGTGGTGCGCATTGTATGGGTGTGTGTTACATTACATTCACTAGTAGGAGTGAGAAAAACATCACGGGGTGGTGTGAATCGGAGGGTGTGAATTAGGATAGGCAGTGAGTGGCAATGTAGGATGGAGAAAAGCACCGCGGGGTGGTCAGCATGGGGAGGTCAGGGAACATGCAGTGGCAATGTAGGATAGGTTTCTGAAAAACATCGCGGGGTGGTGCCCATTGTATGAGTGTGTGTTACAATACATTCACTAGTAGGAGTGAGAAAAACATCACGGGGTGGTGCGCATTGTATGGGTGTGTGTTACATTACATTCACTAGTAGCAGTGAGAAAAACATCACGGGGTGGTGTGAATCGGAGGGTCTGAATTAGGATAGGCAGTGAGTGGCAATGTAGGATGGAGAAAAGCACCGCGGGGTGGTCAGCATGGGGAGGTCAGGGAACATGCAGTGGCAATGTAGGATAGGTTTCTGAAAAAGATCGCGGGGTGGTGCGCATTGTATGGGTGTGTGTTACATTACATTCACTAGTAGGAGTGATAAAAACATCACAGGGCGGTGCGCATTATATGGGTGTGTGTTACATTACATTCACTAGTAGGAGTGAGAAAAACATCACGGGGTGGTGTGAATCGGAGGGTCTGAATTAGGATAGGCAGTGAGTGGCAATGTAGGATGGAGAAAAGCACCGCGGGGTGGTCAGCATGGGGAGGTCAGGGAACATGCAGTGGCAATGTAGGATAGGTTTCCGAAAAACATCGCGGGGTGGTGTGCATTGTATGGGTGTGTGTTACATTACATTCACTAGTAGGATTGAGAAAAACATCACGGGGTGGTGCGCATTGTATGGGTGTGTGTTACATTACATTCACTAGTAGGAGTGAGAAAAACATCACGGGGTGGTGTGAATCGGAGGGTCTGAATTAGGATAGGCAGTGAGTGGCAATGTAGGATGGAGAAAAACACCGCGGGTTGGTCAGCATGGGGAGGTCAGGGAACATGCAGTGGCAATGTAGGATAGGTTTCTGAAAAAGATCGCGGGGTGGTGCGCATTGTATGGGTGTGTGTTACATTACATTCACTAGTAGGAGTGAGAAAAATATCACGGGGTGGTGCGCATTGTATGGGTGTGTGTTACATTACATTCACTAGTAGGAGTGAGAAAAACATCACGGGGTGGTGTGAATCGGAGGGTCTGAATTAGGATAGGCAGTGAGTGGCAATGAAGGATGGAGAAAAGCACCGCGGGGTGGTCAGCATGGGGAGGTCAGGGAACATGCAGTGGCAATGTAGGATAGGTTTCTGAAAAACATCGCGGGGTGGTGCGCATTGTATGGGTGTGTGTTACAATACATTCACTAGTAGGAGTGAGAAAAACATCACGGGGTGGTGCGCATTGTATGGGTGTGTGTTACATTACATTCACTAGTAGCAGTGAGAAAAACATCACGGGGTGGTGTGAATCGGAGGGTCTGAATTAGGATAGGCAGTGAGTGGCAATGTAGGATGGAGAAAAGCACCGCGGGGTGGTCAGCATGGGGAGGTCAGGGAACATGCAGTGGCAATGTAGGATAGGTTTCTGAAAAAGATCGCGGGGTGGTGCGCATTGTATGGGTGTGTGTTACATTACATTCACTAGTAGGAGTGATAAAAACATCACAGGGCGGTGCGCATTATATGGGTGTGTGTTACATTACATTCACTAGTAGGAGTGAGAAAAACATCACGGGGTGGTGTGAATCGGAGGGTCTGAATTAGGATAGGCAGTGAGTGGCAATGTAGGATGGAGAAAAGCACCGCGGGGTGGTCAGCATGGGGAGGTCAGGGAACATGCAGTGGCAATGTAGGATAGGTTTCCGAAAAACATCGCGGGGTGGTGTGCATTGTATGGGTGTGTGTTACATTACATTCACTAGTAGGATTGAGAAAAACATCACGGGGTGGTGCGCATTGTATGGGTGTGTGTTACATTACATTCACTAGTAGGAGTGAGAAAAACATCACGGGGTGGTGTGAATCGGAGGGTCTGAATTAGGATAGGCAGTGAGTGGCAATGTAGGATGGAGAAAAACACCGCGGGTTGGTCAGCATGGGGAGGTCAGGGAACATGCAGTGGCAATGTAGGATAGGTTTCTGAAAAACATCGCGGGGTGGTGCCCATTGTATGAGTGTGTGTTACAATACATTCACTAGTAGGAGTGAGAAAAACATCACGGGGTGGTGCGCATTGTATGGGTGTGTGTTACATTACATTCACTAGTAGCAGTGAGAAAAACATCACGGGGTGGTGTGAATCGGAGGGTCTGAATTAGGATAGGCAGTGAGTGGCAATGTAGGATGGAGAAAAGCACCGCGGGGTGGTCAGCATGGGGAGGTCAGGGAACATGCAGTGGCAATGTAGGATAGGTTTCTGAAAAAGATCGCGGGGTGGTGCGCATTGTATGGGTGTGTGTTACATTACATTCACTAGTAGGAGTGATAAAAACATCACAGGGCGGTGCGCATTATATGGGTGTGTGTTACATTACATTCACTAGTAGGAGTGAGAAAAACATCACGGGGTGGTGTGAATCGGAGGGTCTGAATTA
The DNA here is from genome assembly GCF_034190915.1 of Cavia porcellus. Classification (NCBI taxonomy): domain Eukaryota; kingdom Metazoa; phylum Chordata; class Mammalia; order Rodentia; family Caviidae; genus Cavia; species Cavia porcellus. Next base: position 382,578 of record NW_026947662.1, on the reverse strand, counting down.
GGATAGGCAGTGAGTGGCAATGTAGGATGGAGAAAAGCACCGCGGGGTGGTCAGCATGTGGAGGTCAGGGAACATGCAGTGGCAATGTAGGATAGGTTTCCGAAAAACATCGCGGGGTGGTGTGCATTGTATGGGTGTGTGTTACATTACATTCACTAGTAGGATTGAGAAAAACATCACGGGGTGGTGCGCATTGTATGGGTGTGTGTTACATTACATTCACTAGTAGGAGTGAGAAAAACATCACGGGGTGGTGTGAATCGGAGGGTCTGAATTAGGATAGGCAGTGAGTGGCAATGTAGGATGGAGAAAAACACCGCGGGTTGGTCAGCATGGGGAGGTCAGGGAACATGCAGTGGCAATGTAGGATAGGTTTCTGAAAAAGATCGCGGGGTGGTGCGCATTGTATGGGTGTGTGTTACATTACATTCACTAGTAGGAGTGAGAAAAATATCACGGGGTGGTGCGCATTGTATGGGTGTGTGTTACATTACATTCACTAGTAGGAGTGAGAAAAACATCACGGGGTGGTGTGAATCGGAGGGTCTGAATTAGGATAGGCAGTGAGTGGCAATGAAGGATGGAGAAAAGCACCGCGGGGTGGTCAGCATGGGGAGGTCAGGGAACATGCAGTGGCAATGTAGGATAGGTTTCTGAAAAACATCGCGGGGTGGTGCGCATTGTATGGGTGTGTGTTACAATACATTCACTAGTAGGAGTGAGAAAAACATCACGGGGTGGTGCGCATTGTATGGGTGTGTGTTACATTACATTCACTAGTAGGAGTGAGAAAAACATCACGGAGTGGTGTGAATTGGAGGGTCTGAATTAGGATAGGCAGTGAGTGGCAATGTAGGATGGAGAAAAGCACCGCGGGGTGGTCAGCATGGGGAGGTCAGGGAACATGCAGTCTCAATGTAGGATAGGTTTCTGAAAAAGATCGCGGGGTGGTGCGCATTGTATGGGTGTTTGTTACATTACATTCACTAGTAGGAGTGAGAAAAACATCACGGGGTGGTGCGCATTGTATGGGTGTGTGTTACATTACATTCACTAGTAGGAGTGAGAAAAACATCACGGGGTGGTGTGAATCGGAGGGTCTGAAATAGGATAGGCAGTGAGTGGCAATGTAGGATGGAGAAAAGCACCGCGGGGTGGTCAGCATGGGGAGGTCAGGGAACATGTATTGGCAATGTAGGATAGGTTTCTGAAAAAGATCGCGGGGTGGTGCGCATTGTATGGGTGTGTGTTACATTACATTCACGAGTAGGAGTGAGAAAAACATCACGGGGTGGTGCGCATTGTATGGGTGTGTGTTACATTACATTCACTATTAGGAGTGAGAAAAACATCACGGGGTGGTGTGAATCGGAGGGTCTGAATTAGGATAGGCAGTGAGTGGCAATGAAGGATGGAGAAAAGCACCGCGGGGTGGTCAGCATGGGGAGGTCAGGGAACATGCAGTGGCAATGTAGGATAGGTTTCTGAAAAACATCGCGGGGTGGTGCGCATTGTATGGGTGTGTGTTACAATACATTCACTAGTAGGAGTGAGAAAAACATCACGGGGTGGTGCGCATTGTATGGGTGTGTGTTACATTACACTCACTAGTAGGAGTGAGAAAAACATCACGGGGTGGTGTGAATCGGAGGGTCTGAATTAGGATAGGCAGTGAGTGGCAATGTAGGATGGAGAAAAGCACCGCGGGGTGGTCAGCATGGGGAGGTCAGGGAACATGCCGTGGCAATGTAGGATAGGTTTCTGAAAAAGATCGCGGGGTGGTGCGCATTGTATGGGTGTGTGTTACATTACATTCACTAGTAGGAGTGACAAAAACATCACGGGGTGGTGCGCATTGTATGAGTGTGTGTTACATTACATTAACTAGTAGGAGTGAGAAAAACATCACGGGGTGGTGTGAATCGGAGGGTCTGAATTAGGATAGGCAGTGAGTGGCAACGAAGGATGGAGAAAAGCACCGTGGGGTGGTCAGCATGGGGAGGTCAGGGAACATGCAGTGGCAATGTAGGATAGGTTTCTGAAAAACATCGCGGGGTGGTGCGCATTGTATGGGTGTTTGTTACATTACATTCACTAGTAGGAGTGAGAAAAACATCACGGGGTGGTGCGCATTGTATGGGTGTGTGTTACATTACATTCACTAGTAGGAGTGAGAAAAACATCACGGGTTGGTGTGAATCGGAGGGTCTGAATTAGGATAGGCAGTGAGTGGCAAAGTAGGATGGAGAAAAGCACCGCGGGGTGGTCAGCATGGGGAGGTCAGGGAACATGCAGTGGCAATGTAGGATAGGTTTCTGAAAAAGATCGCGGGGTGGTGCGCATTGTATGGGTGTGTGTTACATTACATTCACTAGTAGGAGTGAGAAAAACATCACGGGGTGGTGCGCATTGTATGGGTGTGTGTTACATTACATTCACTAGTAGGAGTGAGAAAAACATCACGGGGTGGTGCGCATTGTATGGGTGTGTGTTACATTACATTCACTAGTAGGAGTGAGAAAAACATTACGGGGTGGTGTGAATCAGAGGGTCTGAATTAGGATAGGCAGTGAGTGGCAATGTAGAATGGAGAAAAGCACCACGGGGTGGTCAGCATGGGGAGGTCAGGGAACATGCAGTGGCAATGTAGGATAGGTTTCTGAAAAACATCGCGGGGTGGTGCGCATTGTATGGGTGTGTGTTACAATACATTCACTAGTAGGAGTGAGAAAAACATCACGGGGTGGTGCGCATTGTATGGGTGTGTGTTACATTACATTCACTAGTAGGAGTGAGAAAAACATCACGGGGTGGTGTGAATCGGAGGGTCTGAATTAGGATAGGCAGTGAGTGGCAATGTAGGATGGAGAAAAGCACCGCGGGGTGGTCAGCATGGGGAGGTCAGGGAACATGCAGTGGCAATGTAGGATAGGTTTCTGAAAAACATCGCGCGGTGGTGCGCATTGTATGGGTGTGTGTTACATTACATTCACTAGTAGGAGTGAGAAAAACATCACGGGGTGGTGCACATTGTATGGGTGTGTGTTACATTACATTCACTAGTAGGAGTGAGAAAAACATCATGGGGTGGTGTGAATCGGAGGGTCTGAATTAGGATAGGCAGTGAGTGGCAATGTAGGATGGAGAAAAGCACCGCGGGGTGGTCAGCATGGGGAGGTCAGGAACATGCAGTGGCAATGTAGGATAGGTTTTTGAAAAAGATCGCGGGGTGGTGCGCATTGTATGGGTGTGTGTTACATTACATTCACTAGTAGGAGTGAGAAAAACATCACGGGGTGGTGCGCATTGTATGGGTGTGTGTTACATTACATTCACTAGTAGGAGTGAGAAAAACATCACGGGGTGGTGTGAATCGGAGGGTGTGAATTAGGATAGGCAGTGAGTGGCAATGTAGGATGGAGAAAAGCACCGCGGGGTGGTCAGCATGGGGAGGTCAGGGAACATGCAGTGGCAATGTAGGATAGGTTTATGAAAAACATCGCGGGGTGGTGCGCATTGTATGGGTGTGTGTTACATTACATTCACTAGTAGGAGTGAGAAAAACATCACGGGGTGGTGCGCATTGTGTTGGTGTTTGTTACATTACATTCACTAGTAGGAGTGAGAAAAACATCACGGGGTGGTGTGAATCGGAGGGTCTGAATTAGGATAGGCAGTGAGTGGCAATGTAGGATGGAGAAAAGCACCGCGGGGTGGTCAGCATGGGGAGGTCAGGGAACATGCAGTGGCAATGTAGGATAGGTTTCCGAAAAACATCGCGGGGTGGTGTGCATTGTATGGGTGTGTGTTACATTACATTCACTAGTAGGATTGAGAAAAACATCACGGGGTGGTGCGCATTGTATGGGTGTGTGTTACATTACATTCACTAGTAGGAGTGAGAAAAACATCACGGGGTGGTGTGAATCGGAGGGTCTGAATTAGGATAGGCAGTGAGTGGCAATGTAGGATGGAGAAAAACACCGCGGGTTGGTCAGCATGGGGAGGTCAGGGAACATGCAGTGGCAATGTAGGATAGGTTTCTGAAAAAGATCGCGGGGTGGTGCGCATTGTATGGGTGTGTGTTACATTACATTCACTAGTAGGAGTGAGAAAAATATCACGGGGTGGTGCGCATTGTATGGGTGTGTGTTACATTACATTCACTAGTAGGAGTGAGAAAAACATCACGGGGTGGTGTGAATCGGAGGGTCTGAATTAGGATAGGCAGTGAGTGGCAATGAAGGATGGAGAAAAGCACCGCGGGGTGGTCAGCATGGGGAGGTCAGGGAACATGCAGTGGCAATGTAGGATAGGTTTCTGAAAAACATCGCGGGGTGGTGCGCATTGTATGGGTGTGTGTTACAATACATTCACTAGTAGGAGTGAGAAAAACATCACGGGGTGGTGCGCATTGTATGGGTGTGTGTTACATTACATTCACTAGTAGGAGTGAGAAAAACATCACGGAGTGGTGTGAATTGGAGGGTCTGAATTAGGATAGGCAGTGAGTGGCAATGTAGGATGGAGAAAAGCACCGCGGGGTGGTCAGCATGGGGCGGTCAGGGAACATGCAGTCTCAATGTAGGATAGGTTTCTGAAAAAGATCGCGGGGTGGTGCGCATTGTATGGGTGTTTGTTACATTACATTCACTAGTAGGAGTGAGAAAAACATCACGGGGTGGTGCGCATTGTATGGGTGTGTGTTACATTACATTCACTAGTAGGAGTGAGAAAAACATCACGGGGTGGTGTGAATCGGAGGGTCTGAATTAGGATAGGCAGTGAGTGGCAATGTAGGATGGAGAAAAGCACCGCGGGGTGGTCAGCATGGGGAGGTCAGGGAACATGCAGTGGCAATGTAGGATAGGTTTCTGAAAAACATCGCGGGGTGGTGCGCATTGTATGGGTGTGTGTTACATTACATTCACTAGTAGGAGTGAGAAAAACATCACAGGGTGGTGCGCAATTTATGGGTTTGTGTTACATTACATTCACTAGTAGGAGTGAGAAAAACATCACGGTGTGGTGTGAATCGGAGGGTCTGAATTAGGATAGGCAGTGAGTGGCAATGTAGGATGGAGAAAAGCACCGCGGGGTGGTCAGCATGGGGAGGTCAGGGAACATGCAGTGGCAATGTAGGATAGGTTTCTGAAAAACATCGCGGGGTGGTGTGCATTGTATGGGTGTGTGTTACATTACATTCACTAGTAGGATTGAGAAAAACATCACGGGGTGGTGCGCATTGTATGGGTGTGTGTTACATTACATTCACTAGTAGGAGTGAGAAAAACATCACGGGGTGGTGTGAATCGGAGGGTCTGAATTAGGATAGGCAGTGAGGGGCAATGTAGGATGGAGAAAAGCACCGTGGGTTGGTCAGCATGGGGAGGTCAGGGAACATGCAGTGGCAATGTAGGATAGGTTTCTGAAAAAGATCGCGGGGTGGTGCGCATTGTATGGGTGTGTGTTACATTACATTCACTAGTAGGAGTGAGAAAAACATCACGGGGTGGTGCGCATTGTATGGGTGTGTGTTACATTACATTCACTAGTAGGATTGCGAAAAACATCACGGGGTGGTGTGAATCGGAGGGTCTGAATTAGGATAGGCAGTGAGTGGCAATGTAGGATGGAGAAAAGCACCGCGGGGTGGTCAGCATGGGGAGGTCATGGAACATGCAGTGGCAATGTAGGATAGGTTTCTGAAAAACATCGCGGGGTGGTGCGCATTGTATGGGTGTGTGTTACATTACATTCACTAGTAGGAGTGAGAAAAACATCACGGGGTGGTGTGAATCGGAGGGTCTGAATTAGGATAGGCAGTGAGTGGCAATGAAGGATGGAGAAAAGCACCGCGGGGTGGTCAGCATGGGGAGGTCAGGGAACATGCAGTGGCAATGTAGGATAGGTTTCTGAAAAACATCGCGGGGTGGTGCGCATTGTATGAGTGTGTGTTACAATACATTCACTAGTAGGAGTGAGAAAAACATCACGGGGTGGTGCGCATTGTATGGGTGTGTGTTACATTACATTCACTAGTAGGAGTGAGAAAAACATCACGGAGTGGTGTGAATCGGAGGGTCTGAATTAGGATAGGCAGTGAGTGGCAATGTAGGATGGAGAAAAGCACCGCGGGGTGGTCAGCATGGGGAGGTCAGGGAACATGCAGTCTCAATGTAGGATAGGTTTCTGAAAAACATCGGGGGGGGAGTGCGCATTGTATCGGTGTTTGTTACATTACATTCACTAGTAGGAGAGAGAAAAACATCACGGGGTGGTGCGCATTGTATTGGTGTGTGTTACATTACATTCACTAGTAGGAGTGAGAAAAACATCACGGGGTGGTGAGAATCGGAGGGTCTGAATTAGGATAGTCAGTGAGTGGCAATGTACGATGGAGAAAAGCACCGCGGGGTGGTCAGCATGGGGAGGTCAGGGAACATGCAGTGGCAATGTAGGATAGGTTTCTGAAAAACATCGCGGGGTGGTGCGCATTGTATGGGTGTGTGTTACATTACATTCACTAGTAGGAGTGAGAAAAACATCACGGGGTGGTGCGCAATTTATGGGTTTGTGTTACATTACATTCACTAGTAGGAGTGAGAAAAACATCACGGTGTGGTGTGAATCGGAGGGTCTGAATTAGGATAGGCAGTGAGTGGCAATGTAGGATGGAGAAAAGCACCGCGGGGTGGTCAGCATGGGGAGGTCAGGGAACATGCAGTGGCAATGTAGGATAGGTTTCTGAAAAACATCGCGGCGTGGTGTGCATTGTATGGGTGTGTGTTACATTACATTCACTAGTAGGATTGAGAAAAACATCACGGGGTGGTGCGCATTGTATGGGTGTGTGTTACATTACATTCACTAGTAGGAGTGAGAAAAACATCATGGGGTGGTGTGAATCGGAGGGTCTGAATTAGGATAGGCAGTGAGTGGCAATGTAGGATGGAGAAAAGCACCGCGGGGTGGTCAGCATGGGGAGGTCAGGGAACATGCAGTGGCAATGTAGGATAGGTTTATGAAAAACATCGCGGGGTGGTGCGCATTGTATGGGTGTGTGTTACATTACATTCACTAGTAGGAGTGAGAAAAACATCACGGGGTGGTGCGCATTGTATGGGTGTGTGTTACATTACATTCACTAGTAGGAGTGAGAAAAGCATCACGGGGTGGTGTGAATCGGAGGGTGTGAATTAGGATAGGCAGTGAGTGGCAATGTAGCATGGAGAAAAGCACCGCGGGGTGGTCAGCATGGGGAGGTCAGGAAACATGCAGTGGCAATGTAGGATAGGTTTATGAAAAACATCGCGGGGTGGTGCGCATTGTATGGGTGTGTGTTACATTACATTCACTAGTAGGAGTGAGAAAAACATCACGGGGTGGTGCGCATTGTATGGGTGTTTGTTACATTACATTCACTAGTAGGAGTGAGAAAAACATCACGGGGTGGTGTGAATCGGAGGGTCTGAATTAGGATAGGCAGTGAGTGGCAATGTAGGATGGAGAAAAGCACCGCGGGGTGGTCAGCATGGGGAGGTCAGAGAACCTGCAGTGGCAATGTAGGATAGGTTTCTGAAAAAGATCGCGGGGTGGTGCGCATTGTATGGGTGTGTGTTACATTACATTCACGAGTAGGAGTGAGAAAAACATCACGGGGTGGTGCGCATTGTATGGGTGTGTGTTACATTATATTCACTAGTAGGTTTGAGAAAAACATCGCGGGGTGGTGTGCATTGTATGGGTGTGTGTTACATTACATTCACTAGTAGGATTGAGAAAAACATCACGGGGTGGTGCGCATTGTATGGGTGTGTGTTACATTACATTCACTAGTAGGATTGAGAAAAACATCACGGGGTGGTGCGCATTGTATGGGTGTGTGTTACATTACATTCACTAGTAGGAGTGAGAAAAACATAACGGGATGGTGTGAATCGGAGGGTCCGAATTAGGATAGGCAGTGAGTGGCAATGTAGGATGGAGAAAAGCACCGCGGGGTGGTCAGCATGGGGAGGTCAGGGAACATGCAGTGGTAATGTAGGATAGGTTTCTGAAAAAGAACGCGGGGTGGTGCGCATTGTATGGGTGTGTGTTACATTACATTCACGAGTAGGAGTGAGAAAAACATCACGGGGTGGTGCGCATTGTATGGGTGTGTGTTACATTACATTCACTATTAGGAGTGAGAAAAACATCACGGGGTGGTGTGAATCGGAGGGTCTGAATTAGGATAGGCAGTGAGTGGCAATGAAGGATGGAGAAAAGCACCGCGGGGTGGTCAGCATGGGGAGGTCAGGGAACATGCAGTGGCAATGTAGGATAGGTTTCTGAAAAACATCGTGGGGTGGTGCGCATTGTATGGGTGTGTGTTACAATACATTCACTAGTAGGAGTGAGAAAAACATCACGGGGTTGTGCGCATTGTATGGGTGTGTGTTACATTACATTCACTAGTAGGAGTGAGAAAAACATCACGGGGTGGTGCGCAATTTATGGGTTTGTGTTACATTACATTCACTAGTAGGAGTGAGAAAAACATCACGGTGTGGTGTGAATCGGAGGGTCTGAATTAGGATAGGCAGTGAGTGGCAATGTAGGATGGAGAAAAGCACCGCGGGGTGGTCAGCATGGGGAGGTCAGGGAACATGCAGTGGCAATGTAGGATAGGTTTCTGAAAAACATCGCCGGGTGGTGTGCATTGTATGGGTGTGTGTTACATTACATTCACTAGTAGGATTGAGAAAAACATCACGGGGTGGTGCGCATTGTATGGGTGTGTGTTACATTACATTCACTAGTAGGAGTGAGAAAAACATCACGGGGTGGTGTGAATCGGAGGGTCTGAATTAGGATAGGCAGTGAGTGGCAATGTAGGATGGAGAAAAGCACCGCGGGTTGGTCAGCATGGGGAGGTCAGGGAACATGCAGTGGCAATGTAGGATAGGTTTCTGAAAAAGATCGCGGGGTGGTGCGCATTGTATGGGTGTGTGTTACATTACATTCACTAGTAGGAGTGAGAAAAACATCACGGGGTGGTGCGCATTGTATGGGTGTGTGTTACATTACATTCACTAGTAGGAGTGCGAAAAACATCACGGGGTGGTGTGAATCGGAGGGTCTGAATTAGGATAGGCAGTGAGTGGCAATGTAGGATGGAGAAAAGCACCGCGGGGTGGTCAGCATGGGGAGGTCAGGGAACATGCAGTGGCAATGTAGGATAGGTTTCTGAAAAACATCGCGGGGTGGTGCGCATTGTATGTGTGTGTGTTACATTACATTCACTAGTAGGAGTGAGAAAAACATCACGGGGTGGTGCGCATTGTATGGGTGTGTGTTACATTACATTCATTAGTAGGAGTGAGAAAAACATCACGGGATGGTGTGAATCGGAGGGTCTGAATTAGGATAGGCAGTGAGTGGCAATGTAGGATGGAGAAAAGCACCGCGGGGTGGTCAGCATGGGGAGGTCAGGGAACATGCAGTGGCAATGTAGGATAGGTTTCTGAAAAAGATCGCGGGGTGGTGCGCATTGTATGGGTGTGTGTTACATTACATTCACGAGTAGGAGTGAAAAAAACATCACGGGGTGGTGCGCATTGTATGGGTGTGTGTTACATTACATTCACTATTAGGAGTGAGAAAAACATCACGGGGTGGTGTGAATCGGAGGGTCTGAATTAGGATAGGCAGTGAGTGGCAATGAAGGATGGAGAAAAGCACCGCGGGGTGGTCAGCATGGGGAGGTCAGGGAACATGCAGTAGCAATGTAGGATAGGTTTCTGAAAAACATCGCGGGGTGGTGCGCATTGTATGGGTGTGTGTTACAATACATTCACTAGTAGGAGTGAGAAAAACATCACGGGGTGGTGCGCATTGTATGGGTGTGTGTTACATTACATTCACTAGTAGGAGTGAGAAAAACATCACGGAGTGGTGTGAATCGGAGGGTCTGAATTAGGATAGGCAGTGAGTGGCAATGTAGGATGGAGAAAAGCACTGCGGGGTGGTCAGCATGGGGAGGTCAGGGAACATGCAGTCTCAATGTAGGATAGGTTTCTGAAAAACATCGCGGGGTGGTGCGCATTGTATGGGTGTTTGTTACATTACATTCACTAGTAGGAGTGAGAAAAACATCACGGGGTGGTGCGCATTGTATGGGTGTGTGTTACATTACATTCACTAGTAGGAGTGAGAAAAACATCACGGGGTGGTGTGAATCTGAGGGTGTGAATTAGGATAGGCAGTGAGTGGCAATGTAGGATGGAGAAAAGCACCGCGGGGTGGTCAGCATGGGGAGGTCAGGGAACATGCAGTGGCAATGTAGGATAGGTTTCTGAAAAACATCGCGGGGTGGTGCGCATTGTATGGGTGTGTGTTACATTACATTCACTAGTAGGAGTGAGAAAAACATCACGGGGTGGTGCGCATTGTATGGGTGTGTGTTACATTACATTCACTAGTAGGAGTGAGAAAAACATTCACGGTGTGGTGTGAATCGGAGGGTCTGAATTAGGATAGGCAGTGAGTGGCAATGTAGGATGGAGAAAAGCACCGCGGGGTGGTCAGCATGGGGAGGTCAGGGAACATGCAGTGGCAATGTAGGATAGGTTTCTGAAAAACATCGCGGGGTGGTGTGCATTGTATGGGTGTGTGTTACATTACATTCACTAGTAGGATTGAGAAAAACATCACGGGGTGGTGCGCCTTGTATGGGTGTGTGTTACATTACATTCACTAGTAGGAGTGAGAAAAACATCACGGGGTGGTGTGAATCGGAGGGTCTGAATTAGGATAGGCAGTGAGTGGCAATGTAGGATGGAGAAAAGCACCGCGGGTTGGTCAGCATGGGGAGGTCAGGGAACATGCAGTGGCAATGTAGGATAGGTTTCTGAAAAAGATCGCGGGGTGGTGCGCATTGTATGGGTGTGTGTTACATTACATTCACTAGTTGGAGTGAGAAAAACATCACGGGGTGGTGCGCATTGTATGGGTGTGTGTTACATTACATTCACTAGTAGGAGTGCGAAAAACATCACGGGGTGGTGTGAATCGGAGGGTCTGAATTAGGATAGGCAGTGAGTGGCAATGTAGGATGGAGAAAAGCACCGCGGGGTGGTCAGCATGGGGAGGTCATGGAACATGCGGTGGCAATGTAGGATAGGTTTCTGAAAAACATCGCGGGGTGGTGCGCATTGTATGGGTGTGTGTTACATTACATTCACTAGTAGGAGTGAGAAAAACATCACGGGGTGGTGCGCATTGTATGGGTGTGTGTTACATTACATTCACTAGTAGGAGTGAGAAAAACATCACGGGATGGTGTGAATCGGAGGGTCTGAATTAGGATAGGCAGTGAGTGGCAATGTAGGATGGAGAAAAGCACCGCGGGGTGGTCAGCATGGGGAGGTCAGGGAACATGCAGTGGCAATGTAGGATAGGTTTCTGAAAAAGATCACGGGGTGGTGCGCATTGTATGGGTGTGTGTTACATTACATTCACGAGTCGGAGTGAGAAAAACATCACGGGGTGGTGCGCATTGTATGGGTGTGTGTTACATTACATTCACTATTAGGAGTGAGAAAAACATCACGGGGTGGTGTGAATCGGAGGGTCTGAATTAGGATAGGCAGTGAGTGGCAATGAAGGATGGAGAAAAGCACCGCGGGGTGGTCAGCATGGGGAGGTCAGGGAACATGCAGTGGCAATGTAGGATAGGTTTCTGAAAAACATCGCGGGGTGGTGCGCATTGTATGGGTGTGTGTTACAATACATTCACTAGTAGGAGTGAGAAAAACATCACGGGGTGGTGCGCATTGTATGGGTGTGTGTTACATTACATTCACTAGTAGGAGTGAGAAAAACATCACGGAGTGGTGTGAATCGGAGGGTCTGAATTAGGATAGGCAGTGAGTGGCAATGTAGGATGGAGAAAAGCACCGCGGGGTGGTCAGCATGGGGAGGTCAGGGATCATGCAGTCTCAATGTAGGATAGGTTTCTGAAAAACATCGCGGGGTGGTGCGCATTGTATCGGTGTTTGTTACATTACATTCACTAGTAGGAGAGAGAAAAACATCACGGGGTGGTGCGCATTGTATTGGTGTGTGTTACATTACATTCACTAGTAGGAGTGAGAAAAACATCACGGGGTGGTGTGAATCGGAGGGTCTGAATTAGGATAGTCAGTGAGTGGCAATGTACGATGGAGAAAAGCACCGCGGGGTGGTCAGCATGGGGAGGTCAGGGAACATGCAGTGGCAATGTAGGATAGGTTTCTGAAAAAGATCGCGGGGTGGTGCGCATTGTATGGGTGTGTGTTACATTACATTCACGAGTAGGAGTGAGAAAAACATCACGGGGTGGTGCGCATTGTATGGGCGTGTGTTACATTACATTCACTATTAGAAGTGAGAAAAACATCACGGGGTGGTGTGAATCGGAGGGTCTGAATTAGGAGAGGCAGTGAGTGGCAATGAAGGATGGAGAAAAGCACCGCGGGGTGGTCAGCATGGGGAGGTCAGGGAACATGCAGTGGCAATGTAGGATAGGTTTCTGAAAAACATCGCGGGGTGGTGCGCATTGTATGGGTGTGTGTTACAATACATTCACTAGTAGGAGTGAGAAAAACATCATGGGGTGGTGCGCATTGTATGGGTGTGTGTTACATTACATTCACTAGTAGGAGTGAGAAAAACATCACGGAGTGGTGTGAATCAGAGGGTCTGAATTAGGATAAGCAGTGAGTGGCAATGTAGGATGGAGAAAAGCACCGCGGGGTGGTCAGCATGGGGAGGTCAGGGAACATGCAGTCTCAATGTAGGATAGGTTTCTGAAAAACATCGCGGGGTGGTGCGCATTGTATGGGTGTTTCTTACATTACATTCACTAGTAGGAGTGAGAAAAACATCACGGGGTGGTGCGCATTGTATGGGTGTGTGTTACATTACATTCACTAGTAGGAGTGAGAAAAACATCACGGGGTGGTGTGAATCGGAGGGTCTGAATTAGGATAGGCAGTGAGTGGCAATGTAGGATGGAGAAAAGCACCGCGGGGTGGTCAGCATGGGGAGGTCAGGGAACATGCAGTGGCAATGTAGGATAGGTTTCTGAAAAACATCGCGGGGTGGTGCGCATTGTATGGGTGTGTGTTACATTACATTCACTAGTAGGAGTGAGAAAAACATCAAGGGGTGGTGCGCAATTTATGGGTTTGTGTTACATTACCTTCACTAATAGGAGTGAGAAAAACATCACGGTGTGGTGTGAATCGGAGGGTCTGAATTAGGATAGGCAGTGAGTGGCAATGTAGGATGGAGAAAAGCACCGCGGGGTGGTCAGCATGGGGAGGTCAGGGAACATGCAGTGGCAATGTAGGATAGGTTTCTGAAAAACATCGCGGGGTGGTGTGCATTGTATGGGTGTGTGTTACATTACATTCACTAGTAGGATTGAGAAAAACATCACGGGGTGGTGCGCATTGTATGGGTGTGTGTTACATTACATTCACTAGTAGGAGTGAGAAAAACATCACGGGGTGGTGTGAATCGGAGGGTCTGAATTAGGATAGGCAGTGAGTGGCAATATAGGATGGAGAAAAGCACCGCGGGTTGGTCAGCATGGGGAGGTCAGGGAACATGCAGTGGCAATGTAGGATAGGTTTCTGAAAAAGATCGCGGGGTGGTGCGCATTGTATGGGTGTGTGTTACATTACATTCACTAGTAGGAGTGAGAAAAACATCACGGGGTGGTGCGCATTGTATGGGTGTGTGTTACATTACATTCACTAGTAGGAGTGCGAAAAACATCACGGGGTGGTGTGAATCGGAGGGTCTGAATTAGGATAGGCAGTGAGTGGCAATGTAGGATGGAGAAAAGCACCGCGGGGTGGTCAGCATGGGGAGGTCATGGAACATGCAGTGGCAATGTAGGATAGGTTTCTGAAAAACATCGCGGGGTGGTGCCCATTGTATGGGTGTGTGTTACATTACATTCACTAGTAGGAGTGAGAAAAACATCACGGGGTGGTGCGCATTGTATGGGTGTGTGTTACATTACATTCACTAGTAGGAGTGAGAAAAACATCACGGGGTGGTGTGAATCGGAGGGTCTGAATTAGGATAGGCAGTGAGTGGCAATGTAGGATGGAGAAAAGCACCGCGGGGTGGTCAGCATGGGGAGGTCAGGGAACATGCAGTGGCAATGTAGGATAGGTTTCTGAAAAACATCGCGGGGTGGTGCGCATTGTATGGGTGTGTGTTACAATACATTCACTAGTAGGAGTGAGAAAAACATCACGGGGTGGTGCGCATTGTATGGGTGTGTGTTACATTATATTCACTAGTAGGAGTGAGAAAAACATCACGGAGTGGTGTGAATCGGAGGGTCTGAATTAGGATAGGCAGTGAGTGGCAATGTAGGATGGAGAAAAGCACCGCGGGGTGGTCAGCATGGGGAGGTCAGGGAACATGCAGTCTCAATGTAGGATAGGTTTCTGAAAAACATCGCGGGGTGGTGCGCATTGTATCGGTGTTTGTTACATTACATTCACTAGTAGGAGAGAGAAAAACATCACGGGGTGGTGCGCATTGTATTGGTGTGTGTTACATTACATTCACTAGTAGGAGTGAGAAAAACATCACGGGGTGGTGTGAATCGGAGGGTCTGAATTAGGATAGTCAGTGAGTGGCAATGTACGATGGAGAAAAGCACCGCGGGGTGGTCAGCATGGGGAGGTCAGGGAACATGCAGTGGCAATGTAGGATAGGTTTCTGAAAAAGATCGCGGGGTGGTGCGCATTGTATGGGTGTGTGTTACATTACATTCACGAGTAGGAGTGAGAAAAACATCACGGGGTGGTGCGCATTGTATGGGTGTGTGTTACATTACATTCACTAGTAGGAGTGAGAAAAACATCACGGGGTGGTGTGAATCGGAGGGTCTGAATTAGGATAGGCAGTGAGTGGCAATGAAGGACGGAGAAAAGCACCGAGGGGTGGTCAGCATGGGGAGGTCAGGGAACATGCAGTGGCAATGTAGGATAGGTTTCTGAAAAACATAGCGGGGTGGTGCGCATTGTATGGGTGTGTGTTACAATACATTCACTAGTAGGAGTGAGAAAAACATCAAGGGGTGGTGCGCATTGTATGGGTGTGTGTTACATTACATTCACTAGTAGGAGTGAGAAAAACATCACGGAGTGGTGTGAATCGGAGGGTCTGAATTAGGATAGGCAGTGAGTGGCAATGTAGGATGGAGAAAAGCACCGCGGGGTGGTCAGCATGGGGAGGTCAGGGAACATGCAGTCTCAATGTAGGATAGGTTTCTGAAAAACATCGCGGGGTGGTGCGCATTGTATGGGTGTTTGTTACATTACATTCACTAGTAGGAGTGAGAAAAACATCACGGGGTGGTGCGCATTGTATGGGTGTGTGTTACATTACATTCACTAGTAGGAGTGAGAAAAACATCACGGGGTGGTGTGAATCGGAGGGTCTGAATTAGGATAGGCAGTGAGTGGCAATGTAGGATGGAGAAAAGCACCGCGGGGTGGTCAGCATGGGGAGGTCAGGGAACATGCAGTGGCAATGTAGGATAGGTTTCTGAAAAACATCGCGGGGTGGTGCGCATTGTATGGGTGTGTGTTACATTACATTCACTAGTAGGAGTGAGAAAAACATCACGGGGTGGTGCACATTGTATGAGTGTGTGTTACATTACATTCACTAGTAGGAGTGAGAAAAACATCATGGGGTGGTGTGAATCGGAGGGTCTGAATTAGGATAGGCAGTGAGTGGCAATGTAGGATGGAGAAAAGCACCGCGGGGTGGTCAGCATGGGGAGGTCAGGGAACATGCAGTGGCAATGTAGGATAGGTTTCTGAAAAACATCGCGGGGTGGTGCGCATTGTATGGGTGTGTGTTACATTACATTCACTAGTAGGAGTGAGAAAAACATCACGGGGTGGTGCGCATTGTATGGGTGTGTGTTACATTACATTCACTAGTAGGAGTGAGAAAAACATCACGGGGTGGTGTGAATCGGAGGGTGTGAATTAGGATAGGCAGTGAGTGGCAATGTAGGATGGAGAAAAGCACCGCGGGGTGGTCAGCATGGGGAGGTCAGGGAACATGCAGTGGCAATGTAGGATAGGTTTATGAAAAACATCGCGGGGTGGTGCGCATTGTATGGGTGTGTGTTACATTACATTCACTAGTAGGAGTGAGAAAAACATCACGGGGTGGTGCGCAATTTATGGGTTTGTGTTACATTACATTCACTAGTAGGAGTGAGAAAAACATCACGGTGTGGTGTGAATCGGAGGGTCTGAATTAGGATAGGCAGTGAGTGGCAATGTAGGATGGAGAAAAGCACCGCGGGGTGGTCAGCATGGGGAGGTCAGGGAACATGCAGTGGCAATGTAGGATAGGTTTCTGAAAAACATCGCGGGGTGGTGTGCATTGTATGGGTGTGTGTTACATTACATTCACTAGTAGGATTGAGAAAAACATCACGGGGCGGTGCGCATTGTATGGGTGTGTGTTACATTACATTCACTAGTAGGAGTGAGAAAAACATCATGGGGTGGTGTGAATCGGAGGGTCTGAATTAGGATAGGCAGTGAGTGGCAATGTAGGATGGAGAAAAGCACCGCGGGGTGGTCAGCATGGGGAGGTCAGGGAACATGCAGTGGCAATGTAGGATAGGTTTCTGAAAAACATCGCGGGGTGGTGTGCATTGTATGGGTGTGTGTTACATTACATTCACTAGTAGGAGTGAGAAAAACATCACGGGGTGGTGCGCATTGTATGGGTGTGTGTTACATTACATTCACTAGTAGGAGTGAGAAAAACATCACGGGGTGGTGTGAATCGGAGGGTGTGAATTAGGATAGGCAGTGAGTGGCAATGTAGGATGGAGAAAAGCACCGCGGGGTGGTCAGCATGCGGAGGTCAGGGAACATGCAGTGGCAATGTAGGATAGGTTTATGAAAAACATCGCGGGGTGGTGCGCATTGTATGGGTGTGTGTTACATTACATTCACTAGTAGGAGTGAGAAAAACATCACGGGGTGGTGCGCATTGTATGGGTGTTTGTTACATTACATTCACTAGTAGGAGTGAGAAAAACATCACGGGGTGGTGTGAATCGGAGGGTCTGAATTAGGATAGGCAGTGAGTGGCAATGTAGGATGGAGAAAAGCACCGCGGGGTGGTCAGCATGGGGAGGTCAGGGAACATGCAGTGGCAATGTAGGATAGGTTTCTGAAAAACATCGCGGGGTGGTGCCCATTGTATGGGTGTGTGTTACAATACATTCACTAGTAGGAGTGAGAAAAACATCACGGGGTGGTGCGCATTGTATGGGTGTGTGTTACATTACATTCACTAGTAGGAGTGAGAAAAACATCACGGGGTGGTGTGAATCGGAGGGTCTGAATTAGGATAGGCAGTGAGTGGCAATGTAGGATGGAGAAAAGCACCGCGGGGTGGTAAGCCTGGGGAGGTCAGCGAACATGCAGTGGCAATGTACGATAGGTTTCTGAAAAACAGCGCGGGGTGGTGCGCATTGTATGGGTGTGTGTTACATTACATTCACTAGTAGGAGTGAGAAAAACATCACGGGGTGGTGTGAATCGGAGGGTCTGAATTAGGATAGGGAGTGAGTGGCAATGTAGGATGGAGAAAAGCACCGTGGGGTGGTCAGCATGGGGACGTCAGGGAACATGCAGTGGCAATGTAGGATACGTTTCTGAAAAACATCGCGGGGTGGTGCGCATTGTATGGGTGTGTGTTACATTACATTCACTAGTAGGAGTGAGAAAAACATCACGGGGTGGTGCGCATTTTATGGGTTTGTGTTACATTACATTCACTAGTAGGAGTGAGAAAAACATCGCGGGGTGGTGTGCATTGTATGGGTGTGTGTTACATTACATTCACTAGTAGGATTGAGAAAAACATCACGGGGTGGTGCGCATTGTATGGGTGTGTGTTACATTACATTCACTAGTAGGAGTGAGAAAAACATCACGGGGTGGTGCGCATTGTATGGGTGTGTGTTACATTACATTCACTAGTAGGAGTGAGAAAAACATAACGGGATGGTGTGAATCGGAGGGTCTGAATTAGGATAGGCAGTGAGTGGCAATGTAGGATGGAGAAAAGCACCGCGGGGTGGTCAGCATGGGGAGGTCAGGGAACATGCAGTGGTAATGTAGGATAGGTTTCTGAAAAAGATCGCGGGGTGGTGCGCATTGTATGGGTGTGTGTTACATTACATTCACTAGTAGGAGTGAGAAAAACATCACGGGGTGGTGCGCATTGTATGGGTGTGTGTTACATTACATTCACTATTAGGAGTGAGAAAAACATCACGGGGTGGTGTGAATCGGAGGGTCTGAATAAGGATAGGCAGTGAGTGGCAATGAAGGATGGAGAAAAGCACCGCGGGGTGGTCAGCATGGGGAGGTCAGGGAACATGCAGTGGCAATGTAGGATAGGTTTCTGAAAAACATCGCGGGTGGTGCGCATTGTATGGGTGTGTGTTACAATACATTCACTAGTAGGAGTGAGAAAAACATCACGGGGTTGTGCGCATTGTATGGGTGTGTGTTACATTACATTCACTAGTAGGAGTGAGAAAAACATCACGGGGTGGTGCGCAATTTATGGGTTTGTGTTACATTACATTCACTAGTAGGAGTGAGAAAAACATCACGGTGTGGTGTGAATCGGAGGGAATGAATTAGGATGGGCAGTGAGTGGCAATGTAGGATGGAGAAAAGCACCGCGTGGTGGTCAGCATGGGGAGGTCAGGGAACATGCAGTGGCAATGTAGGATAGGTTTCTGAAAAACATCGCGGGGTGGTGTGCATTGTATGGGTGTGTGTTACATTACATTCACTAGTAGGATTGAGAAAAACATCACGGGGTGGTGCGCATTGTATGGGTGTGTGTTACATTACATTCACTAGTAGGAGTGAGAAAAACATCACGGGGTGGTGTGAATCGGAGGGTCTGAATTATGATAGGCAGTGAGTGGCAATGTAGGACGGAGAAAAGCACCGCGGGTTGGTCAGCATGGGGAGGTCAGGGAACATGCAGTGGCAATGTAGGATAGGTTTCTGAAAAACATCGCGGGGTGGTACGCATTGTATGGGTGTGTGTTACATTACATTCACTAGTAGGAGTGAGAAAAACATCACGGGGTGGTGCGCATTGTATGGGTGTGTGTTACATTACATTCACTAGTAGGAGTGCGAAAAACATCACGGGGTGGTGTGAATCGGAGGGTCTGAATTAGGATAGGCAGTGAGTGGCAATGTAGGATGGAGAAAAGCACCGCGGGTTGGTCAGCATGGGGAGGTCATGGAACATGCAGTGGCAATGTAGGATAGGTTTCTGAAAAACATCGCGGGGTGGTGCGCATTGTATGGGTGTGTGTTACATTACATTCACTAGTAGGAGTGAGAAAAACATCACGGGTGGTGCGCATTTTATGGGTTTGTGTTACATTACATTCACTAGTAGGAGTGAGAAAAACATCGCGGGGTGGTGTGCATTGTATGGGTGTGTGTTACATTACATTCACTAGTAGGATTGAGAAAAACATCACGGGGTGGTGCGCATTGTATGGGTGTGTGTTACATTACATTCACTAGTAGGAGTGAGAAAAACATCACGGGGTGGTGCGCATTGTATGGGTGTGTGTTACATTACATTCACTAGTAGGAGTGAGAAAAACATAACGGGATGGTGTGAATCGGAGGGTCTGAATTAGGATAGGCAGTGAGTGGCAATGTAGGATGGAGAAAAGCACCGCGGGGTGGTCAGCATGGGGAGGTCAGGGAACATGCAGTGGTAATGTAGGATAGGTTTCTGAAAAAGATCGCGGGGTGGTGCGCATTGTATGGGTGTGTGTTACATTACATTCACTAGTAGGAGTGAGAAAAACATCACGGGGTGGTGCGCATTGTATGGGTGTGTGTTACATTACATTCACTATTAGGAGTGAGAAAAACATCACGGGGTGGTGTGAATCGGAGGGTCTGAATAAGGATAGGCAGTGAGTGGCAATGAAGGATGGAGAAAAGCACCGCGGGGTGGTCAGCATGGGGAGGTCAGGGAACATGCAGTGGCAATGTAGGATAGGTTTCTGAAAAACATCGCGGGGTGGTGCGCATTGTATGGGTGTGTGTTACAATACATTCACTAGTAGGAGTGAGAAAAACATCACGGGGTTGTGCGCATTGTATGGGTGTGTGTTACATTACATTCACTAGTAGGAGTGAGAAAAACATCACGGGGTGGTGCGCAATTTATGGGTTTGTGTTACATTACATTCACTAGTAGGAGTGAGAAAAACATCACGGTGTGGTGTGAATCGGAGGGAATGAATTAGGATGGGCAGTGAGTGGCAATGTAGGATGGAGAAAAGCACCGCGTGGTGGTCAGCATGGGGAGGTCAGGGAACATGCAGTGGCAATGTAGGATAGGTTTCTGAAAAACATCGCGGGGTGGTGTGCATTGTATGGGTGTGTGTTACATTACATTCACTAGTAGGATTGAGAAAAACATCACGGGGTGGTGCGCATTGTGTGGGTGTGTGTTACATTACATTCACTAGTAGGAGTGAGAAAAACATCACGGGGTGGTGTGAATCGGAGGGTCTGAATTATGATAGGCAGTGAGTGGCAATGTAGGATGGAGAAAAGCACCGCGGGTTGGTCAGCATGGGGAGGTCAGGGAACATGCAGTGGCAATGTAGGATAGGTTTCTGAAAAACATCGCGGGGTGGTGCGCATTGTATGGGTGTGTGTTACATTACATTCACTAGTAGGAGTGAGAAAAACATCACGGGGTGGTGCGCATTGTATGGGTGTGTGTTACATTACATTCACTAGTAGGAGTGCGAAAAACATCACGGGGTGGTGTGAATCGGAGGGTCTGAATTAGGATAGGCAGTGAGTGGCAATGTAGGATGGAGAAAAGCACCGCGGGTTGGTCAGCATGGGGAGGTCATGGAACATGCAGTGGCAATGTAGGATAGGTTTCTGAAAAACATCGCGGGGTGGTGCGCATTGTATGGGTGTGTGTTACATTACATTCACTAGTAGGAGTGAGAAAAACATCACGGGGTGGTGCGCATTGTATGGGTGTGTGTTACATTACATTCACTAGTAGGAGTGAGAAAAACATCACGGGATGGTGTGAATCGGAGGGTCTGAATTAGGATAGGCAGTGAGTGGCAATGTAGGATGGAGAAAAGCACCGCGGGGTGGGCAGAATGGGGAGGTCAGGGAACATGCAGTGGCAATGTAGGATAGGTTTCTGAAAAAGATCGCGGGGTGGTGCGCATTGTATGGGTGTGTGTTACATTACATTCACGAGTAGGAGTGAGAAAAACTTCACGGGGTGGTGCGCATTGTATGGGTGTGTGTTACATTACATTCACTATTAGGAGTGAGAAAAACATCACGGGGTGGTGTGAATCGGAGGGTCTGAATTAGGATAGGCAGTGAGTGGCAATGAAGGATGGAGAAAAGCACCGCGGGGTGGTCAGCATGGGGAGGTCAGGGAACATGCAGTGGCAATGTAGGATAGGTTTCTGAAAAACATCGCGGGGTGGTGCGCATTGTATGGGTGTGTGTTACAATACATTCACTAGTAGGAGTGAGAAAAACATCACGGGGTGGGGCGCATTGTATGGGTGTGTGTTACATTACATTCACTAGTAGGAGTGAGAAAAACATCACGGAGTGGTGTGAATCGGAGGGTCTGAATTAGGATAGGCAGTGAGTGGCAATGTAGGATGGAGAAAAGCACCGCGGGGTGGTCAGCATGGGGAGGTCAGGGAACATGCAGTCTCAATGTAGGATAGGTTTCTGAAAAACATCGCGGGGTGGTGCGCATTGTATGGGTGTTTGTTACATTACATTCACAAGTAGGAGTGAGAAAAACATCACGGGGTGGTGCGCATTTTATGGGTGTGTGTTACATTACATTCACTAGTAGGAGTGAGAAAAACATCACGGGGTGGTGTGAATTGGAGGGTCTGAATTAGGATAGGCAGTGAGTGGCAATGTAGGATGGAGAAAAGCACCGCGGGGTGGTCAGCATGGGGAGGTCAGGGAACATGCAGTGGCAATGTAGGATAGGTTTCTGAAAAACATCGCGGGGTGGTGTGCATTGTATGGGTGTGTGTTACATTACATTCACTAGTAGGAGTGAGAAAAACATCACGGGGTGGTGCGCATTGTATGGGTGTGTGTTACATTACATTCACTAGTAGGAGTGAGAAAAACATCACGGTGTGGTGTGAATCGGAGGGTCTGAATTAGGATAGGCAGTGAGTGGCAATGTAGGATGGAGAAAAGCACCGCGGGGTGGTCAGCATGGGGAGGTCAGGGAACATGCAGTGGCAATGTAGGATAGGTTTCTGAAAAACATCGCGGGGTGGTGTGCATTGTATGGGTGTGTGTTACATTACATTCACTAGTAGGATTGAGAAAAACATCACGGGGTGGTGCGCATTGTATGGGTGTGTGTTACATTACATTCACTAGTAGGAGTGAGAAAAACATCACGGGGTGGTGTGAATCGGAGGGTCTGAATTAGGATAGGCAGTGAGTGGCAATGTAGGATGGAGAAAAGCACCGCGGGGTGGTCAGCATGGGGAGGTCAGGGAACATGCAGTGGCAATGTAGGATAGGTTTCTGAAAAAGATCGCGGGGTGGTGCGCATTGTATGGGTGTGTGTTACATTACATTCACTAGTAGGAGTGAGAAAAACATCACGGAGTGGTGTGAATCGGAGGGTCTGAATTAGGATAGGCAGTGAGTGGCAATGTAGGATGGAGAAAAGCACCGCGGGGTGGTCAGCATGGGGAGGTCAGGGAACATGCAGTCTCAATGTAGGATAGGTTTCTGAAAAACATCGCGGGTTGGTGCGCATTGTATCGGTGTTTGTTACATTACATTCACTAGTAGGAGAGAGAAAAACATCACGGGGTGGTGCGCATTGTATTGGTGTGTGTTACATTACATTCACTAGTAGGAGTGAGAAAAACATCACGGGGTGGTGTGAATCGGAGGGTCTGAATTAGGATAGTCAGTGAGTGGCAATGTACGATGGAGAAAAGCACCGCGGGGTGGTCAGCATGGGGAGGTCAGGGAACATGCAGTGGCAATGTAGGATAGGTTTCTGAAAAAGATCGCGGGGTGGTGCGCATTGTATGGGTGTGTGTTACATTACATTCACGAGTAGGAGTGAGAAAAACATCACGGGGTGGTGCGCATTGTATGGGTGTGTGTTACATTACATTCACTATTAGGAGTGAGAAAAACATCACGGGGTGGTGTGAATCGGAGGGTCTGAATTAGGATAGGCAGTGAGTGGCAATGTAGGATGGAGAAAAGCACCGCGGGGTGGTCAGCATGGGGAGGTCAGGGAACATGCAGTCTCAATGTAGGATAGGTTTCTGAAAAACATCGCGGGGTGGTGCGCATTGTATGGGTGTTTGTTACATTACATTCACTAGTAGGAGTGAGAAAAACATCACGGGGTGGTGCGCATTGTATGGGTGTGTGTTACATTACATTCACTAGTAGGAGTGAGAAAAACATCACGGGGTGGTGTGAATCGGAGGGTCTGAATTAGGATAGGCAGTGAGTGGCAATGTAGGATGGAGAAAAGCACCGCGGGGTGGTCAGCATGGGGAGGTCAGGGAACATGCAGTGGCAATGTAGGATAGGTTTCTGAAAAACATCGCGGGGTGGTGCGCATTGTATGGGTGTGTGTTACATTACATTCACTAGTAGGAGTGAGAAAAACATCACGGGGTGGTGCGCAATTTATGGGTTTGTGTTACATTACATTCACTAGTAGGAGTGAGAAAAACATCACGGTGTGGTGTGAATCGGAGGGTCTGAATTAGAATAGGCAGTGAGTGGCAATGTAGGATGGAGAAAAGCACCGCGGGGTGGTCAGCATGGGGAGGTCAGGGAACATGCAGTGGCAATGTAGGATAGGTTTTTGAAAAACATCGCGGGGTGGTGTGCATTGTATGGGTGTGTGTTACATTACATTCACTAGTAGGATTGAGAAAAACATCACGGGGTGGTGCGCATTGTATGGGTGTGTGTTACATTACATTCACTAGTAGGAGTGAGAAAAACATCACGGGGTGGTGTGAATCGGAGGGTCTGAATTAGGATAGGCAGTGAGTGGCAATGTAGGATGGAGAAAAGCACCGCGGGGTGGTCAGCATGGGGAGGTCATGGAACATGCAGTGGCAATGTAGGATAGGTTTCTGAAAAACATTGCGGGGTGGTGCGCATTGTATGGGTGTGTGTTACATTACATTCACTAGTAGGAGTGAGAAAAACATCACGGGGTGGTGCGCATTGTATGGGTGTGAGTTACATTACATTCACTAGTAGGAGTGAGAAAAACATCACGGGATGGTGTGAATCGGAGGGTCTGAATTAGGATAGGCAGTGAGTGGCAATGTAGGATGGAGAAAAGCACCGCGGGGTGGTCAGCATGGGGAGGTCAGGGAACATGCAGTGGCAATGTAGGATAGGTTTCTGAAAAAGATCGCGGGGTGGTGCGCATTGTATGGGTGTGTGTTACATTACATTCACGAGTAGGAGTGAGAAAAACATCACGGGGTGGTGCGCATTGTATGGGTGTGTGTTACATTACATTCACTATTAGGAGTGAGAAAAACATCACGGGGTGGTGTGAATCGGAGGGTCTGAATTAGGATAGGCAGTGAGTGGCAATGAAGGAGGGAGAAAAGCACCGCTTGGTGGTCAGCATGGGGAGGTCAGGGAACATGCAGTGGCAATGTAGGATAGGTTTCTGAAAAACATCGCGGGGTGGTGCACATTGTATGGGTGTGTGTTACAATACATTCACTAGTAGGAGTGAGAAAAACATCACGGGGTGGTGCGCATTGTATGGGTGTGTGTTACATTACATTCACTAGTAGGAGTGAGAAAAACTTCACGGAGTGGTGTGAATCGGAGGGTCTGAATTAGGATAGGCAGTGAGTGGCAATGTAGGATGGAGAAAAGCACCGCGGGGTGGTCAGCATGGGGAGGTCAGGGAACATGCAGTCTCAATGTAGGATAGATTTCTGAAAAACATCGCGGGGTGGTGCGCATTGTATGGGTGTTTGTTACATTACATTCACTAGTAGGAGAGAGAAAAACATCACGGGGTGGTGTGAATCGGAGGGTCTGAATTCGGATATGCAGTGAGTGGCAATGTAGGATGGAGAAAAGCACCGCGGGGTGGTCAGCATGGGGAGGTCAGGGAACATGCAGTGGCAATGTAGGATAGGTTTCTGAAAAAGATCGCGGGGTGGTGCGCATTGTATGGGTGTGTGTTACATTACATTCACGAGTAGGAGTGAGAAAAACATCACGGGGTGTTGCGCATTGTATGGGTGTGTGTTACATTACATTCACTATTAGGAGTGAGAAAAACATCACGGGGTGGTGTGAATCGGAGGGTCTGAATTAGGATAGGCAGTGAGTGGCAATGAAGGATGGAGAAAAGCACCGCGGGGTGGTCAGCATGGGGAGGTCAGGGAACATGCAGTGGCAATGTAGGATAGGTTTCTGAAAAACATCGCGGGGTGGTGCGCATTGTACGGGTGTGTGTTACAATACATTCACTAGTAGGAGTGAGAAAAACATCACGGGGTGGTGCGCATTGTATGGGTGTGTGTTACATTACATTCACTAGTAGGAGTGAGAAAAACATCACGGAGTGGTGTGAATCGGAGGGTCTGAATTAGGATAGGCAGTGAGTGGCAATGTAGGATGGAGAAAAGCACCGCGGGGTGGTCAGCATGGGGAGGTCAGGGAACATGCAGTCTCAATGTAGGATAGGTTTCTGAAAAACATCGCGGGGTGGTGCGCATTGTATCGGTGTTTGTTACATTACATTCACTAGTAGGAGAGAGAAAAACATCACGAGGTGGTGCGCATTGTATTGGTGTGTGTTACATTACATTCACTAGTAGGAGTGAGAAAAACATCACGGGGTGGTGTGAATCGGAGGGTCTGAATTAGGATAGTCAGTGAGTGGCAATGTACGATGGAGAAAAGCACCGCGGGGTTTTCAGCATGGGGAGGTCAGGGAACATGCAGTGGCAATGTAGGATAGGTTTCTGAAAAAAATCGCGGGGTGGTGCGCATTGTATGTGTGTGTGTTACATTACATTCACGAGTAGGAGTGAGAAAAACATCACGGGGTGGTGCGCATTGTATGGGTGTGTGTTACATTACATTCACTATTAGGAGTGAGAAAAACATCACGGGGTGGTGTGAATCAGAGGGTCTGAATTAGGATAGGCAGTGAGTGGCAACGTAGGATGGAGAAAAGCACCGCGGGGTGGTCAGCATGGGGAGGTCAGGGAACATGCAGTGGCAATGTAGGATAGGTTTCTGAAAAACATCGCGGGGTGGTGCGCATTGTATGGGTGTGTGTTACATTACATTCACTAGTAGGAGTGAGAAAAACATCACGGGGTGGTGCGCAATTTATGGGTTTGTGTTACATTACCTTCACTAGTAGGAGTGAGAAAAACATCACGGTGTGGTGTGAATCGGAGGGTCTGAATTAGGATAGGCAGTGAGTGGCAATGTAGGATGGAGAAAAGCACCGCGGGGTGGTCAGCATGGGGAGGTCAGGGAACATGCAGTGGCAATGTAGGATAGGTTTCTGAAAAACATCGCGGGGTGGTGTGCATTGTATGGGTGTGTGTTACATTACATTCACTAGTAGGATTGAGAAAAACATCACGGGGTGTTGCGCATTGTATGGGTGTGTGTTACATTACATTCACTAGTAGGAGTGAGAAAAACATCACGGGGTGGTGTGAATCGGAGAGTCTGAATTAGGATAGGCAGTGAGTGGCAATGTAGGATGGAGAAAAGCACCGCGGGTTGGTCAGCATGGGGAGGTCAGGGAACATGCAGTGGCAATGTAGGATAGGTTTCTGAAAAAGATCGCGGGGTGGTGCGCATTGTATGGGTGTTTGTTACATTACATTCACTAGTAGGAGAGAGAAAAACATCACGGGGTGGTGCGCATTGTATTGGTGTGTGTTACATTACATTCACTAGTAGGGGTGAGAAAAACATCACGGGGTGGTGTGAATCGGAGGGTCTGAATTAGGATAGTCAGTGAGTGGCAATGTACGATGGAGAAAAGCACCGCGGGGTTTTCAGCATGGGGAGGTCAGGGAACATGCAGTGGCAATGTAGGATAGGTTTCTGAAAAACATCGCGGGGTGGTGCGCATTGTATGGGTGTGTGTTACAATACATTCAGTAGTAGGAGTGAGAAAAACATCACGGGGTGGTGCGCATTGTATGGGTGTGTGTTACATTACATTCACTAGTAGGAGTGAGAAAAACATCACGGAGTGGTGTGAATCGGAGGGTCTGAATTAGGATAGGCAGTGAGTGGCAATGTAGGATGGAGAAAAGCACCGCGGGGTGGTCAGCATGGGGAGGTCAGGGAACATGCAGTGGCAATGTAGGATAGGTTTCTGAAAAACATCGCGGGGTGGTGCGCATTGTATGGGTGTGTGTTACATTACATTCACTAGTAGGAGTGAGAAAAACATCACGGGGTGGTGCGCATTGTATGGGTGTGTGTTACATTACATTCACTAGTAGGAGTGAGAAAAACATCACGGGATGGTGTGAATCGGAGGGTCTGAATTAGGATAGGCAGTGAGTGGCAATGTAGGATGGAGAAAAGCACCGCGGGGTGGTCAGCATGGGGAGGTCAGGGAACATGCAGTGGCAATGTAGGATAGGTTTCTGAAAAACATCGCGGGGTGGTGCGCATTGTATGGGTGTGTGTTACAATACATTCACTAGTAGGAGTGAGAAAAACATCACGGGGTGGTGCGCATTGTATGGGTGTGTGTTACATTACATTCACTAGTAGGAGTGAGAAAAACATCACGGAGTGGTGTGAATCGGAGGGTCTGAATTAGGATAGGCAGTGAGTGGCAATGTAGGATGGAGAAAAGCACCGCGGGGTGGTCAGCATGGGAAGGTCAGGGAACATGCAGTGGCAATGTAGGATAGGTTTTTGAAAAACATCGCGGGGTGGTGTGCATTGTATGGGTGTGTGTTACATTACATTCACTAGTAGGATTGAGAAAAACATCACGGGGTGGTGCGCATTGTATGGGTGTGTGTTACATTACATTCACTAGTAGGAGTGAGAAAAACATCACGGGGTGGTGTGAATCGGAGGGTCTGAATTAGGATAGGCAGTGAGTGGCAATGTAGGATGGAGAAAAGCACCGCGGGGTGGTCAGCATGGGGAGGTCATGGAACATGCAGTGGCAATGTAGGATAGGTTTCTGAAAAACATTGCGGGGTGGTGCGCATTGTATGGGTGTGTGTTACATTACATTCACTAGTAGGAGTGAGAAAAACATCACGGGGTGGTGCGCATTGTATGGGTGTGAGTTACATTACATTCACTAGTAGGAGTGAGAAAAACATCACGGGATGGTGTGAATCGGAGGGTCTGAATTAGGATAGGCAGTGAGTGGCAATGTAGGATGGAGAAAAGCACCGCGGGGTGGTCAGCATGGGGAGGTCAGGGAACATGCAGTGGCAATGTAGGATAGGTTTCTGAAAAAGATCGCGGGGTGGTGCGCATTGTATGGGTGTGTGTTACATTACATTCACGAGTAGGAGTGAGAAAAACATCACGGGGTGGTGCGCATTGTATGGGTGTGTGTTACATTACATTCACTAGTAGGAGTGAGAAAAACATCACGGGGTGGTGTGAATCGGAGGGTCTGAATTAGGATAGGCAGTGAGTGGCAATGAAGGAGGGAGAAAAGCACCGCGGGGTGGTCAGCATGGGGAGGTCAGGGAACATGCAGTGGCAATGTAGGATAGGTTTCTGAAAAACATCGCGGGGTGGTGCACATTGTATGGGTGTGTGTTACAATACATTCACTAGTAGGAGTGAGAAAAACATCACGGGGTGGTGCGCATTGTATGGGTGTGTGTTACATTACATTCACTAGTAGGAGTGAGAAAAACTTCACGGAGTGGTGTGAATCGGAGGGTCTGAATTAGGATAGGCAGTGAGTGGCAATGTAGGATGGAGAAAAGCACCGCGGGGTGGTCAGCATGGGGAGGTCAGGGAACATGCAGTCTCAATGTAGGATAGATTTCTGAAAAACATCGCGGGGTGGTGCGCATTGTATGGGTGTTTGTTACATTACATTCACTAGTAGGAGAGATAAAAACATCACGGGGTGGTGTGAATCGGAGGGTCTGAATTCGGATATGCAGTGAGTGGCAATGTAGGATGGAGAAAAGCACCGCGGGGTGGTCAGCATGGGGAGGTCAGGGAACATGCAGTGGCAATGTAGGATAGGTTTCTGAAAAAGATCGCGGGGTGGTGCGCATTGTATGAGTGTGTGTTACATTACATTCACGAGTAGGAGTGAGAAAAACATCACGGGGTGTTGCGCATTGTATGGGTGTGTGTTACATTACATTCACTATTAGGAGTGAGAAAAACATCACGGGGTGGTGTGAATCGGAGGGTCTGAATTAGGATAGGCAGTGAGTGGCAATGAAGGATGGAGAAAAGCACCGCGGGGTGGTCAGCATGGGGAGGTCAGGGAACATGCAGTGGCAATGTAGGATAGGTTTCTGAAAAACATTGCGGGGTGGTGCGCATTGTACGGGTGTGTGTTACAATACATTCACTAGTAGGAGTGAGAAAAACATCACGGGGTGGTGCGCATTGTATGGGTGTTGTGTTACATAACATTCACTAGTAGGAGTGAGAAAAACATCACGGAGTGGTGTGAATCGGAGGGTCTGAATTAGGATAGGCAGTGAGTGGCAATGTAGGATGGAGAAAAGCACCGCGGGGTGGTCAGCATGGGGAGGTCAGGGAACATGCAGTCTCAATGTAGGATAGGTTTCTGAAAAACATCGCGGGGTGGTGCGCATTGTATCGGTGTTTGTTACATTACATTCACTAGTAGGAGAGAGAAAAACATCACGAGGTGGTGCGCATTGTATTGGTGTGTGTTACATTACATTCACTAGTAGGAGTGAGAAAAACATCACGGGGTGGTGTGAATCGGAGGGTCTGAATTAGGATAGTCAGTGAGTGGCAATGTACGATGGAGAAAAGCACCGCGGGGTTTTCAGCATGGGGAGGTCAGGGAACATGCAGTGGCAATGTAGGATAGGTTTCTGAAAAAAATCGCGGGGTGGTGCGCATTGTATGTGTGTGTGTTACATTACATTCACGAGTAGGAGTGAGAAAAACATCACGGGGTGGTGCGCATTGTATGGGTGTGTGTTACATTACATTCACTATTAGGAGTGAGAAAAACATCACGGGGTGGTGTGAATCAGAGGGTCTGAATTAGGATAGGCAGTGAGTGGCAACGTAGGATGGAGAAAAGCACCGCGGGGTGGTCAGCATGGGGAGGTCAGGGAACATGCAGTGGCAATGTAGGATAGGTTTCTGAAAAACATCGCGGGGTGGTGCGCATTGTATGGGTGTGTGTTACATTACATTCACTAGTAGGAGTGAGAAAAACATCACGGGGTGGTGCGCAATTTATGGGTTTGTGTTACATTACCTTCACTAGTAGGAGTGAGAAAAACATCACGGTGTGGTGTGAATCGGAGGGTCTGAATTAGGATAGGCAGTGAGTGGCAATGTAGGATGGAGAAAAGCACCGCGGGGTGGTCAGCATGGGGAGGTCAGGGAACATGCAGTGGCAATGTAGGATAGGTTTCTGAAAAACATCGCGGGGTGGTGTGCATTGTATGGGTGTGTGTTACATTACATTCACTAGTAGGATTGAGAAAAACATCACGGGGTGTTGCGCATTGTATGGGTGTGTGTTACATTACATTCACTACTAGGAGTGAGAAAAACATCACGGGGTGGTGTGAATCGGAGAGTCTGAATTAGGATAGGCAGTGAGTGGCAATGTAGGATGGAGAAAAGCACCGCGGGTTGGTCAGCATGGGGAGGTCAGGGAACATGCAGTGGCAATGTAGGATAGGTTTCTGAAAAAGATCGCGGGGTGGTGCGCATTGTATGGGTGTTTGTTACATTACATTCACTAGTAGGAGAGAGAAAAACATCACGGGGTGGTGCGCATTGTATTGGTGTGTGTTACATTACATTCACTAGTAGGGGTGAGAAAAACATCACGGGGTGGTGTGAATCGGAGGGTCTGAATTAGGATAGTCAGTGAGTGGCAATGTACGATGGAGAAAAGCACCGCGGGGTTTTCAGCATGGGGAGGTCAGGGAACATGCAGTGGCAATGTAGGATAGGTTTCTGAAAAACATCGCGGTGTGGTGCGCATTGTATGGGTGTGTGTTACAATACATTCAGTAGTAGGAGTGAGAAAAACATCACGGGGTGGTGCGCATTGTATGGGTGTGTGTTACATTACATTCACTAGTAGGAGTGAGAAAAACATCACGGAGTGGTGTGAATCGGAGGGTCTGAATTAGGATAGGCAGTGAGTGGCAATGTAGGATGGAGAAAAGCACCGCGGGGTGGTCAGCATGGGGAGGTCAGGGAACATGCAGTGGCAATGTAGGATAGGTTTCTGAAAAACATCGCGGGGTGGTGCGCATTGTATGGGTGTGTGTTACATTACATTCACTAGTAGGAGTGAGAAAAACATCACGGGGTGGTGCGCATTGTATGGGTGTGTGTTACATTACATTCACTAGTAGGAGTGAGAAAAACATCACGGGATGGTGTGAATCGGAGGGTCTGAATTAGGATAGGCAGTGAGTGGCAATGTAGGATGGAGAAAAGCACCGCGGGGTGGTCAGCATGGGGAGGTCAGGGAACATGCAGTGGCAATGTAGGATAGGTTTCTGAAAAAGATCGCGGGGTGGTGCGCATTGAATGGGTGTGTGTTACATTACATTCACGAGTAGGAGTGAGAAAAACATCACGGGGTGGTGCGCATTGTATGGGTGTGTGTTACATTACATTCACTATTAGGAGTGAGAAAAACATCACGGGGTGGTGTGAATCGGAGGGTCTGAATTAGGATAGGCAGTGAGTGGCAATGAAGGATGGAGAAAAGCACCGCGGGGTGGTCAGCATGGGGAGGTCAGGGAACATGCAGTGGCAATGTAGGATAGGTTTCTGAAAAACATCGCGGGGTGGTGCGCATTGTATGGGTGTGTGTTACAATACATTCACTAGTAGGAGTGAGAAAAACATCACGGGGTGGTGCGCATTGTATGGGTGTGTGTTACATTACATTCACTAGTAGGAGTCAGAAAAACATCACGGGGTGGTGTGAATCGGAGGGTCTGAATTAGGATAGGCAGTGAGTGGCAATGTAGGATGGAGAAAAGCACCGCGGGGTGGTCAGCATGGGGAGGTCAGGGAACATGCCGTGTCAATATAGGATAGGTTTCTGAAAAAGATCGCGGGGTGGTGCGCATTGTATGGGTGTGTGTTACATTACATTCACTAGTAGGAGTGAGAAAAACATCACGGGGTGGTGTGAATCGGAGGGTCTGAATTAGGATAGGCAGTGAGTGGCAATGTAGGATGGAGAAAAGCACCGCGGGGTGGTCAGCATGGGGAGGTCAGGGAACATGCAGTGGCAATGTAGGATAGGTTTCTGAAAAACATCGCGGGGTGGTGCGCATTGTATGGGTGTGTGTTACATTACATTCACTAGTAGGAGTGAGAAAAACATCACGGGGTGGTGCGCAATTTATGGGTTTGTGTTACATTACCTTCACTAGTAGGAGTGAGAAAAACATCACGGTGTGGTGTGAATCAGAGGGTCTGAATTAGGATAGGCAGTGAGTGGCAATGTAGGATGGAGAAAAGCACCGCGGGGTGGTCAGCATGGGGAGGTCAGGGAACATGCAGTGGCAATGTAGGATAGGTTTCTGAAAAACATCGCGGGGTGGTGTGCATTGTATGGGTGTGTGTTACATTACATTCACTAGTAGGATTGAGAAAAACATCACGGGGTGTTGCGCATTGTATGGGTGTGTGTTACATTACATTCACTAGTAGGAGTGAGAAAAACATCACGGGGTGGTGTGAATCGGAGGGTCTGAATTAGGATAGGCAGTGAGTGGCAATGTAGGATGGAGAAAAGCACCGCGGTTTGGTCAGCATGGGGAGGTCAGGGAACATGCAGTGGCAATGTAGGATAGGTTTCTGAAAAAGATCGCGGGGTGGTGCGCATTGTATGGGTGTGTGTTACATTACATTCACTAGTAGGAGTGAGAAAAACATCACGGGGTGGTGCGCATTGTATGGGTGTGTGTTACATTACATTCACTAGTAGGAGTGAGAAAAACATCACGGGGTGGTGTGAATCGGAGGGTCTGAATTAGGATAGGCAGTGAGTGGCAATGTAGGATGGAGAAAAGCACCGCGGGGTGGTCAGCATGGGGAGGTCATGGAACATGCAGTGGCAATGTAGGATAGGTTTCTGAAAAAGATCGCGGGGTGGTGCGCATTGTATGGGTGTGTGTTACATTACATTCATTAGTAGGAGTGAGAAAAACATCACAGGGTGGTGCGCATTGTATGGGTGTGTGTTACATTACATTCACTAGTAGGAGTGAGAAAAACATCACGGGATGGTGTGAATCGGAGGGTCTGAATTAGGATAGGCAGTGAGTGGCAATGTAGGATGGAGAAAAGCACCGCGGGGTGGTCAGCATGGGGAGGTCAGGGAACATGCAGTGGCAATGTAGGATAGGTTTCTGAAAAAGATCGCGGGGTGGTGCGCATTGTATGGGTGTGTGTTACATTACATTCACGAGTAGGAGTGAGAAAAACATCACGGGGTGGTGCGCATTGTATGGGTGTGTGTTACATTACATTCACTAGTAGGAGTGAGAAAAACATCACGGGGTGGTGTGAATCGGAGGGTCTGAATTAGGATAGGCAGTGAGTGGCAATGTAGGATGGAGAAAAGCACCGCGGTGTTGTCAGCATGGGGAGGTCGGGGAACATGCAGTGGCAATGTAGGATATGTTTCTGAAAAATATCGCGGGGTGGTGCAAATTGTATGGGTGTGTGTTACATTACATTCACTAGTAGGAGTGAGAAAAACATCACGGGGTGGTGTGAATCGGAGGGTCTGAATTAGGATAGGCAGTGAGTGGCAATGTAGGATGGAGAAAAGCACCGCGGGGTGGTCAGCATGGGGAGGTCAGGGAACATGCAGTGGCAATGTAGGATAGGTTTCTGAAAAACATCGCGGGGTGGTGCGCATTGTATGGGTGTGTGTTACATTACATTCACTAGTAGGAGTGAGAAAAACATAACGGGGTCGTGCGCATTTTATGGGTTTGTGTTACATTACATTCACTAGTAGGAGTGAGAAAAACATCACGGGGTGGTGTGAATCGGAGGGTCTGAATTAGGATAGGCAGTGAGTGGCAATGTAGGATGGAGAAAAGCACCGCGGGGTGGTCAGCATGGGGAGGTCAGGGAACATGAAGTGGCAATGTAGGATAGGTTTATGAAAAACATCGCGGGGTGGTGCGCATTGTATGGGTGTGTGTTACATTACATTCACTAGTAGGAGTGAGAAAAACATCACGGGGTGGTGCGCATTGTATGGGTGTTTGTTACATTACATTCACTAGTAGGAGTGAGAAAAACATCACGGGGTGGTGTGAATCGGAGGGTCTGAATTAGAATAGGCAGTGAGTGGCAATGTAGGATGGAGAAAAGCACCGCGGGGTGGTCAGCATGGGGAGGTCAGGGAACATGCAGTGGCAATGTAGGATAGGTTTCTGAAAAACATCGCGGGGTGGTGCGCATTGTATGGGTGTGTGTTACATTACATTCACTAGTAGCAGTGAGAAAAACATCACGGGGTGGTGTGAATCGGAGGGTCTGAATTAGGATAGGCAGTGAGTGGCAATGTAGGATGGAGAAAAGCACCGCGGGGTGGTCAGCATGGGGAGGTCAGGGAACATGCAGTGGCAATGTAGGATAGGTTTCTGAAAAAGATCGCGGGGTGGTGCGCATTGTATGGGTGTGTGTTACATTACATTCACTAGTAGGAGAGAGAAAAACATCACAGGGCGGTGCGCATTGTATGGGTGTGTGTTACATTACATTCACTAGTAGGAGTGAGAAAAACATCACGGGGTGGTGCGCATTGTATGAGTGTGTGTTACATTACATTCACTAGTAGGAGTGAGAAAAACATCACGGGGTGGTGTGAATAGGAGGGTCTGAATTAGGATAGGCAGTGAGTGGCAATGAAGGATGGAGAAAAGCACCGCGGGGTCGTCAGCATGGGGAGGTCAGGGAACATGCAGTGGCAATGTAGGATAGGTGTCTGAAAAACATCGCGGGGTGGTGCGCATTGTATGGGTGTTTGTTACATTACATTCACTAGTAGGAGTGAGAAAAACATCACGGGGTGGTGCGCATTGTATGGGTGTGTGTTACATTACATTCACTAGTAGGAGTGAGAAAAACATCACGGGGTGGTGTGAATCGGAGGGTCTGAATTAGGATAGGCAGTGAGTGGCAATGTAGGATGGAGAAAAGCACCGCGGGGTGGTCAGCATGGGGAGGTCAGGGAACATGCAGCGGCAATGTAGGATATGTTTCTGAAAAACATCGCGGGGTGGTGCAAATTGTATGGGTGTGTGTTACATTACATTCACTAGTAGGAGTGAGAAAAACATCACGGGGTGGTGCGCATTGTATGGGTGTGTGTTACATTACATTCACTAGTAGGAGTGAGAAAAACATCACGGGGTGGTGTGAATCGGAGGGTCTGAATTAGGATAGGCAGTGAGTGGCAAAGTAGGATGGAGAAAAGCACCGCGGGGTGGTCAGCATGGGGAGGTCAGGGAACATGCAGTTTCAATGTAGGATATGTTTCTGAAAAAGATCGCGGGGTGGTGCGCATTGTATGGGTGTGTGTTACATTACATTCACTAGTAGGAGTGAGAAAAACATCACGGGGTGGTGCGCATTGTATGGGTGTGTGTTACATTACATTCACTAGTAGGAGTGAGAAAAACATCACGGGGTGGTGTGAATCGGAGGGTCTGAATTAGGATAGGCAGTGCGTGGCAATGAAGGATGGAGAAAAGCACCGCGGGGTGGTCAGCATGGGGAGGTCAGGGAACATGCAGTGGCAATGTAGGATAGGTTTCTGAAAAAGATCGCGGGGTGGTGCGCATTGTATGGCTGTGTGTTACATTACATTCACTAGTAGGAGTGAGAAAAACATCACGGGGTGGTGCGCATTGTATGGGTGTGTGTTACATTACATTCACTAGTAGGAGTGAGAAAAACATCACGGGGTGGTGTGAATTGGAGGGTCTGAATTAGGATAGGCCGTGAGTGGCAATGTAGGATGGAGAAAAGCACCGCGGGGTGGTCAGCATGGGGAGGTCAGGAAACATGCAGTCTCAATGTAGGATAGGTTTCTGAAAAACATCGCGGGGTGGTGCGCATTGTATGGGTGTGTGTTACATTACATTCACTAGTAGGAGTGAGAAAAATATCACGGGGTGGTGCGCATTGTATGGGTGTGTGTTACATTACGTTCACTAGTAGGAGTGAGAAAAACATCACGGGGTGGTGTGAATCAGAGGGTGTGAATTAGGATAGGCAGTGAGTGGCAATGTAGAATGGAGAAAAGCACCACGGGGTGGTCAGCATGGGGAGGTCAGGGAACATGCAGTGGCAATGTAGGATAGGTTTCTGAAAAACATCGCGGGGTGGTGCGCATTGTATGGGTGTGTGTTACATTACATTCACTAGTAGGAGTGAGAAAAACATCACGGGGTGGTGTGAATCGGAGGGTCTGTATTAGGATAGGCAGTGAGTGGCAATGTAGGATGGAGAAAAGCACCGCGGGGTGGTCAGCATGGGGAGGTCAGGGAACATGCAGTGGCAATGTAGGATAGGTTTCTGAAAAACATCGCGGGGTGGTGCGCATTGTATGGGTGTGTGTTACATTACATTCACTAGTAGGAGTGAGAAAAACATAACGGGGTGGTGCGCACTTTATGGGTTTGTGTTACATTACATTCACTAGTAGGAGTGAGAAAAACATCACGGGGTGGTGTGAATCGGAGGGTCTGAATTAGGATAGGCAGTGAGTGGCAATGTAGGATGGAGAAAAGCACCGCGGGGTGGTCAGCATGGGGTGGTCAGGGAACATGCAGTGGCAATGTAGGATAGGTTTATGAAAAACATCGCGGGGTGGTGCGCATTGTATGGGTGTGTGTTACATTACATTCACTAGTAGGAGTGAGAAAAACATCACGGGGTGGTGCGCATTGTATGGGTGTTTGTTACATTACATTCACTAGTAGGAGTGAGAAAAACATCACGGGGTGGTGTGATTCGGAGGGTCTGAATTAGAATAGGCAGTGAGTGGCAATGTAGGATGGAGAAAAGCACCGCGGGGTGGTCAGCATGCGGAGGTCAGGGAACATGCAGTGGCAATGTAGGATAGGTTTCTGAAAAACATCGCGGGGTGGTGCGCATTGTATGGGTGTGTGTTACATTACATTCACTAGTAGCAGTGAGAAAAACATCACGGGGTAGTGTGAATCGGAGGGTCTGAATTAGGATAGGCAGTGAGTGGCAATGTAGGATGGAGAAAAGCACCGCGGGGTGGTCAGCATGGGGAGGTCAGGGAACATGCAGTGGCAATGTAGGATAGGTTTCTGAAAAAGATCGCGGGGTGGTGCGCATTGTATGGGTGTGTGTTACATTACATTCACTAGTAGGAGAGAGAAAAACATCACAGGGCGGTGCGCATTGTATGGGTGTGTGTTACATTACATTCACTAGTAGGAGTGAGAAAAACATCATGGGGTGGTGTGAATCGGAGGGTCTGAATTAGGATAGGCAGTGAGTGGCAATGTAGGATGGAGAAAAGCACCGCGCGGTGGTCAGCATGGGGAGGTCAGGGAACATGCAGTGGCAATGTAGGATAGGTTTCTGAAAAACATCGCGGGGTGGTGCGCATTGTATGGGTGTGTGTTACATTACATTCACTAGTAGGAGTGAGAAAAACATCACGGGGTGGTGCGCATTTTATGGGTTTGTGTTACATTACATTCACTAGTAGGAGTGAGAAAAACATCACGGGGTGGTGTGAATCGGAGGGTGTGAATTAGGATAGGCAGTGAGTGGCAATGTAGGATGGAGAAAAGCACCGCGGGGTGGTCAGCATGGGGAGGTCAGGGAACATGCAGTGGCAATGTAGGATAGGTTTCTGAAAAAGATCGCGGGGTGGTGCGCATTGTATGGGTGTGTGTTACATTACATTCACTAGTAGGAGTGAGAAAAACATCACGGGGTGGTGCGCATTGTATGGGTGTGTGTTACATTACATTCACTAGTAGGAGTGAGAAAAACATCACGGGGTGGTGTGAATCGGAGGGTCTGAATTAGGATAGGCAGTGAGTGGCAATGTAGGATGGAGAAAAGCACCGCGGGGTGGTCAGCATGGGGAGGTCAGGGAACATGCAGTGGCAATGTAGGATAGGTTTCTGAAAAACATCGCGGGGTGGTGCGCATTGTATGGGTGTGTGTTACATTACATTCACTAGTAGGAGTGAGAAAAACATCACGGGGTGGTGCGCATTGTACGGGTGTGTGTTACATTACATTCACTAGTAGGAGTGAGAAAAACATCACGGGGTGGTGTGAATCGGAGGGTCTGAATTAGGATAGGCAGTGAGTGGCAATGTAGGATGGAGAAAAGCAACGCGGGGTGGTCAGCATGGGGAGGTCATGGAACATGCAGTGGCAATGTAGGATAGGTTTATGAAAAACATCGCGGGGTGGTGCGCGTTGTATGGGTGTGTTACATTACATTCACTAGTAGGAGTGAGAAAAACATCACGGGGTGGTGTGAATCGGAGGGTGTGAATTAGGATAGGCAGTGGGTGGCAATGTAGGATGGAGAAAAGCACCGCGGGGTGGTCAGCATGGGGAGGTCAGGGAACATGCAGTGGCAATGTAGGATAGGTTTATGAAAAACATCGCGGGGTGGTGCGCATTGCATGGGTGTGTGTTACATTACATTCACTAGTAGGAGTGAGAAAAACATCACGGGGTGGTGCGCATTGTATGGGTGTGTGTTACATTACATTCACTAGTAGGAGTGAGAAAAACATCAAGAGGTGGTGTGAATCAGAGCATCTGAATTAGGATAGGCAGTGAGTGGCAATGTAGGATGGAAAAAGCACCGCGGGGTGGTCAGCATGGGGAGGTCAGGGAACATGCAGTGGCAATGTAGGATAGGTTTCTGAAAAACAACGCGGGGTGGTGTGCATTGTATGGGTGTGTGTTACATTACATTCACTAGTAGGAGTGAGAAAAACATCACGGGGTGGTGCGCATTGTATGGGTGTGTGTTACATTACATTCACTAGTAGGAGTGAGAAAAACATCACGGGGCGGTGCGCATTGTATGGGTGTGTGTTACATTACATTCACTAGCAGGAGTGAGAAAAACATCACGGGGTGGTGTGAATCGGAGGGTCTGAATTAGGATAGGCAGTGAGTGGCAATGTAGGATGGAGAAAAGCACCGCGGGGTGGTCAGCATGGGGAGGTCAGGGAACATGCAGTGGCAATGTAGGATAGGTTTCTGAAAAACATCGCGGGGTGGTGCGCATTGTATGGGTGTGTGTTACATTACATTCACTAGTCGGAGTGAAAAAAACATCACGGGGTGGTGCGCATTGTATGGGTGTGTGTTACATTACATTCACTAGTAGGAGTGAGAAAAACATCATGGGGTGGTGTGAATCGGAGGGTCTGAATTAGGATAGGCAGTGAGTGGCAATGTAGGATGGAGAAAAGCACCGCGGGGTGGTCAGCATGGGGAGGTCACGGAACATGCAGTGGCAATGTAGGATAGGTTTATGAAAAACATCGCGGGGTGGTGCGCGTTGTATGGGTGTGTTACATTACATTCACTAGTAGGAGTGAGAAAAACATCACGGGGTGGTGTGAATCGGAGGGTGTGAATTAGGATAGGCAGTGAGTGGCAATGTAGAATGGAGAAAAGCACCACGGGGTGGTCAGCATGGGGAGGTCAGGTCACATGCAGTGGCAATGTAGGATAGGTTTCTGAAAAACATCGCGGGGTGGTGCGCATTGTATGGGTGTGTGTTACATTACATTCACTAGTAGGAGTGAGAAAAACATCACGGGGTGGTGCGCATTGTATGGGCGTGTGTTACATTACATTCACTAGTAGGAGTGAGAAAAACATCACGGTGTGGTGTGAATCGGAGGGTGTGAATTAGGATAGGCAGTGAGTGGCAATGTAGGATGGAGAAAAGCACCGCGGGGTGGTCAGCATGGGGAGGTCAGGGAACATGCAGTGGCAATGTAGGATAGGTTTCTGAAAAACATCGCGGGGTGGTGCGCATTG
The DNA here is from genome assembly GCF_034190915.1 of Cavia porcellus. Taxonomy (NCBI): domain Eukaryota; kingdom Metazoa; phylum Chordata; class Mammalia; order Rodentia; family Caviidae; genus Cavia; species Cavia porcellus. The sequence goes on along the minus strand of NW_026947662.1, from coordinate 342,088 downwards.
TATGGGTGTGTGTTACATTACATTCACTAGTAGGAGTGAGAAAAACATCACGGGGTGGTGCGCATTGTATGGGTGTGTGTTACATTACATTCACTAGTAGGAGTGAGAAAAACATCACGCGGTGGTGTGAATCGGAGGGTCTGAATTAGGATAGGCAGTGAGTGGCAATGTAGGATGGAGAAAAGCACCGCGGGGTGGTCAGCATGGGGAGGTCAGGGAACATGCAGTGGCAATGTAGGATAGGTTTCTGAAAAATATCGCGGGGTGGTGCGCATTGTATGGGTGTGTGTTACATTACATTCACTAGTAGGAGTGAGAAAAACATCACGGGGTGGTGCGCATTGTATGGGTGTGTGTTACATTACATTCACTAGTAGGAGTGAGAAAAACATCACGGGGTGGTGTGAATCGGAGGGTGTGAATTAGGATAGGCAGTGAGTGGCAATGTAGGATGGAGAAAAGCACCGCGGGGTGGTCAGCATGGGGAGGTCAGGGAACATGCAGTGGCAATGTAGGATAGGTTTCTGAAAAACATCGCGGGGTGGTGCGCATTGTATGGGTGTGTGTTACATTACATTCACTAGTAGGAGTGAGAAAAACATCACGGGGTGGTGCGCATTGTATGGGTGTGTGTTACATTACATTCACTAGTAGGAGTGAGAAAAACATCACGGTGTGGTGTGAATCAGAGGGTCTGAATTAGGATAGGCAGTGAGTGGCAATGTAGGATGGAGAAAAGCACCGCGGGGTGGTCAGCATGGGGAGGTCAGGGAACATGCAGGGGCAATGTAGGATAGGTTTCTGAAAAACATCGCGGGGTGGTGCGCATTGTATTGGTGTGTGTTACATTACATTCACTAGTAGGAGTGAGAAAAACATCACAGGGTTGTGCGCATTGTATGGGTGTGTGTTACATTACATTCACTAGTAGCAGTGAGAAAAACATCACGGGGTGGTGTGAATCGGAGGGTCTGAATTAGGATAGGCAGTGAGTGGCAATGTAGGATGGAGAAAAGCACCGCGGGGTGGTCAGCATGGGGAGTTCAGGGAACATGCAGTGGCAATGTAGGATAGGTTTCTGAAAAAGATCGCGGGGTGGTGCGCATTGTATGGGTGTGTGTTACATTACATTCACTAGTAGGATTGAGAAAAACATCACAGGGCGGTGCGCATTGTATGGGTGTGTGTTACATTACATTCACTAGTAGGAGTGAGAAAAACATCATGGGGTGGTGTGAATCGGAGGGTCTGAATTAGGATAGGCAGTGAGTGGCAATGTAGGATGGAGAAAAGCACCGCGGGGTGGTCAGCATGGGGAGGTCAGGGAACATGCAGTGGCAATGTAGGATAGGTTTCTGAAAAACATCGCGGGGTGGTGCGCATTGTATGGGTGTGTGTTACATTACATTCACTAGTAGGAGTGAGAAAAACATCACGGGGTGGTGCGCATTTTATGGGTTTGTGTTACATTATATTCACTAGTAGGAGTGAGAAAAACATCACGGGGTGGTGTGAATCGGAGGGTGTGAATTAGGATAGGCAGTGAGTGGCAATGTAGGATGGAGAAAAGCACCGCGGGGTGGTCAGCATGGGGAGGTCAGGGAACATGCAGTGGCAATGTAGGATAGGTTTCTGAAAAAGATCGCGGGGTGGTGCGCATTGTATGGGTGTGTGTTCCATTACATTCACTAGTAGGAGTGAGAAAAACATCACGGGGTGGTGCGCATTGTATGGGTGTGTGTTACATTACATTCACTAGTAGGAGTGAGAAAAACATCACGGGGTGGTGTGAATCGGAGGGTCTGAATTAGGATAGGCAGTGAGTGGCAATGTAGGATGGAGAAAAGCACCGCGGGGTGGTCAGCATGGGGAGGTCAGGGAACATGCAGTGGCAATGTAGGATAGGTTTCTGAAAAACATCGCGGGGTAGTGCACATTGTATGGGTGTGTGTTACATTACATTCACTAGTAGGAGTGAAAAAAACATCACGGGGTGGTGCGCATTGTATGGGTGTGTGTTACATTACATTCACTAGTAAGAGTGAGAAAAACATCACGGGGTGGTGTGAATCGGAGGGTCTGAATTAGGATAGGCAGTGAGTGGCAATGTAGGATGGAGAAAAGCACCGCGGGGTGGTCAGCATGGGGAGGTCAGGGAACATGCTGTCTCAATGTAGGATAGTTTTCTGAAAAACATCGCGGGGTGGTGCGCATTGTATGGGTGTGTGTTCCATTACATTCACTAGTAGGAGTAAGAAAAACATCACGGGGTGGTGCGCATTGTATGGGTGTGTGTTACATTACATTCACTAGTAGGAGTGAGAAAAACATCACGGGGTGGTGTGAATCGGAGGGTCTGAATTAGGATAGGCAGTGAGTGGCAATGTAGGATGGAGAAAAGCAACGCGGGGTGGTCAGCATGGAGAGGTCATGGAACATGCAGTGGCAATGTAGGATAGGTTTATGAAAAACATCGCGGGGTGGTGCGCGTTGTATGGGTGTGTTACATTACATTCACTAGTAGGAGTGAGAAAAACATCACGGGGTGGTGTGAATCGGAGGGTGTGAATTAGGATAGGCAGTGAGTGGCAATGTAGGATGGAGAAAAGCACCGCGGGGTGGTCAGCATGGGGAGGTCAGGGAACATGCAGTGGCAATGTAGGATAGGTTTATGAAATACATCGCGGGGTGGTGCGCATTGCATGGGTGTGTGTTACATTACATTCACTAGTAGGAGTGAGAAAAACATCACGGGGTGGTGCGCATTGTATGGGTGTGTGTTACATTACATTCACTAGTAGGAGTGAGAAAAACATCACGGGGTGGTGTGAATCGGAGCGTCTGAATTAGGATAGGCAGTGAGTGGCAATGTAGGATGAAAAAGCACCGCTGGGTGGTCAGCATGGGGAGGTCAGGGAACATGCAGTGGCAATGTAGGATAGGTTTCTGAAAAATATCGCGGGGTCTTGCGCATTGTATGGGTGTGTGTTACATTACATTCACTAGTAGGAGTGAGAAAAACATCACGGGGTGGTGCGCATTGTATGGGTGTGTGTTACATTACATTCACTAGTAGGAGTGAGAAAAACATCACGGGGAGGTGCGCATTGTATGGGTGTGTGTTACATTACATTCACTAGCAGGAGTGAGAAAAACATCACGGGGTGGTGTGAATCGGAGGGTCTGAATTAGGATAGGCAGTGAGTGGCAATGTAGGATGGAGAAAAGCACCGCGGGGTGGTCAGCATGGGGAGGTCAGGGAACATGCAGTGGCAATGTAGGATAGGTTTCTGAAAAACATCGCGGGGTGGTGCGCATTGTATGGGTGTGTGTTACATTACATTCACTAGTAGGAGTGAGAAAAACATCACAGGGTGGTGCGCATTGTATGGGTGTGTGTTACATTACATTCACTAGTAGGAGTGAGAAAAACATCATGGGGTGGTGTGAATCGGAGGGTCTGAATTAGGATAGGCAGTGAGTGGCAATGTAGGATGGAGAAAAGCACCGCGGGGTGGTCAGCATGGGGAGTTCACGGAACATGCAGTGGCAATGTAGGATAGGTTTCTGAAAAACATCGCGGGGTGGTGCGCATTGTATGGGTGTGTGTTACATTACATTCACTAGTAGGAGTGAGAAAAACATCACGGGGTGGTGCGCATTGTATGGGTGTGTGTTACATTACATTCACTAGTAGGAGTGAGAAAAACATCACGGGGTGGTGTGAATCGGAGGGTCTGAATTAGGATAGGCAGTGAGTGGCAATGTAGGATGGAGAAAAGCAACGCGGGGTGGTCAGCATGGGGAGGTCAGGGAACATGCAGTCTCAATGTAGGATAGTTTTCTGAAAAACATCGCGGGGTGGTGCGCATTGTATGGGTGTGTGTTCCATTACATTCACTAGTAGGAGTGAGAAAAACATCACGGGGTGGTGCGCATTGTATGGGTGTGTGTTACATTACATTCACTAGTAGGAGTGAGAAAAACATCACGGGGTGGTGTGAATCGGAGGGTCTGAATTAGGATACGCCGTGAGTGGCAATGTAGGATGGAGAAAAGCAACGCGGGGTGGTCAGCATGGGGAGGTCATGGAACATGCAGTGGCAATGTAGGATAGGTTTATGAAAAACATCGCGGGGTGGTGCGCGTTGTATGGGTGTGTTACATTACATTCACTAGTAGGAGTGAGAAAAACATCACGGGGTGGTGTGAATCGGAGGGTGTGAATTAGGATAGGAAGTGAGTGGCAATGTAGGATGGAGAAAAGCACCGCGGGGTGGTCAGCATGGGGAGGTCAGGGAACATGCAGTGGCAATGTAGGATAGGTTTATGAAAAACATCGCGGGGTGGTGCGCATTGCATGGGTGTGTGTTACATTACATTCACTAGTAGGAGTGAGAAAAACATCACGGGGTGGTGCGCATTGTATGGGTGTGTGTTACATTACATTCACTAGTAGGAGTGAGAAAAACATCACGGGGTGGTGTGAATCGGAGGGTCTGAATTAGGATAGGCAGTGAGTGGCAATGTAGGATGGAGAAAAGCACCGCGGGGTGGTCAGCATGGGGAGGTCAGGGAACATGCAGTGGCAATGTAGGATAGGTTTCTGAAAAACATCGCGGGGTGGTGCGCATTGCATGGGTGTGTGTTACATTACATTCACTAGCAGGAGTGAGAAAAACATCACGGGGTGGTGCGCATTGTATGGGTGTGTGTTACATTACATTCACTAGTAGGAGTGAGAAAAACATCACGGGGTGGTGCGCATTGTATGGGTGTGTGTTACATTACATTCACTAGTAGGAGTGAGAAAAACATCACGGGGTGGTGCGCATTGAATGGTTGTGTGTTACATTACATTCACTAGTAGCAGTGAGAAAAACATCACGGGGTGGTGTGAATCGGAGGGTCTGAATTAGGATAGGCAGTGAGTGGCAATGTAGGATGGAGAAAAGCACCGCAGGGTGGTCAGCATGGGGAGGTCAGGGAACATGCAGTGGCAATGTAGGATAGGTTTCTGAAAAAGATCGCGGGGTGGTGCGCATTGTATGGGTGTGTGTTACATTACATTCACTAGTAGGAGTGAGAAAAACATCACGGGGTGGTGCGCATTGTATGGGTGTGTGTTACATTACATTCACTAGTAGGAGTGAGAAAAACATCACGGGGTGGTGTGAATCGGAGGGTCTGAATTAGGATAGGCAGTGAGTGGCAATGTAGGATGGAGAAAAGCACCGCGTTGTGGTCAGCATTGGGAGGTCAGGGAACATGCAGTCTCAATGTAGGATAGTTTTCTGAAAAACATCGCGGGGTGGTGCGCATTTTATGGGTTTGTGTTACCTTACATTCACTAGTAGGAGTGAGAAAAACATCACGGGGTGGTGTGAATCGGAGGGTGTGAATTAGGATAGGCAGTGAGTGGCAATGTAGGATGGAGAAAAGCACCGCGGGGTGGTCAGCATGGGGAGGTCAGGGAACATGGATTGGCAATGTAGGATAGGTTTAAGAAAAACATCGCGGGGTGGTGCCCATTGTATGGGTGTGTGTTACATTACATTCACTAGTAGGAGTGAGAAAAACATCACGGGGTGGTGCGCATTGTATGGGTGTGTGTTACATTACATTCACTAGTAGCAGTGAGAAAAACATCACGGGGTGGTGTGAATCGGAGGGTCTGAATTAGGATAGGCAGTGAGTGGCAATGTAGGATGGAGAAAAGCACTGCGGGGTGGTCAGCATGGGGAGGTCACGGAACATGCAGTGGCAATGTAGGATAGGTTTCTGAAAAAGATCGCGGGGTGGTGCGCATTGTATGGGTGTGTGTTACATTACATTCACTAGTAGGAGTGAGAAAAACATCACAGGGTGGTCCGCATTGTATGGGTGTGTGTTACATTACATTCACTAGTAGGAGTGAGAAAAACATCACGGGGTGGTGTGAATCGGAGGGTCTGAATTAGGATAGGCAGTGAGTGGCAATGTAGGATGGAGAAAAGCACCGCGGGGTGGTCAGCATGGGGAGGTCAGGGAACATGCAGTGGCAATGTAGGATAGGTTTCTGAAAAACATCGCGGGGTGGTGCGCATTGTATGGGTGTGTGTTACATTACATTCACTAGTAGGAGTGAGAAAAACATCAAGGGGTGGTGCGCATTTTATGGGTTTGTGTTACATTACATTCACTAGTAGGAGTGAGAAAAACATCACGGGGTGGTGTGAATCGGAGGGTGTGAATTAGGATAGGCAGTGAGTGGCAATGTAGGATGGAGAAAAGCACCGCGGGGTGGTCAGCATGGGGAGGTCAGGGAACATGCAGTGGCAATGTAGGATAGGTTTATGAAAAACATCGCGGGGTGGTGCGCATTGCATGGGTGTGTGTTACATTACATTCACTAGTAGGAGTGAGAAAAACATCACGGGGTGGTGCGCATTGTATGGGTGTGTGTTACATTACATTCACTAGTAGGAGTGAGAAAAACATCACGGGGTGGTGTGAATCGGAGGGTCTGAATTAGGATAGGCAGTGAGTGGCAATGTAGGATGGAGAAAAGCACCGCGGGGTGGTCAGCATGGGGAGGTCAGGGAACATGCAGTGGCAATGTAGGATAGGTTTATGAAAAACATCGCGGGGTGGTGCGCATTGTATGGGTGTGTGTTACATTACATTCACTAGTAGGAGTGAGAAAAACATCACGGGGTGGTGCGCATTTTATGGGGTTTTGTTACATTACATTCACTAGTAGGAGTGAGAAAAACATCACGGGGTGGTGTGAATCGGAGGGTGTGAATTAGGATAGGCAGTGAGTGGCAATGTAGGATGGAGAAAAGCACCGCGGGGTGGTCAGCATGGGGAGGTCAGGGAACATGCAGTGGCAATGTAGGATAGGTTTCTGAAAAACATCGCGGGGTGGTGCGCATTGCATGGGTGTGTGTTACATTACATTCACTAGTAGGAGTGAGAAAAACATCACGGGGTGGTGCGCATTGTATGGGTGTGTGTTACATTACATTCACTAGTAGGAGTGAGAAAAACATCACGGGGTGGTGTGAATCGGAGGGTCTGAATTAGGATAGGCAGTGAGTGGCAATGTAGGATGGAGAAAAGCACCGCGGGGTGGTCAGCATGGGGAGGTCAGGGAACATGCAGTGGCAATGTAGGATAGGTTTCTGAAAAACATCGCGGGGTGGTGCGCATTGTATGGGTGTGTGTTACATTACATTCACTAGTAGGAGTGAGAAAAACATCACGGGGTGGTGCGCATTTTATGGGTTTGTGTTACATTACATTCACTAGTAGGAGTGAGAAAAACATCACGGGGTGGTGTGAATCGGAGGCTGTGAATTAGGATAGGCAGTGAGTGGCAATGTAGGATGGAGAAAAGCACCGCGGGGTGGTCAGCATGGGGAGGTCAGGGAACATGCAGTGGCAATGTAGGATAGGTTTATGAAAAACATCGCGGGGTGGTGCGCATTGCATGGGTGTGTGTTACATTACATTCACTAGTAGGAGTGAGAAAAACATCACGGGGTGGTGCGCATTGTATGGGTGTGTGTTACATTACATTCACTAGTAGGAGTGAGAAAAACATCACGGGGTGGTGTGAATCAGAGGGTCTGAATTAGGATAGGCAGTGAGTGGCAATGTAGGATGGAGAAAAGCACCGCGGGGTGGTCAGCATGGGGAGGTCAGGGAACATGCAGTGGCAATGTAGGATAGGTTTATGAAAAACATCGCGGGGTGGTGCGCATTGTATGGGTGTGTGTTACATTACATTCACTAGTAGGAGTGAGAAAAACATCACGGGGTGGTGCGCATTTTATGGGTTTGTGTTACATTACATTCACTAGTAGGAGTGAGAAAAACATCACGGGGTGGTGTGAATCGGAGGGTGTGAATTAGGATAGGCAGTGAGTGGCAATGTAGGATGGAGAAAAGCACCGCGGGGTGGTCAGCATGGGGAGGTCAGGGAACATGCAGTGGCAATGTAGGATAGGTTTATGAAAAACATCGCGGGGTGGTGCGCATTGCATGGGTGTGTGTTACATTACATTCACTAGTAGGAGTGAGAAAAACATCACGGGGTGGTGCGCATTGTATGGGTGTGTGTTACATTACATTCACTAGTAGGAGTGAGAAAAACATCACGGGGTGGTGTGAATCGGAGGGTCTGAATTAGGATAGGCAGTGAGTGGCAATGTAGGATGGAGAAAAGCACCTCGGGGTGGTCAGCATGGGGAGGTCAGGGAACATGCAGTGGCAATGTAGGATAGGTTTCTGAAAAACATCGCGGGGTGGTGCGCATTGTATGGGTGTGTGTTACATTACATTCACTAGTAGGAGTGAGAAAAACATCACGGGGTGGTGCGCATTTTATGGGTTTGTGTTACATTACATTCACTAGTAGGAGTGAGAAAAACATCACGGGGTGGTGTGAATCGGAGGGTGTGAATTAGGATAGGCAGTGAGTGGCAATGTAGGATGGAGAAAAGCACCGCGGGGTGGTCAGCATGGGGAGGTCAGGGAACATGCAGTGGCAATGTAGGATAGGTTTCTGAAAAACATCGCGGGGTGGTGCGCATTGCATGGGTGTGTGTTACATTACATTCACTAGTAGGAGTGAGAAAAACATCACGGGGTGGTGCGCATTGTATGGGTGTGTGTTACATTACATTCACTAGTAGGAGTGAGAAAAACATCACGGGGTGGTGTGAATCGGAGGGTCTGAATTAGGATAGGCAGTGAGTGGCAATGTAGGATGGAGAAAAGCACCGCGGGGTGGTCAGCATGGGGAGGTCAGGGAACATGCAGTGGCAATGTAGGATAGGTTTCTGAAAAACATCGCGGGGTGGTGCGCATTGTATGGGTGTGTGTTACATTACATTCACTAGTAGGAGTGAGAAAAACATCACGGGGTGGTGCGCATTTTATGGGTTTGTGTTACATTACATTCACTAGTAGGAGTGAGAAAAACATCACGGGGTGGTGTGAATCGGAGGCTGTGAATTAGGATAGGCAGTGAGTGGCAATGTAGGATGGAGAAAAGCACCGCGGGGTGGTCAGCATGGGGAGGTCAGGGAACATGCAGTGGCAATGTAGGATAGGTTTCTGAAAAACATCGCGGGGTGGTGCGCATTGCATGGGTGTGTGTTACATTACATTCACTAGTAGGAGTGAGAAAAACATCACGGGGTGGTGCGCATTGTATGGGTGTGTGTTACATTACATTCACTAGTAGGAGTGAGAAAAACATCACGGGGTGGTGTGAATCGGAGGCTCTGAATTAGGATAGGCAGTGAGTGGCAATGTAGGATGGAGAAAAGCACCGCGGGGTGGTCAGCATGGGGAGGTCAGGGAACATGCAGTGGCAATGTAGGATAGGTTTCTGAAAAACATCGCGGGGTGGTGCGCATTGTATGGGTGTGTGTTACATTACATTCACTAGTAGGAGTGAGAAAAACATCACGGGGTGGTGCGCATTTTATGGGTTTGTGTTACATTACATTCACTAGTAGGAGTGAGAAAAACATCACGGGGTGGTGTGAATCGGAGGCTGTGAATTAGGATAGGCAGTGAGTGGCAATGTAGGATGGAGAAAAGCACCGCGGGGTGGTCAGCATGGGGAGGTCAGGGAACATGCAGTGGCAATGTAGGATAGGTTTATGAAAAACATCGCGGGGTGGTGCGCATTGCATGGGTGTGTGTTACATTACATTCACTAGTAGGAGTGAGAAAAACATCACGGGGTGGTGCGCATTGTATGGGTGTGTGTTACATTACATTCACTAGTAGGAGTGAGAAAAACATCACGGGGTGGTGCGCATTGTATGGGTGTGTGTTACATTACATTCAATAGTAGGAGTGAGAAAAACATCACGGGGTGGTGTGAATCGGAGGGTCTGAATTAGGATAGGCAGTGAGTGGCAATATAGGATGGAGAAAAGCACCGCTGGGTGGTCAGCATGGGGAGGTCAGGGAACATGCAGTGGCAATGTAGGATAGTTTTCTGAAAAACATCGCGGGGTGGTGCGCATTGTATGGGTGTGTGTTCCATTACATTCACTAGTAGGAGTAAGAAAAACATCACGGGGTGGTGCGCATTGTATGGGTGTGTGTTACATTACGTTCACTAGTAGGAGTGAGAAAAACATCACGGGGTGGTGTGAATCGGAGGGTCTGAATTAGGATAGGCAGTGAGTGGCAATGTAGGATGGAGAAAAGCAACGCGGGGTGGTCAGCCTGGGGAGGTCAGGGAACATGCAGTGGCAATGTAGGATAGGTTTATGAAAAACATCGCGGGGTGGTGCGCGTTGTATCGGTGTGTGTTACATTACATTCACTAGTAGGAGTGAGAAAAACATCACGGGGTGGTGCGCATTGTATCGGTGTGTGTTACATTACATTCACTAGTAGGAGTGAGAAAAACATCACGGGGTGGTGTGAATCGGAGGGTCTGAATTAGGATAGGCAGTGAGTGGCAATGTAGGATGGAGAAAAGCACCGCGGGGTGGTCAGCATTGGGAGGTCAGGGAACATGCAGTGGCAATGTAGGATAGGTTTCTGAAAAACATCGCGGGGTGGTGCGCATTGTATGGGTGTGTGTTACATTACATTCACTAGTAGGAGTGAGAAAAACATCACGGGGTGGTGCGCATTGTATGGGTGTGTGTTACATTACATTCACTAGTAGGAGTGAGAAAAACATCACGGGGTGGTGTGAATCGGAGGGTCTGAATTAGGATAGGCAGTGAGTGGCAATGTAGGATGGAGAAAAGCACCGCGGGGTGGTCAGCATGGGGAGGTCATGGAACATGCAGTGGCAATGTAGGATAGGTTTCTGAAAAACATCGCGGGGTGGTGCGCATTGTATGGGTGTGTGTTACATTACATTCACTAGTAGGAGTGAGAAAGACATCACGGGGTGGTGCGCATTTTATGGGTTTGTGTTACATTACATTCACTAGTAGGAGTGAGAAAAACATCACGGGGTGGTGTGAATCGGAGGGTCTGTATTAGGATAGGCAGTGAGTGGCAATGTAGGATGGAGAAAAGCACCGCGGGGTGGTCAGCATGGGGTGGTCAGGGAACATGCAGTGGCAATGTAGGATAGGTTTCTGAAAAAGATCGCGGGGTGGTGCGCATTGTATGGGTGTGTGTTACATTACATTCACTAGTAGGAGTGAGAAAAACATCACGGGGTGATGCTTATTGTATGGGTGTGTGTTACATTACATTCACTAGTAGGAGTGAGAAAAACATCACGGGGTGGTGTGAATCGGAGGGTCTGAATTAGGATAGGCAGTGAGTGGCAATGTAGGATGGAGAAAAGCACCGCGGGGTGGTCAGCATGGGGAGGTCAGGGAACATGCAGTGGCAATGTAGGATAGGTTTCTGAAAAACATCGCGGGGTGGTGCCCATTGTATGGGTGTGTGTTACATTACATTCACTAGTAGGAGTGAGAAAAACATCACGGGGTGGTGCGCATTGTATGGGTGTGTGTTACATTACATTCACTAGTAGGAGTGAGAAAAACATCACGGGGTGGTGTGAATCGGAGGGTCTGAATTAGGATAGGCAGTGAGTGGCAATGTAGGATGGAGAAAAGCACCGCGGGGTGGTCAGCATGGGGAGGTCAGGGAACATGCAGTGGCAATGTAGGATAGGTTTCTGAAAAAGATCGCGGGGTGGTGCGCATTGTATGGGTGTGTGTTACATTACATTCACTAGTAGGAGTGAGAAAAACATCACAGGGTGGTGCGCATTGTATGGGTGTGTGTTACATTACATTCACTAGTAGGAGTGAGAAAAACATCACGGGGTGGTGTGAATCGGAGGGTCTGAATTAGGATAGGCAGTGAGTGGCAATGTAGGATGGAGAAAAGCACCGCGGGGTGGTCAGCATGGGGAGGTCAGGGAACATGCAGTGGCAATGTAGGATAGGTTTCTGAAAAACATCGCGGGGTGGTGCGCATTGTATGGGTGTGTGTTACATTACATTCACTAGTAGGAGTGAGAAAAACATCACGGGGTGGTGCGCATTTTATGGGTTTGTGTTACATTACATTCACTAGTAGGAGTGAGAAAAACATCACGGGGTGGTGTGAATCGGAGGGTGTGAATTAGGATAGGCAGTGAGTGGCAATGTAGGATGGAGAAAAGCACCGCGGGGTGGTAAGCATGGGGAGGTCAGGGAACATGCAGTGGCAATGTAGGATAGGTTTATGAAAAACATCGCGGGGTGGTGCGCGTTGTATCGGTGTGTGTTACATTACATTCACTAGTAGGAGTGAGAAAAACATCACGGGGTGGTGCGCATTGTATCGGTGTGTGTTACATTACATTCACTAGTAGGAGTGAGAAAAACATCACGGGGTGGTGTGAATCGGAGGGTCTGAATTAGGATAGGCAGTGAGTGGCAATGTAGGATGGAGAAAAGCACCGCGGGGTGGTCAGCATTGGGAGGTCAGGGAACATGCAGTGGCAATGTAGGATAGGTTTCTGAAAAACATCGCGGGGTGGTGCGCATTGTATGGGTGTGTGTTACATTACATTCACTAGTAGGAGTGAGAAAAACATCACGGGGTGGTGCGCATTGTATGGGTGTGTGTTACATTACATTCACTAGTAGGAGTGAGAAAAACATCACGGGGTGGTGCGCATTGTATCGGTGTGTGTTACATTACATTCACTAGTAGGAGTGAGAAAAACATCACGGGGTGGTGTGAATCGGAGGGTCTGAGTTAGGATAGGCAGTGAGTGGCAATGTAGGATGGAGAAAAGCACCGCGGGGTGGTCAGCATGGGGAGGTCAGGGAACATGCAGTGGCAATGTAGGATAGGTTTGTGAAAAACATCGCGGGGTGGTGCGCATTGTATGGGTGTGTGTTACATTACATTCACTAGTAGGAGTGAGAAAAACATCACGGGGTGGTGCGCATTGTATGGGTGTGTGTTACATTATATTCACTAGTAGGAGTGAGAAAAACATCACGGGTTGGTGTGAATCGGAGGGTCTGAATTAGGATAGGCAGTGAGTGGCAATGTAGGATGGAGAAAAGCACCGCGGGGTGGTCAGCATGGGGAGGTCAGGGAACATGCAGTGGCAATGTAGGATAGGTTTCTGAAAAACATCGCGGGGTGGTGCGCATTGTATGGGTGTGTGTTACATTACATTCACTAGTAGGAGTGAGAAAAACATCACGGGGTGGTGCGCATTGTATGGGTGTGTGTTACATTACATTCACTAGTAGCAGTGAGAAAAACATCACGGGGTGGTGTGAATCGGAGGGTCTGAATTAGGATAGGCAGTGAGTGGCAATGTACGATGGAGAAAAGCACCGCGGGGTGGTCAGCATGGGGAGGTCACGGAACATGCAGTGGCAATGTAGGATAGGTTTCTGAAAAAGATCGCGGGGTGGTGCGCATTGTATGGGTGTGTGTTACATTACATTCACTAGTAGGAGTGAGAAAAACATCACAGGGTGGTGCGCATTGTATGGGTGTGTGTTACATTACATTCACTAGTAGGAGTGAGAAAAACATCACGGGGTGGTGTGAATCGGAGGGTCTGAATTAGGATAGGCAGTGAGTGGCAATGTAGGATGGAGAAAAGCACCGCGGGGTGGTCAGCATGGGGAGGTCAGGGAACATGCAGTGGCAATGTAGGATAGGTTTCTGAAAAACATCGCGGGGTGGTGCGCATTGTATGGGTGTGTGTTACATTACATTCACTAGTAGGAGTGAGAAAAACATCACGGGGTGGTGCGCATTTTATGGGTTTGTGTTACATTACATTCACTAGTAGGAGTGAGAAAAACATCACGGGGTGGTGTGAATCGGAGGGTGTGAATTAGGATAGGCAGTGAGTGGCAATGTAGGATGGAGAAAAGCACCGCGGGGTGGTAAGCATGGGGAGGTCAGGGAACATGCAGTGGCAATGTAGGATAGGTTTATGAAAAACATCGCGGGGTGGTGCGCATTGCATGGGTGTGTGTTACATTACATTCACTAGTAGGAGTGAGAAAAACATCACGGGGTGGTGCGCATTGTATGGGTGTGTGTTACATTACATTCACTAGTAGGAGTGAGAAAAACATCACGGGGTGGTGTGAATCGGAGGGTCTGAATTAGGATAGGCAGTGAGTGGCAATGTAGGATGGAGAAAAGCACCGCGGGGTGGTCAGCATGGGGAGGTCAGGGAACATGCAGTGGCAATGTAGGATAGGTTTCTGAAAAAGATCGCGGGGTGGTGCGCATTGTATGGGTGTGTGTTACATTACATTCACAAGTAGGAGTGAGAAAAACATCACGGGGTGGTGCGCATTGTATGGGTGTGTGTTACATTACATTCACTAGTAGGAGTGAGAAAAACATCACGGGGTGGTGCGCATTGTATGGGTGTGTGTTACATTACATTCACTAGTAGGAGTGAGAAAAACATCACGGGGTGGTGTGAATCGGAGGGTCTGAATTAGGATAGGCAGTGAGTGGCAATATAGGATGGAGAAAAGCACCGCGGGGTGGTCAGCATGGGGAGGTCAGGGAACATGCAGTGGCAATGTAGGATAGTTTTCTGAAAAACATGGCGGGGTGGTGCGCATTGTATGGGTGTGTGTTCCATTACATTCACTAGTAGGAGTAAGAAAAACATCACGGGGTGGTGCGCATTGTATGGGTGTGTGTTACATTACGTTCACTATTAGGAGTGAGAAAAACATCACGGGGTGGTGTGAATCGGAGGGTCTGAATTAGGATAGGCAGTGAGTGGCAATGTAGGATGGAGAAAAGCAACGCGAGGTGGTCAGCATGGGGAGGTCAGGGAACATGCAGTGGCAATGTAGGATAGGTTTATGAAAAACATCGCGGGGTGGTGTGCGTTGTATGGATGTGTGTTACATTACATTCACTAGTAGGAGTGAGAAAAACATCACGGGGTTGTGCGCATTGTATGGGTGTGTGTTACATTACATTCACTAGTAGGAGTGAGAAAAACATCACGGGGTGGTGTGAATCGGAGGGTCTGAATTAGGATAGGCAGTGAGTGGCAATGTAGGATGGAGAAAAGCACCGCGGGGTGGTCAGCATTGGGAGGTCAGGGAACATGCAGTGGCAATGTAGGATAGGTTTCTGAAAAAGATCGCGGGGTGGTGCGCATTGTATGGGTGTGTGTTACATTACATTCACTAGTAGGAGTGAGAAAAACATCACGGGGTGGTGCGCATTGTATGGGTGTGTGTTACATTACATTCACTAGTAGGAGTGAGAAAAACATCACGGGGTGGTGTGAATCGGAGGGTCTGAATTAGGATAGGCAGTGAGTGGCAATGTAGGATGGAGAAAAGCACCGCGGGGTGGTCAGCATGGGGAGGTCATGGAACATGCAGTGGCAATGTAGGATAGGTTTCTGAAAAACATCGCGGGGTGGTGCGCATTGTATGGGTGTGTGTTACATTACATTAACTAGTAGGAGTGAGAAAGACATCACGGGGTGGTGCGCATTTTATGGGTTTGGTTACATTACATTCACTAGTAGGAGTGAGAAAAACATCACGGGGTGGTGTGAATCGGAGGGTCTGTATTAGGATAGGCAGTGAGTGGCAATGTAGGATGGAGAAAAGCACCGCGGGGTGGTCAGCATGGGGTGGTCAGGGAACATGCACTGGCAATGTAGGATAGGTTTCTGAAAAAGATCGCGGGGTGGTGCGCATTGTATGGGTGTGTGTTACATTACATTCACTAGTAGGAGTGACAAAAACATCACGGGGTGGTGCTTATTGTATGGGTGTGTGTTACATTACATTCACTAGTAGGAGTGAGAAAAACATCACGGGGTGGTGTGAATCGGAGGGTCTGAATTAGGATAGGCAGTGAGTGGCAATGTAGGATGGAGAAAAGCACCGCGGGGTGGTCAGCATGGGGAAGTCAGGGAACATGCAGTGGCAATGTAGGATAGGTTTCTGAAAAACATCGCGGGGTGGTGCCCATTGTATGGGTGTGTGTTACATTACATTCACTAGTAGGAGTGAGAAAAACATCACGGGGTGGTGCGCATTGTATGGGTGTGTGTTACATTACATTCACTAGTAGGAGTGAGAAAAACATCACGGGGTGGTATGAATCGGAGGGTCTGAATTAGGATAGGCAGTGAGTGGCAATGTAGGATGGAGAAAAGCACCGTGGGGTGGTCAGCATGGGGAGGTCAGGGAACATGCAGTGGCAATGTAGGATAGGTTTCTGAAAAAGATCGCGGGGTGGTGCGCATTGTATGGGTGTGTGTTACATTACATTCACTAGTAGGAGTGAGAAAAACATCACGGGGTGGTGCGCATTGTATGGGTGTGTGTTACATTACATTCACTAGTAGGAGTGAGAAAAACATCACGGGGTGGTGTGAATCGGAGGGTCTGAATTAGGATAGGCAGTGAGTGGCAATGTAGGATGGAGAAAAGCACCGCGGGGTGGTCAGCATGGGGAGGTCAGGGAACATGCAGTGGCAATGTAGGATAGGTTTCTGAAAATCATCGCGGGGTGGTGCGTATTGTATGGGTGTGTGTTACATTACATTCACTAGTAGGAGTGAGAAAAACATCACGGGGTGGT
The DNA here is from genome assembly GCF_034190915.1 of Cavia porcellus. NCBI lineage: Eukaryota > Metazoa > Chordata > Mammalia > Rodentia > Caviidae > Cavia > Cavia porcellus. The sequence continues at coordinate 325,492 of NW_026947662.1, read as the reverse complement.
GCGCATTTTATGGGTTTGTGTTACATTACATTCACTAGTAGGAGTGAGAAAAACATCACGGGGTGGTGTGAATCGGAGGGTCTGAATTAGGATAGGCAGTGAGCGGCAATGTAGGATGGAGAAAAGCACCGCGGGGTGGTCAGCATGGGGAGGTCAGGGAACATGCAGTGGCAATGTAGGATAGGTTTATGAAAAACATCGCGGGGTGGTGCGCATTGTATGCGTGTGTGTTACATTACATTCACTAGTAGGAGTGAGAAAAACATCACGGGGTGGTGCGCATTGTATGGGTGTGTGTTACATTACATTCACTAGTAGGAGTGAGAAAAACATCACGGGGTGGTGTGAATCGGAGGGTCTGAATTAGGATAGGCAGTGAGTGGCAATGTAGGATGGAGAAAAGCACCGCGGGGTGGTCAGCATGGGGAGGTCAGGGAACATGCAGTGGCAATGTAGGATAGGTTTCTGAAAAACATCGCGGGGTGGTGCGCATTGTATGGGTGTGTGTTACATTACATTCACTAGTAGGAGTGAGAAAAACATCACGGGGTGGTGCGCATTGTATCGGTGTGTGTTACATTACATTCACTAGTAGGAGTGAGAAAAACATCACGGGGTGGTGTGAATCGGAGGGTCTGAGTTAGGATAGGCAGTGAGTGGCAATGTAGGATGGAGAAAAGCACCGCGGGGTGGTCAGCATGTGAGGTCAGGGAACATGCAGTGGCAATGTAGGATAGGTTTCTGAAAAACATCACGGGGTGGTGCGTATTGTATGGGTGTGTGTTACATTACATTCACTAGTAGGAGTGAGAAAAACATCACGGGGTGGTGCGCATTGTATGAGTGTGTGTTACATTACATTCACTAGTAGGAGTGAGAAAAACATCACGGTGTGGTGTGAATCGGAGGGTCTGAATTAGGATAGGCAGTGAGTGGCAATGTAGGATGGAGAAAAGCACCGCCGTGTGGTCAGCATGGGGAGGTCAGGGAACATGCAGTCTCAATGTAGGATAGGTTTCTGAAAAACATTGCGGGGTGGTGCGCATTGTATGGGTGTGTGTTACATTACATTCACTAGTAGGAGTGAGAAAAACATCACGGGGTGGTGCGCATTGTATGGGTGTGTGTTACATTACATTCACTAGTAGGAGTGAGAAAAACATCACGGGGTGGTGTGAATCGGAGGGTCTGAATTAGGATAGGCAGTGAGTGGCAATGTAGGATGGAGAAAAGCACCGCGGGGTGGTCAGCATGGGGAGGTCAGGGAACATGCAGTGGCAATGTAGGATAGGTTTCTGAAAAACATCGCGGGGTGGTGCGCATTGTATGGGTGTGTGTTACATTACATTCACTAGTAGGAGTGAGAAAAACATCATGGGGTGGTGCGCATTGTATGGGTGTGTGTTACATTACATTCACTAGTAGGAGTGAGAAAAACATCACGGGGTGGTGTGAATCGGAGGGTGTGAATTAGGATAGGCAGTGAGTGGCAATGTAGGATGGAGAAAAGCACCGCGGGGTAGTCAGCATGGGGAGGTCAGGGAACATGCAGTGGCAATGTAGGATAGGTTTCTGAAAAACATCGCGGGGTGGTGCGCATTGTATGGGTGTGTGTTACATTACATTCACTAGTAGGAGTGAGAAAAACATCACGTGGTGGTGCGCATTGTATGGGTGTGTGTTACATTACATTGACTAGTAGGAGTGAGAAAAACATCACGGGGTGGTGTGAATCGGAGGGTCTGAATTAGGATAGGCAGTGAGTGGCAATGTAGGATGGAGAAAAGCACCGCGGGGTGGTCAGCATGGGGAGGTCAGGGAACATGCAGTGGCAATGTAGGATAGGTTTCTGAAAAAGATCGCGGGGTGGTGCGCATTGTATGGGTGTGTGTTACATTACATTCACTAGTAGGAGTGAGAAAAACATCACGGGGTGGTGTGAATCGGAGGGTCTGAATTAGGATAGGCAGTGAGTGGCAATGAAGGATGGAGAAAAGCACCGCGGGGTGGTCAGCATGGGGAGGTCAGGGAACATGCAGTGGCAATGTAGGATAGGTTTCTGAAAAACATCGCGGGGTGGTGCGCATTGTATGGGTGTTTGTTACATTACATTCATTAATAGGAGTGAGAAAAACATCACGGGGTGGTGCGCATTGTATGGGTGTTACATTACATTCACTAGTAGGAGTGAGAAAAACATCACGGGGTGGTGTGAATCGGAGGGTCTGAATTAGGAAAGGCAGTGAGTGGCAATGTAGGATGGAGAAAAGCACCGCGGTGTGGTCAGCATGGGGAGGTCAGGGAACATGCAGTGGCAATGTAGGATAGGTTTCTGAAAAACATCGCGGGGTGGTGCGCATGGTATGGGTGTGTGTTACATTACATTCACTAGTAGGAGTGAGAAAAACATCACGGGGTGGTGCGCATTGTATGGGTGTGTGTTACATTACATTCACTAGTAGGAGTGAGAAAAACATCACGGGGTGGTGTGAATCGGAGGGTCTGAATTAGGATAGGCAGTGAGTGGCAATGTAGGATGGAGAAAAGCACCGCCGGGTGGTCAGCATGGGGAGGTCAGGGAACATGCAGTCTCAATGTAGGATAGGTTTCTGAAAAACATCGCGGGGTGGTGCGCATTGTATGGGTGTGTGTTACATTACATTCACTAGTAGGAGTGAGAAAAACATCACGGGGTGGTGCGCATTGTATGGGTGTGTGTTACATTACATTCACTAGTAGGAGTGAGAAAAACATCACGGGGTGGTGTGAATCGGAGGGTCTGAATTAGGATAGGCAGTGAGTGGCAATGTAGGATGCAGAAAAGCAACGCGGGGTGGTCAGCATGGGGAGGTCAGGGAACATGCAGTGGCAATGTAGGATAGGTTTCTGAAAAAGATCGCGGGGTGGTGGGCATTGTATGGGTGTGTGTTACATTACATTCACTAGTAGGAGTGAGAAAAACATCACGGGGTGGTGTGAATCGGAGGGTCTGAATTAGGATAGGCAGTGAGTGGCAATGTAGGATGGAGAAAAGCACCGCGGGGTGGTCAGCATGGGGAGGTCAGGGAACATGCAATGGCAATGTAGGATAGGTTTCTGAAAAACATCGCGGGGTGGTGCGCATTGTATGGGTGTGTGTTACATTACATTCACTAGTAGGAGTGAGAAAAACATCACGGGGTGGTGCGCATTGTATCGGTGTGTGTTACATTACATTCACTAGTAGGAGTGAGAAAAACATCACGGGGTGGTGTGAATCGGAGGGTCTGAGTTAGGATAGGCAGTGAGTGGCAATGTAGGATGGAGAAAAGCACCGCGGGGTGGTCAGCATGGGGAGGTCAGGGAACATGCAGTGGCAATGTAGGATAGGTTTCTGAAAAACATCACGGGGTGGTGCGTATTGTATGGGTGTGTGTTACATTACATTCACTAGTAGGAGTGAGAAAAACATCACGGGGTGGTGCGCATTGTATGAGTGTGTGTTACATTACATTCACTAGTAGGAGTGAGAAAAACATCACGGTGTGGTGTGAATCGGAGGGTCTGAATTAGGATAGGCAGTGAGTGGCAATGTAGGATGGAGAAAAGCACCGCCGTGTGGTCAGCATGGGGAGGTCAGGGAACATGCAGTCTCAATGTAGGATAGGTTTTTGAAAAACATTGCGGGGTGGTGCGCATTGTATGGGTGTGTGTTACATTACATTCACTAGTAGGAGTGAGAAAAACATCACGGGGTTGTGCGCATTGTATGGGTGTGTGTTACATTACATTCACTAGTAGGAGTGAGAAAAACATCACGGGGTGGTGTGAATCGGAGGGTCTGAATTAGGATAGGCAGTGAGTGGCAATGTAGGATGGAGAAAAGCACCGCGGGGTGGTCAGCATGGGGAGGTCAGGGAACATGCAGTGGCAATGTAGGATAGGTTTCTGAAAAACATCGCGGGGTGGTGCGCATTGTATGGGTGTGTGTTACATTACATTCACTAGTAGGAGTGAGAAAAACATCACGTGGTGGTGCGCATTGTATGGGTGTGTGTTACATTACATTGACTAGTAGGAGTGAGAAAAACATCACGGGGTGGTGTGAATCGGAGGGTCTGAATTAGGATAGGCAGTGAGTGGCAATGTAGGTTGGAGAAAAGCACCGCGGGGTGGTTAGCATGGGGAGGTCAGGGAACATGCAGTGGCAATGTAGGATAGGTTTCTGAAAAAGATCGCGGGGTGGTGCGCATTGTATGGGTGTGTGTTACATTACATTCACTAGTAGGAGTGAGAAAAACATCACGGGGTGGTGTGAATCGGAGGGTCTGAATTAGGATAGGCAGTGAGTGGCAATGAAGGATGGAGAAAAGCACCGCGGGGTGGTCAGCATGGGGAGGTCAGGGAACATGCAGTGGCAATGTAGGATAGGTTTCTGAAAAACATCGCGGGGTGGTGCGCATTGTATGGGTGTTTGTTACATTACATTCACTAGTAGGAGTTAGAAAAACATCACGGGGTGGTGCGCATTGTATGGGTGTTACATTACATTCACTAGTAGGAGTGAGAAAAACATCACGGGGTGGTGTGAATCGGAGGGTCTGAATTAGGATAGGCAGTTAGTGGCAATGTAGGATGGAGAAAAGCACCGCGGGGTGGTCAGCATGGGGAGGTCAGGGAACATGCAGTGGCAATGTAGGATAGGTTTCTGAAAAACATCGCGGGGTGGTGCGCATTGTATGGGTGTTTGTTACATTACATTCACTAGTAGGAGTTAGAAAAACATCACGGGGTGGTGCGCATTGTATGGGTGTTACATTACATTCACTAGTAGGAGTGAGAAAAACATCACGGGGTGGTGTGAATCGGAGGGTCTGAATTAGGATAGGCAGTGAGTGGCAATGTAGGATGCAGAAAAGCAACGCGGGGTGGTCAGCATGGGGAGGTCAGGGAACATGCAGTGGCAATGTAGGATAGGTTTCTGAAAAAGATCGCGGGGTGGTTGGCATTGTATGGGTGTGTGTTACATTACATTCACTAGTAGGAGTGAGAAAAACATCAGGGGGTGGTGTGAATCGGAGGGTGTGAATTAGGATAGGCAGTGAGTTGCAATGTAGGATGGAGAAAAGCACCGCGGGGTGGTCAGCATGGGGAGGTCAGGGAACATGCAGTGGCAATGTAGGATAGGTTTCTCAAAACATCGCGGGGTGGTGCGCATTGTATGGGTGTGTGTTACATTACATTCACTAGTAGGAGTGAGAAAAACATCACGGGGTGGTGCGCATTGTATGGGTGTGTGTTACATTACATTCACTAGTAGGAGTGAGAAAAACATCACGGGGTGGTGCGCATTGTATGGGTGTGTGTTACATTACATTCACTAGTAGGAGTGAGAAAAACATCACGGGGTGGTGCGCATTTTATGGGTTTGTGTTACATTACATTCACTAGTAGGAGTGAGAAAAACATCACGGGGTGGTGTGAATCGGAGGGTGTGAATTAGGATAGGCAGTGAGTGGCAATGTAGGATGGAGAAAAGCACCGCGGGGTGGTCAGCATGGGGAGGTCAGGGAACATGCAGTGGCAATGTAGGATAGGTTTATGAAAAACATCGCGGGGTGGTGCGCATTGTATGGGTGTGTGTTACATTACATTCACTAGTAGGAGTGAGAAAAACATCACGGGGTGGTGCGCATTGTATGGGTGTGTGTTACATTACATTCACTAGTAGGAGTGAGAAAAACATCACGGGGTGGTGCGCATTGTATGGGTGTGTGTTACATTACATTCACTAGTAGGAGTGAGAAAAACATCACGGGGTGGTGTGAATCGGAGGGTCTGAATTAGGACAGGCAGTGAGTGGCAATGTAGGATGGAGAAAAGCACCGCGGGGTGGTCAGCATGGGGAGGTCAGGGAACATGCAGTGGCAATGTAGGATAGGTTTATGAAAAACATCGCGGGGTGGTGCGCATTGTATGGGTGTGTGTTACATTACATTCACTAGTAGGAGTGAGAAAAACATCACGGGGTGGTGCGCATTGTATGGGTGTGTGTTACATTACATTCACTAGTAGGAGTGAGAAAAACATCACGGGGTGGTGTGAATCGGAGGGTCTAAATTAGGATAGGCAGTGAGTGGCAATGTAGGATGGAGAAAAGCACCGCGGGGTGGTCAGCATGGGGAGGTCAGGGAACATGCAGTTGCAATGTAGGATAGGTTTCTGCAAAACATCGCGGGGTGGTGCGCATTGTATGGGTGTGTGTTACATTACATTCACTAGTAGGAGTGAGAAAAACATCACGGGGTGGTGCGCATTTTATGGTTTTGTGTTACATTACATTCACTAGTAGGAGTGAGAAAAACATCACGGGGTGGTGTGAATCGGAGGGTCTGAATTAGGATAGGCAGTGAGTGGCAATGTAGGATGGAGAAAAGCACCGCGGGGTGGTCAGCATGGGGAGGTCAGGGAACATGCAGTGGCAATGTAGGATAGGTTTCTGAAAAACATCGCGGGGTGGTGCGCATTGTATGGGTGTGTGTTACATTACATTCACTAGTAGGAGTGAGAAAAACATCACGGGGTGGTGCGCATTGTATGGGTGTGTGTTACATTACATTCACTAGTAGGAGTGAGAAAAACATCACGGGGTGGTGTGAATCGGAGGGTCTGAATTAGGATAGGCAGTGAGTGGCAATGTAGGATGGAGAAAAGCACCGCGGGGTGGTCAGCATGGGAAGGTCAGGGAACATGCAGTGGCAATGTAGGATAGGTTTCTGAAAAAGATCGCGGGGTGGTGCGCATTGTATGGGTGTGTGTTACATTACATTCACTAGTAGGAGTGAGAAAAACATAACGGGGTGGTGCGCATTGTATGGGTGTGTGTTACATTACATTCACTAGTAGGAGTGAGAAAAACATCACGGGGTGGTGTGAATCGGAGGGTCTGAATTAGGATAGGCAGTGAGTGGCAATGTAGGATGGAGAAAAGCACCGCGGGGTCGTCAGCATGGGGAGGTCAGGGAACATGCAGTGGCAATGTAGGATAGGTTTCTGAAAAACATCGCGGGGTGGTGCGCATTGTATGGGTGTGTGTTACATTACATTCACTAGTAGGAGTGAGAAAAACATCACGGGGTGGTGCGCATTTTATGGGTTTGTGTTACATTACATTCACTAGTAGGAGTGAGAAAAACATCACGGGGTGTTGTGAATCGGAGGGTGTGAATTAGGATAGGCAGTGAGTGGCAATGTAGGATGGAGAAAAGCACCGCGGGGTGGTCAGCATGGGGAGGTCAGGGAACCTGCAGTGGCAATGTAGGATAGGTTTATGTAAAACATCGCGGGGTGGTGCGCATTGTATGGGTGTGTGTTACATTAGATTCACTAGTAGGAGTGACAAAAACATCACGGGGTGGTGCGCATTGTATGGGTGTGTGTTACATTACATTCACTAGTAGGAGTGAGAAAAACATCGCGGGGTGGTGCGCATTGTATGGGTGTGTGTTACATTACATTCACTAGTAGGAGTGAGAAAAACATCACGGGGTGGTGCGCATTTTATGGTTTTGTGTTACATTGCATTCACTAGTAGGAGTGAGAAAAACATCACGGGGTGGTGTGAATCGGAGGGTGTGAATTAGGATAGGCAGTGAGTGGCAATGTAGGATGGAGAAAAGCACCGCGGGGTGGTCAGCATGGGGAGGTCAGGGAACATGCAGTGGCAAGGTAGGATAGGTTTCTGAAAAACATCGCGGGGTGGTGCGCATTGTATGGGTGTGTGTTACATTACATTCACTAGTAGGAGTGAGAAAAACATCACGCGGTGGTGCGCATTGTATGGGTGTGTGTTACATTACATTCACTAGTAGGAGTGAGAAAAACATCACGGGGTGATGTGAATCGGAGGGTCTGAATTAGGATAGGCAGTGAGTGGCAATGTAGGATGGAGAAAAGCACCGCGGGGTGGTCAGCATGGGGAGGTCAGGGAACATGCAGTGGCAATGTAGGATAGGTTTCTGAAAAAGATCGCGGGGTGGTGCGCATTGTATGAGTGTGTGTTACATTACATTCACTAGTAGGAGTGAGAAAAACATCACGGGGTGGTGCGCATTGTATGGGTGTGTGTTACATTACATTCACTAGTAGGAGTGAGAAAAACATCACGGGGTGGTGTGAATCGGAGGGTCTGAATTAGGATAGGCAGTGAGTGGCAATGTAGGATGGAGAAAAGCACCGCGGGGTGGTCAGCATGGGGAGGTCAGGGAACATGCAGTCTCAATGTAGGATAGGTTTCTGAAAAACATCACAGGGTGGTGGGCATTGTATGGGTGTGTGTTACATTTCATTCACTAGTAGGAGTGAGAAAAACATCACGGGGTGGTGCGCATTGTATGGGTGTGTGTTACATTACATTCACTAGTAGGAGTGAGAAAAACATCACGGGGTGGTGTGAATCGGAGGGTCTGAATTAGGATAGGCAGTGAGTGGCAATGTAGCATGGAGAAAAGCACCGCGGGGTGGTCAGCATGGGGAGGTCAGGGAACATGCAGTGGCAATGTAGGATAGCTTTCTGAAAAACATCGCGGGGTGGTGCGCATTGTATGGGTGTGTGTTACATTACATTCACTAGTAGGACTGAGAAAAACATCACGGGGTGGTGTGAATCGGAGGGTGTGAATTAGGATAGGCAGTGAGTGGCAATGTAGGATGGAGAAAAGCACCGCGGGGTGGTCAGCATGGGGAGGTCAGGGAACATGCAGTGGCAATGTAGGATAGGTTTCTGAAAAACATCGCGGGGTGGTGCGCATTGTATGGGTGTGTGTTACATTACATTCACTAGTAGGAGTGAGAAAAACATCACGGGGTGGTGCGCATTGTATGGGTGTGTGTTACATTACATTCACTAGTAGGAGTGAGAAAAACATCACGGGGTGGTGTGAATCGGAGGGTCTGAATTAGGATAGGCAGTGAGTGGCAATGTAGGATGGAGAAAAGCACCGCGGGGTGGTCAGCATGGGGAGGTCAGGGAACATGCAGTGGCAATGTAGGATAGGTTTCTGAAAAAGATCGCGGGGTGGTGCGCATTGTATGGGGGGGTGTTACATTACATTCACTAGTAGGAGTGAGAAAAACATCACCGGGTGGTGCGCATTGTATGGGTGTGTGTTACATTACATTCACTAGTAGGAGTGAGAAAAACATCACGCGGTGGTGTGAATCGGAGGGTCTGAATTCGGATAGGCAGTGAGTGGCAATGTAGGATGGAGAAAAGCACCGCGGGGTGGTCAGCATGGGGAGGTCAGGGAACATGCAGTGGCAATGTAGGATAGGTTTCTGAAAAATATCGCGGGGTGGTGCGCATTGTATGGGTGTGTGTTACATTACATTCACTAGTAGGAGTGAGAAAAACATCACGGGGTGGTGCGCATTGTATGGGTGTGTGTTACATTACATTCACTAGTAGGAGTGAGAAAAACATCACGGGGTGGTGTGAATCGGAGGGTCTGAATTAGGATAGGCAGTGAGTGGCAATGTAGGATGGAGAAAAGCACCGCGGGGTGGTCAGCATGGGGAGGTCAGGGAACATGCAGTGGCAATGTAGGATAGGTTTCTGAAAAACATCGCGGGGTGGTGCGCATTGTATGGGTGTGTGTTACATTACATTCACTAGTAGGAGTGAGAAAAACATCACGGGGTGGTGCGCATTGTATGGGTGTGTGTTACATTACATTCACTAGTAGGAGTGAGAAAAACATCACGGTGTGGTGTGAATCGGAGGGTCTGAATTAGGATAGGCAGTGAGTGGCAATGTAGGATGGAGAAAAGCACCGCGGGGTGGTCAGCATGGGGAGGTCAGGGAACATGCAGTCTCAATGTAGGATAGGTTTCTGAAAAACATCGCGGGGTGGTGCGCATTGTATGGGTGTGTGTTACATTACATTCACCAGTAGGAGTGAGAAAAACATCATGGGGTGGTGCACATTGTATGGGTGTGTGTTACATTACATTCACTAGTAGGAGTGAGAAAAACATCACGGGGTGGTGTGAATCGGAGGGTGTGAATTAGGATAGGCAGTGAGTGGCAATGTAGGATGGAGAAAAGCACCGCGGGGTGGTCAGCATGGGGAGGTCAGGGAACATGCAGTGGCAATGTAGGATAGGTTTCTGAAAAACATCGCGGGGTGGTGCGCATTGTATGGGTGTGTGTTACATTACATTCACTAGTAGGAGTGAGAAAAACATCACGGGGTGGTGCGCATTGTATGGGTGTGTGTTACATTACATTCACTAGTAGGAGTGAGAAAAACATCACGGGGTGGTGTGAATCGGAGGGTCTGAATTAGGATAGGCAGTGAGTGGCAATGTAGGATGGAGAAAAGCACCGCGGGGTGGTCAGCATGGGGAGGTCAGGGAACATGCAGTGGCAATGTAGGATAGGTTTCTGAAAAACATCGCGGGGTGGTGCGCATTGTATGGGTGTGTGTTACATTACATTCACTAGTAGGAGTGAGAAAAACATCACGGGGTCGTGCGCATTGTATGGGTGTGTGTTACATTACATTCACTAGTAGGAGTGAGAAAAACATCACGGGGTGGTGTGAATCGGAGGGTCTGAATTAGGATAGGCAGTGAGTGGCAATGTAGGATGGAGAAAAGCACCGCGGGGTGGTCAGCATGGGGAGGTCAGGGAACATGCAGTGGCAATGTAGGATAGGTTTATGAAAAACATCGCGGGGTGGTGCGCATTGTATGGGTGTGTGTTACATTACATTCACTAGTACGAGTGAGAAAAACATCATGGGGTGGTGCGCATTTTATGGTTTTGTGTTACATTACATTCACTAGTAGGAGTGAGAAAAACATAACGGGGTGGTGTCAATCGGAGTGTGTGAATTAGGATAGGCAGTGAGTGGCAATGTAGGATGGAGAAAAGCACCGCGGGGTGGTCTGCATGGGAAGGTCAGGGAACATGCAGTGGCAATGTAGGATAGGTTTCTGAAAAACATCGCGGGGTGGTGCGCATTGTATGGGTGTGTGTTACATTACATTCACTAGTAGGAGTGAGAAAAACATCACGGGGTGGTGCGCATTGTATGGGTGTGTGTTACATTACATTCACTAGTAGGAGTGAGAAAAACATCACCGGGTGGTGTGAATCGGAGGGTCTGAATTAGGATAGGCAGTGAGTGGCAATGTAGCATGGAGAAAAGCACCGCAGGGTGGTCAGCATGGGGAGGTCAGGGAACATGCAGTGGCAATGTAGGATAGGTTTCTGAAAAACGTCGCGGGGTGGTGCGCTTTGTATGGGTGTGTGTTACATTACATTCACTAGTAGGAGTGAGAAAAACATCACGGGGTGGTGCGCATTTTATGGGTTTGTGTTACATTACATTCACTAGTAGGAGTGAGAAAAACATCACGGGGTGGTGTGAATCGGAGGGTGTGAATTAGGATAGGCAGTGAGTGGCAATGTAGGATGGAGAAAAGCACCGCGGGGTGGTCAGCATGGGGAGGGCAGGGAACATGCAGTGGCAATGTAGGATAGGTTTCTGAAAAACATCGCGGGGTGGTGCGCATTGTATGGGTGTGTGTTACATTACATTCACTAGTAGGAGTGAGAAAAACATCACGGGGTGGTGCGCATTGTATGGGTGTGTGTTACATTACATTCACTAGTAGGAGTGAGAAAAACATCACGGGGTGGTGTGAATCGGAGGGTCTGAATTAGGATAGGCAGTGAGTGGCAATGTAGGATGGAGAAAAGCACCGCGGGGTGGTCAGCATGGGGAGGTCAGGGAACATGCAGTGGCAATGTAGGATAGGTTTCTGAAAAACATCGCGGGGTGGTGCGCATTGTATGGGTGTGTGTTACATTACATTCACTAGTAGGAGTGAGAAAAACATCACGGGGTGGTGCGCATTGTATGGGTGTGTGTTACATTACATTCACTAGTAGGAGTGAGAAAAACATCACGGGGCGGTGTGAATCGGAGGGTGTGAATTAGGATAGGCAGTGAGTGGCAATGTAGGATGGAGAAAAGCACCGCGGGGTAGTCAGCATGGGGAGGTCAGGGAACATGCAGTGGCAATGTAGGATAGGTTTCTGAAAAAGATCGCGGGGTGGTGCGCATTGTATGGGTGTGTGTTACATTACATTCACTAGTAGGAGTGAGAAAAACATCACGGGGTGGTGTGAATCGGAGGGTCTGAATTAGGATAGGCAGTGAGTGGCAATGTAGGATGGAGAAAAGCACCGCGGGGTGGTCAGCATGGGGAGGTCGGGGAACATGCAGTGGCAGTGTAGGATAGGTTTCTGAAAAAGATCGCGGGGTGGTGCGCATTGTATGGGTGTGTGTTACATTACATTCACTAGTAGGAGTGAGAAAAACATTACGGGGTGGTGTGAATCGGAGGGTCTGAATTAGGATAGGCAGTGAGTGGCAATGTAGGATGGAGAAAAGCACCGCGGGGTGCTCAGCATGGGGAGGTCAGGGAACATGCAGTGGCAATGTAGGATAGGTTTCTGAAAAATATCGCAGGGTGGTGCGCATTGTATGGGTGTGTGTTACATTACATTCACTAGTAGGAGTGAGAAAAACATCACGGGGTGGTGCGCATTTTATGGGTTTGTGTTACATTACATTCACTAGTAGGAGTGAGAAAAACATCATGGGGTGGTGTGAATCGGAGGGTGTGAATTAGGATAGGCAGTGAGTGGCAATGTAGGATGGAGAAAAGCACCGCGGGGTTGTCAGCATGGGGAGGTCAGGGAACATGCAGTGGCAATGTAGGATAGGTTTATGAAAAACATCGTGGGGTGGTGCGCATTGTATGGGTGTGTGTTACATTACATTCACTAGTAGGACTGAGAAAAACATCACGGGGTGGTGCGCATTGTATGGGTTTGTGTTACATTACATTCACTAGTAGGAGTGAGAAAAACATCACGGGGTGGTGTGAATCGGAGGGTCTGAATTAGGATAGGCAGTGAGTGGCAATGTAGGATGGAGAAAAGCACCGCGGGGTGGTCAGCATGGGGAGGTCAGGGAACATGCAGTGGCAATGTAGGATAGGTTTCTGAAAAACATCGCGGGGTGGTGCGCATTGTATGGGTGTGTGTTACATTACATTCACTAGTAGGAGTGAGAAAAACATCACGGGGTGGTGTGAATCGGAGGGTCTGAATTAGGATAGGCAGTGAGTGGCAATGTAGGATGGAGAAAAGCACCGCGGGGTGGTCAGCATGGGGAGGTCAGGGAACATGCAGTGGCAATGTAGGATAGGTTTCTGAAAAACATCGCGTGGTGGTGCCCATTGTATTGGTGTGTGTTACATTACATTCACTAGTAGGAGTGAGAAAAACATCACGGGGTGGTGCGCATTGTATGGGTGTGTGTTACATTACATTCACTAGTAGGAGTGAGAAAAACATCATGGTGTGGTGTGAATCGGAGTGTCTGAATTAGGATAGGCAGTGAGTGGCAATGTAGGATGGAGAAAAGCACCGCGGGGTGGTCAGCATGGGGAGGTGAGGGAACATGCAGTCTCAATGTAGGATAGGTTTCTGAAAAACATCGCGGGGTGGTGCGCATTGTATGGGTGTGTGTTACATTACATTCACTAGTAGGAGTGAGAAAAACATCACGGGGTGGTGCGCATTGTATGGGTGTGTGTTACATTAAATTCACTAGTAGGAGTGAGAAAAACATCACGGGGTGGTGTGAATCGGAGGGTCTGAATTAGGATAGGCAGTGAGTGGCAATGTAGGATGGAGAAAAGCACCGCGGGGTGGTCAGCATGGGGAGGTCGGGGAACATGCAGTGGCAATGTAGGATAGGTTTCTGAAAAAGATCGCGGGGTGGTGCGCATTGTATGGGTGTGTGTTACATTACATTCACTAGTAGGAGTGAGAAAAACATCACAGGGTGGTGTGAATCGGAGGGTCTGAATTAGGATAGGCAGTGAGTGGCAATGTAGGATGGAGAAAAGCACCGCGGGGTGCTCAGCATGGGGAGGTCAGGGCACATGCAGTGGCAATGTAGGATAGGTTTCTGAAAAAGATCGCGGGGTGGTGCGCATTGTATGGGTGTGTGTTACATTACATTCACTAGTAGGAGTGAGAAAAACATCACGGGGTGGTGCGCATTTTATGGGTTTGTGTTACATTACATTCACTAGTAGGAGTGAGAAAAACATCACGGGGTGGTGTGAATCGGAGGGTCTGAATTAGGATAGGCAGTGAGTGGCAATGTAGGATGGAGAAAAGCACCGCGGGGTGGTCAGCATGGGGAGGTCAGGGAACATGCAGTGGCAATGTAGGATAGGTTTCTGAAAAACATCGCGGGGTGGTGCGCATTGTATGGGTGTGTGTTACATTACATTCACTAGTAGGAGTGAGAAAAACATCACGGGGTGGTGCGCATTGTATGGGTGTGTGTTACATTACATTCACTAGTGGGAGTGAGAAAAACATCACGGGGTGGTGTGAATCGGAGGGTCTGAATTAGGATAGGCAGTGAGTGGCAATGTAGGATGGAGAAAAGCACCGCGGGGTAATCAGCATGGGGAGGTCAGGGAACATGCAGTGGCAATGTAGGATAGGTTTCTGAAAAACATCGCGGGGTGGTGCCCATTGTATGGGTGTGTGTTACATTACATTCACTAGTAGGAGTGAGAAAAACATCACGGGGTGGTGCGCATTGTATGGGTGTGTGTTACATTACATTCACTAGTAGGAGTGAGAAAAACATCACGGGGTGGTGTGAATCGGAGGGTCTGAATTAGGATAGGCAGTGAGTGGCAATGTAGGATGGAGAAAAGTACCGCGGGGTGGTCAGCATGGGGAGGTCAGGGAACATGCAGTGGCAATGTAGGATAGGTTTCTGAAAAAGATCGCGGGGTGGTGCGCATTGTATGGGTGTGTGTTACATTACATTCACTAGTAGGAGTGAGAAAAACATCACGGGGTGGTGCGCATTGTATGGGTGTGTGTTACATTACATTCACTAGTAGGAGTGAGAAAAACATCACGGGGTGGTGTGAATCGGAGGGTCTGAATTAGGATAGGCAGTGAGTGGCAATGTAGGATGGAGAAAAGCACCGCGGGGTGGTCAGCATGGGGAGGTCAGGGAACATGGAGTGGCAATGTAGGATAGCTTTCTGAAAATCATCGCGGGGTGGTGCGCATTGTATGGGTGTGTGTTACATTACATTCACTAGTAGGAGTGAGAAAAACATCACGGGGTGGTGCGCATTGTATGGGTGTGTGTTACATTACATTCACTAGTAGGAGTGAGAAAAACATCACGGGGTGGTGCGCATTGTATGGGTGTGTGTTACATTACATTCACTAGTAGGAGTGAGAAAAACATCACGGGGTGGTGTGAATCGGAGGGTCTGAATTAGGATAGGCAGTGAGTGGCAATGTAGGATGGAGAAAAGCACCGCGGGGTGGTCAGCATGGTGAGGTCAGGGAACATGCAGTGGCAATGTAGGATAGGTTTCTGAAAAAGATCGCGGGGTGGTGCGCATTGTATGGGTGTGTGTTACATTACATTCACTAGTAGGAGTGAGAAAAACATCACGGGGTGGTGCGCATTGTATGGGTGTGTGTTACATTACATTCACTAGTAGGAGTGAGAAAAACATCACGGGGTGGTGTGAATCGGAGGGTCTGAATTAGGATAGGCAGTGAGTGGCAATGTAGGATGGAGAAAAGCACGGCGGGGTGGTCAGCATGGGGAGGTCAGGGAACATGCAGTGGCAATGTAGGATAGGTTTCTGAAAATCATCGCGGGGTGGTGCGCATTGTATGGGTGTGTGTTACATTACATTCACTAGTAGGAGTGAGAAAAACATCACGGGGTGGTGCGCATTTTATGGGTTTGTGTTACATTACATTCAATAGTAGGAGTGAGAAAAACATCACGGGGTGGTGTGAATCGGAGGGTCTGAATTAGGATAGACAGTGAGTGGCAATGTAGGATGGAGAAAAGCACCGCGGGGTGGTCAGCATGGGGAGGTCAGGGAACATGCAGTGGCAATGTAGGATAGGTTTATGAAAAATATCGCGGGGTGGTGCGCATTGTATGGGTGTGTGTTACATTACATTCACTAGTAGGAGTGAGAAAAACATCACGGGGTGGTGCGCATTGTATGGGTGTGTGTTACATTACATTCACTAGTAGGAGTGAGAAAAACATCACGGGGTGGTGTGAATCGGAGGGTCTGAATTAGGATAGGCAGTGAGTGGCAATGTAGGATGGAGAAAAGCACCGCGGGGTGGTCAGCATGGGGAGGTCAGGGAACATGCAGTGGCAATGTAGGATAGGTTTCTGAAAATCATCGCGGGGTGGTGCGCATTGTATGGGTGTGTGTTACATTACATTCACTAGTAGGAGTGAGAAAAACATCACGGGGTGGTGCGCATTGTATCGGTGTGTGTTATATTACATTCACTAGTAGGAGTGAGAAAAACATCACGGGGTGGTGTGAATCGGAGGGTCTGAGTTAGGATAGGCAGTGAGTGGCAATGTAGGATGGAGAAAAGCACCGCGGGGTGGTCAGCATGGGGAGGTCAGGGAACATGCAGTGGCAATGTAGGATAGGTTTCTGAAAAACATCGCGGGGTGGTGCGCATTGTATGGGTGTGTGTTACATTACATTCACTAGTAGGAGTGAGAAAAACATCACGGGGTGGTGCGCATTGTATGGGTGTGTGTTACATTATATTCACTAGTAGGAGTGAGAAAAACATCACGGGTTGGTGTGAATCGGAGGGTCTGAATTAGGATAGGCAGTGAGTGGCAATGTAGGATGGAGAAAAGCACCGCGGGGTGGTCAGCATGGGGAGGTCAGGGAACATGCAGTGGCAATGTAGGATAGGTTTTTGAAAAACATCGCGGGGTGGTGCGCATTGTATGGGTGTGTGTTACATTACATTCACTAGTAGGAGTGAGAAAAACATCACGGGTGGTGCGCATTGTATGGGTGTGTGTTACATTACATTCACTAGTAGCAGTGAGAAAAACATCACGGGGTGGTGTGAATCGGAGGGTCTGAATTAGGATAGGCAGTGAGTGGCAATGTAGGATGGAGAAAAGCACTGTGGGTTGGTCAGCATGGGGAGGTCACGGAACATGCAGTGGCAATGTAGGATAGGTTTCTGAAAAAGATCGCGGGGTGGTGCGCATTGTATGGGTGTGTGTTACATTACATTCACTAGTAGGAGTGAGAAAAACATCACAGGGTGGTGCGCATTGTATGGGTGTGTGTTACATTACATTCACTAGTAGGAGTGAGAAAAACATCACGGGGTGGTGTGAATCGGAGTGTCTGAATTAGGATAGGCAGTGAGTGGCAATGTAGGATGGAGAAAAGCACCGCGGGGTGGTCAGCATGGGGAGGTCAGGGAACATGCAGTGGCAATGTAGGATAGGTTTCTGAAAAACATCACGGGGTGGTGCGCATTGTATGGGTGTGTGTTACATTACATTCACTAGTAGGAGTGAGAAAAACATCACGGGGTGGTGCGCATTTTATGGGTTTGTGTTACATTACATTCACTAGTAGGAGTGAGAAAAACATCACGGGGTGGTGTGAATCGGAGGGTGTGAATTAGGATAGGCAGTGAGTGGCAATGTAGGATGGAGAAAAGCACCGCGGGGTGGTCAGCATGGGGAGGTCAGGGAACATGCAGTGGCAATGTAGGATAGGTTCATGAAAAACATCGCGGGGTGGTGCGCATTGCATGGGTGTGTGTTACATTACATTCACTAGTAGGAGTGAGAAAAACATCACGGGGTGGTGCGCATTGTATGGGTGTGTGTTACATTACATTCACTAGTAGGAGTGAGAAAAACATCACGGGGTGGTGTGAATCGGAGGGTCTGAATTAGGATAGGCAGTGAGTGGCAATGTAGGATGGAGAAAAGCACCGCGGGGTGGTCAGCATGGGGAGGTCAGGGAACATGCAGTGGCAATGTAGGATAGGTTTCTGAAAAAGATCGCGGGGTGGTGCGCATTGTATGGGTGTGTGTTACATTACATTCACAAGTAGGAGTGAGAAAAACATCACGGGGTGGTGCGCATTGTATGGGTGTGTGTTACATTACATTCACTATTAGGAGTGAGAAAAACATCACGGGGTGGTGCGCATTGTATGGGTGTGTGTTACATTACATTCACTAGTAGGAGTGAGAAAAACATCACGGGGTGGTGTGAATCGGAGGGTCTGAATTAGGATAGGCAGTGAGTGGCAATGTAGGATGGAGAAAAGCAACGCGAGGTGGTCAGCATGGGGAGGTCAGGGAACATGCAGTGGCAATGTAGGATAGGTTTATGAAAAACATCGCGGGGTGGTGTGCGTTGTATGGGTGTGTGTTACATTACATTCACTAGTAGGAGTCAGAAAAACATCACGGGGTGTTGCGCATTGTATGGGTGTGTGTTACATTACATTCACTAGTAGGAGTGAGAAAAACATCACGGGGTGGTGTGAATCGGAGGGTCTGAATTAGGATAGGCAGTGAGTGGCAATGTAGGATGGAGAAAAGCACCGCGGGGTGGTCAGCATTGGGAGGTCAGGGAACATGCAGTGGCAATGTAGGATAGGTTTCTGAAAAAGATCGCGGGGTGGTGCCCATTGTATGGGTGTGTGTTACATTACATTCACTAGTAGGAGTGAGAAAAACATCACGGGGTGGTGCGCATTGTATGGGTGTGTGTTACATTACATTCACTAGTAGGAGTGAGAAAAACATCACGGGGTGGTGTGAATCGGAGGGTCTGAATTAGGATAGGCAGTGAGTGGCAATGTAGGATGGAGAAAAGCACCGCGGGGTGGTCAGCATGGGGAGGTCATGGAACATGCAGTGGCAATGTAGGATAGGTTTATGAAAAACATCGCGGGGTGGTGCGCATTGTATGGGTGTGTGTTACATTACATTAACTAGTAGGAGTGAGAAAGACATCACGGGGTGGTGCGCATTTTATGGGTTTGTGTTACATTACATTCACTAGTAGGAGTAAGAAAAACATCACGCGGTGGTGTGAATCGGAGGGTCTGTATTAGGATAGGCAGTGAGTGGCAATGTAGGATGGAGAAAAGCACCGCGGGGTGGTCAGCATGGGGTGGTCAGGGAACATGCAGTGGCAATGTAGGATAGGTTTCTGAAAAAGATCGCGGGGTGGTGCGCATTGTATGGGTGTGTGTTACATTACATTCACTAGTAGGAGTGAGAAAAACATCATGGGGTGGTGCTTATTGTATGGGTGTGTGTTACATTACATTCACTAGTAGGAGTGAGAAAAACATCACGGGGTGGTGTGAATCGGAGGGTCTGAATTAGGATAGGCAGTGAGTGGCAATGTAGGATGGAGAAAAGCACCGCGGGGTGGTCAGCATGGGGAGGTCAGGGAACATGCAGTGGCAATGTAGGATAGGTTTCTGAAAAACATCGCGGGGTGGTGCCCATTGTATGGGTGTGTGTTACATTACATTCACTAGTAGGAGTGAGAAAAACATCACGGGGTGGTGCGCATTGTATGGGTGTGTGTTACATTACATTCACTAGTAGGAGTGAGAAAAACATCACGGGGTGGTGTGAATCGGAGGGTCTGGATTAGGATAGGCAGTGAGTGGCAATGTAGGATGGAGAAAAGCACCGCGGGGTGGTCAGCATGGGGAGGTCATGGAACATGCAGTGGCAATGTAGGATAGGTTTCTGAAAAAGATCGCGGGGTGGTGCGCATTGTATGGGTGTGTGTTACATTACATTCACTAGTAGGAGTGAGAAAAACATCACGGGGTGGTGCGCATTGTATGGGTGTGTGTTACATTACATTCACTAGTAGGAGTGAGAAAAACATCACGGGGTGGTGTGAATCGGAGGGTCTGAATTAGGATAGGCAGTGAGTGGCAATGTAGGATGGAGAAAAGCACCGCGGGGTGGTCAGCATGGGGAGGTCAGGGAACATGCAGTGGCAATGTAGGATAGGTTTCTGAAAATCATCGCGGGGTGGTGCGTATTGTATGGTTGTGTGTTACATTACATTCACTAGTAGGAGTGAGAAAAACATCACGGGGTGGTGCGCATTTTATGGGTTTGTGTTACATTACATTCACTAGTAGGAGTGAGAAAAACATCACGGGGTGGTGTGAATCGGAGGGTCTGAATTAGGATAGGCAGTGAGTGGCAATGTAGGATGGAGAAAAGCACCGCGGGGTGGTCAGCATGGGGAGGTCAGGGAACATGCAGTGGCAATGTAGGATAGGTTTATGAAAAACATCGCGGGGTGGTGCGCATTGTATGGGTGTGTGTTACATTACATTCACTAGTAGGAGTGAGAAAAACATCACGGGGTGGTGCGCATTGTATGGGTGTGTGTTACATTACATTCACTAGTAGGAGTGAGAAAAACATCACGGGGTGGTGTGAATCGGAGGGTCTGAATTAGGATAGGCAGTGAGTGGCAATGTAGGATGGAGAAAAGCACCGCGGGGTGGTCAGCATGGGGAGGTCAGGGAACATGCAGTGGCAATGTAGGATAGGTTTCTGAAAAACATCGCGGGGTGGTGCGCATTGTATGGGTGTGTGTTACATTACATTCACTAGTAGGAGTGAGAAAAACATCACGGGGTGGTGCGCATTGTATCGGTGTGTGTTACATTACATTCACTAGTAGGAGTGAGGAAAACATCACGGGGTGGTGTGAATCGGAGGGTCTGAGTTAGGATAGGAAGTGAGTGGCAATGTAGGATGGAGAAAAGCACCGCGGGGTGGTCAGCATGGGGAGGTCAGGGAACATGCAGTGGCAATGTAGGATAGGTTTCTGAAAAACATCGCGGGGTGGTGCGCATTGTATGGGTGTGTGTTACATTACATTCACTAGTAGGAGTGAGAAAAACATCACGGGTTGGTGCGCATTGTATGGGTGTGTGTTACATTACATTCACTAGTAGGAGTGAGAAAAACATCACGGGGTGGTGTGAATAGGAGGGTCTGAATTGGGATAGGCAGTGAGTGGCAATGTAGGATGGAGGAAAGCACCGCGGAGTGGTCAGCATGGGGAGGTCAGGGAACATGCAGTGGCAATGTAGGATAGGTTTCTGAAAAACATCGCGGGGTGGTGCCCATTGTATGGGTGTGTGTTACATTACATTCACTAGTAGGAGTGAGAAAAACATCACGGGGTGGTGCGCATTGTATGGGTGTGTGTTACATTACATTCACTAGTAGGAGTGAGAAAAACATCACTTGGTGGTGTGAATCGGAGGGTCTGAATTAGGATAGGCAGTGAGTGGCAATGTAGGATGGAGAAAAGCACCGCGGGGTGGTCAGCATGGGGAGGTCAGGGAACATGCTGTGGCAATGTAGGATAGGTTTCTGAAAAACATCGCGGGGTGGTGCCCATTGTATGGGTGTGTGTTACATTACATTCACTAGTAGGAGTGAGAAAAACATCACGGGGTGGTGCGCATTGTATGGATGTGTGTTACATTACATTCACTAGTAGGAGTGAGAAAAACATCACGGGGTGGTGCGCATTGTATGGGTGTGTGTTACATTACATTCACTAGTAGGAGTGAGAAAAACATCACGGGGTGGTGTGAATCGGAGGGTCTGAATTAGGATAGGCAGTGAGTGGCAATGTAGCATGGAGAAAAGCACCGCGGGGTGGTCAGCATGGGGAGGTCAGGGAACATGCAGTGGCAATGTAGGATAGGTTTCTGAAAAACGTCGCGGAGTGGTGCGCATTGTATGGGTGTGTGTTACATTACATTCACTAGTAGGAGTGAGAAAAACATCACGGGGTGGTGCGCATTTTATGGGTTTGTGTTACATTACATTCACTAGTAGGAGTGAGAAAAACATCACGGGGTGGTGTGAATCGGAGGGTGCGAATTAGGATAGGCAGTGAGTGGCAATGTAGGATGGAGAAAAGCACCGCGGGGTGGTCAGCATGGGGAGGTCAGGGAACATGCAGTGGCAATGTAGGATTGGTTTATGAAAAACATCGCGGGGTGGTGCGCATTGTATGGGTGTGTGTTACATTACATTCACTAGTAGGAGTGAGAAAAACATCACGGGGTGGTGCGCATTGTATGGGTGTGTGTTACATTACATTCACTAGTAGGAGTGAGAAAAACACGGGGTGGTGTGAATCGGAGGGTGTGAATTAGGATAGGCAGTGAGTGGCAATGTAGGATGGAGAAAAGCACCGCGGGGTGGTCAGCATGGGGAGGTCAGGGAACATGCAGTGGCAATGTAGGATAGGATTCTGAAAAACATCGCGGGGTGGTGCGCATTGTATGGGTGTGTGTTACATTACATTCACTAGTAGGAGTGAGAAAAACATCACGGGGTGGTGCGCATTGTATGGATGTGTGTTACATTACATTCACTAGTAGGAGTGAGAAAAACATCACGGGGTGGTGTGAATCGGAGGGTCTGAATTAGGATAGGCAGTGAGTGGCAATGTAGGATGGAGAAAAGCACCGCGGGGTGGTCAGCATGGGGAGGTCAGGGAACATGCAGTGGCAATGTAGGATAGGTTTCTGAAAAACATCGCAGTGTGGTGCCCATTGTATGGGTGTGTGTTACATTACATTCACTAGTAGGCCGGAGAAAAACATCACGGGGTGGTGCGCATTGTATGGGTGTGTGTTACATTACATTCACTAGTAGAAGTGAGAAAAACATCACGGGGTGGTGCGCATTGTATGGGTGTGTGTTACATTACATTCACTAGTAGGAGTGAGAAAAACATCACGGGGTGGTGTGAATCGGAGGGTCTGAATTAGGATAGGCAGTGAGTGGCAATGTAGCATGGAGAAAAGCACCGCGGGGTGGTCAGCATGGGGAGGTCAGGGAACATGCAGTGGCAATGTAGGATAGGTTTCTGAAAAACGTCGCGGGGTGGTGCGCATTGTATGGGTGTGTGTTACATTACATTCACTAGTAGGAGTGAGAAAAACATCACGGGGTGGTGCGCATTTTATGGGTTTGTGTTACATTACATTCACTAGTAGGAGTGAGAAAAACATCACGGGGTGGTGTGAATCGGAGGGTGCGAATTAGGATAGGCAGTGAGTGGCAATGTAGGATGGAGAAAAGCACCGCGGGGTGGTCAGCATGGGGAGGTCAGGGAACATGCAGTGGCAATGTAGGATAGGTTTATGAAAAACATCGCGGGGTGGTGCGCATTGTATGGGTGTGTGTTACATTACATTCACTAGTAGGAGTGAGAAAAACATCACGGGGTGGTGCGCATTGTATGGGTGTGTGTTACATTACATTCACTAGTAGGAGTGAGAAAAACACGGGGTGGTGTGAATCGGAGGGTGTGAATTAGGATAGGCAGTGAGTGGCAATGTAGGATGGAGAAAAGCACCGCGGGGTGGTCAGCATGGGGAGGTCAGGGAACATGCAGTGGCAATGTAGGATAGGATTCTGAAAAACATCGCGGGGTGGTGCGCATTGTATGGGTGTGTGTTACATTACATTCACTAGTAGGAGTGAGAAAAACATCACGGGGTGGTGCGCATTGTATGGATGTGTGTTACATTACATTCACTAGTAGGAGTGAGAAAAACATCACGGGGTGGTGTGAATCGGAGGGTGTGAATTAGGATAGGCAGTGAGTGGCAATGTAGGATGGAGAAAAGCACCGCGGGGTGGTCAGCATGGGGAGGTCAGCGAACATGCAGTGGCAATGTAGGATAGGTTTCTAAAAAACATCGCGGGGTGGTGCCCATTGTATGGGTGTGTGTTACATTACATTCACTAGTAGGAGTGAGAAAAACATCACGGGGTGGTGCGCATTTTATGGTTTTGTGTTACATTACATTCACTAGTAGGAGTGAGAAAAACATCACGGGGTGGTGTGAATCGGAGGGTGTGAATTAGGATAGGCAGTGAGGGGCAATGTAGGATAGAGAAAAGCACCGCGGGGTGGTCAGCATGGGGAGGTCAGGGAACATGCAGTGGCAATGTAGGATAGGTTTATGAAAAACATCGCGGGGTGGTGCGCATTGTATGGGTGTGTGTTACATTACATTCACTAGTAGGAGTGAGAAAAACATCACGGGGTGGTGCGCATTGTATGGGTGTGTGTTACATTACATTCACTAGTAGGAGTGAGAAAAACATCACGGGGTGGTGCGCATTGTATGGGTGTGTGTTACATTACATTCACTAGTAGGAGTGAAAAAAACATCACGGGGTGGTGTGAATCGGAGGGTCTGAATTAGGATACGCAGTGAGTGGCAATGTAGGATGGAGAAAAGCACCGCGGGGTGGTCAGCATGGGGAGGTCAGGGAACATGCAGTGGCAATGTAGGATAGGTTTCTGAAAAACATCGCGGGGTGGTGCGCATTGTATGGGTGTGTGTAACATTACATTCACTAGTAGGAGTGAGAAAAACATCACGGGGTGGTGCGCAATGTATGGGTGTGTGTTACATTACATTCACAGTAGGAGTGAGAAAAACATCACGGGGTGGTGTGAATCGGAGGGTGCGAATTAGGATAGGCAGTGAGTGGCAATGTAGGATGGAGAAAAGCACCGCGGGGTGGTCAGCATGGGGAGGTCAGGGAACATGCAGTGGCAATGTAGGATAGGTTTATGAAAAACATCGCGGGGTGGTGCGCATTGTATGGGTGTGTGTTACATTACATTCACTAGTAGGAGTGAGAAAAACATCACGGGGTGTTGCGCATTGTATGGGTGTGTGTTACATTACATTCACTAGTAGGAGTGAGAAAAACACGGGGTGGTGTGAATCGGAGGGTGTGAATTAGGATAGGCAGTGAGTGGCAATGTAGGATGGAGAAAAGCACCGCGGGGTGGTCAGCATGGGGAGGTCAGGGAACATGCAGTGGCAATGTAGGATAGGATTCTGAAAAACATCGCGGGGTGGTGCGCATTGTATGGGTGTGTGTTACATTACATTCACTAGTAGGAGTGAGAAAAACATCACGGGGTGGTGCGCATTGTATGGATGTGTGTTACATTACATTCACTAGTAGGAGTGAGAAAAACATCACGGGGTGGTGTGAATCGGAGGGTGTGAATTAGGATAGGCAGTGAGTGGCAATGTAGGATGGAGAAAAGCACCGCGGGGTGGTCAGCATGGGGAGGTCAGCGAACATGCAGTGGCAATGTAGGATAGGTTTCTAAAAAACATCGCGGGGTGGTGCCCATTGTATGGGTGTGTGTTACATTACATTCACTAGTAGGAGTGAGAAAAACATCACGGGGTGGTGCGCATTTTATGGTTTTGTGTTACATTACATTCACTAGTAGGAGTGAGAAAAACATCACGGGGTGGTGTGAATCGGAGGGTGTGAATTAGGATAGGCAGTGAGGGGCAATGTAGGATAGAGAAAAGCACCGCGGGGTGGTCAGCATGGGGAGGTCAGGGAACATGCAGTGGCAATGTAGGATAGGTTTATGAAAAACATCGCGGGGTGGTGCGCATTGTATGGGTGTGTGTTACATTACATTCACTAGTAGGAGTGAGAAAAACATCACGGGGTGGTGCGCATTGTATGGGTGTGTGTTACATTACATTCACTAGTAGGAGTGAGAAAAACATCACGGGGTGGTGCGCATTGTATGGGTGTGTGTTACATTACATTCACTAGTAGGAGTGAAAAAAACATCACGGGGTGGTGTGAATCGGAGGGTCTGAATTAGGATACGCAGTGAGTGGCAATGTAGGATGGAGAAAAGCACCGCGGGGTGGTCAGCATGGGGAGGTCAGGGAACATGCAGTGGCAATGTAGGATAGGTTTCTGAAAAACATCGCGGGGTGGTGCGCATTGTATGGGTGTGTGTAACATTACATTCACTAGTAGGAGTGAGAAAAACATCACGGGGTGGTGCGCAATGTATGGGTGTGTGTTACATTACATTCACAGTAGGAGTGAGAAAAACATCACGGGGTGGTGTGAATCGGAGGGTGTGAATTAGGATAGGCAGTGAGTGGCAATGTAGGATGGAGAAAAGCACCGCGGGGTGGTCAGCATGGGGAGGTCAGGGAACATGCAGTGGCAATGTAGGATAGGTTTCTGAAAAACATCGCGCGGTGGTGCGCATTGTATGGGTGTGTGTTACATTACATTCACTAGTAGGAGTGAGAAAAACGTCACGGGGTGGTGTGAATCGGAGGGTCTGAATTAGGATAGGCAGTGAGTGGCAATGTAGCATGGAGAAAAGCACCGCGGGGTGGTCAGCATGGGGAGGTCAGGGAACATGCAGTGGCAATGTAGGATAGGTTTCTGAAAAACGTCGCGGGGTGGTGCGCATTGTATGGGTGTGTGTTACATTACATTCACTAGTAGGAGTGAGAAAAACATCACGGGGTGGTGCGCATTTTATGGGTTTGTGTTACATTACATTCACTAGTAGCAGTGAGAAAAACATCACGGGGTGGTGTGAATCGGAGGGTGCGAATTAGGATAGGCAGTGAGTGGCAATGTAGGATGGAGAAAAGCACCGCGGGGTGGTCAGCATTGGGAGGTCAGGGAACATGCAGTGGCAATGTAGGATAGGTTTATGAAAAACATCGCGGGGTGGTGCGCATTGTATGGGTGTGTGTTACATTACATTCACTAGTAGGAGTGAGAAAAACATCACGGGGTGGTGCGCATTGTATGGGTGTGTGTTACATTACATTCACTAGTAGGAGTGAGAAAAACATCACGGGGTGGTGTGAATCGGAGGGTCTGAATTAGGATAGGCAGTGAGTGGCAATGTAGGATGGAGAAAAGCACCGCGGGGTGGTCAGCATGGGGAGGTCAGGGAACATGCAGTGGCAATGTAGGATAGGTTTCTGAAAAACATCGCGGGGTGGTGCGCATTGTATGGGTGTGTGTTACATTACATTCACTCGTAGGAGTGAGAAAAACATCACGGGGTGGTGCGCATTGTATGGATGTGTGTTACATTACATTCACTAGTAGGAGTGAGAAAAACATCACGGGGTGGTGTGAATCGGAGGGTCTGAATTAGGATAGGCAGTGAGTGGCAATGTAGGATGGAGAAAAGCACCGCGTGGTGGTCAGCATGGGGAGGTCAGGGAACATGCAGTGGCAATGTAGGATAGGTTTCTGAAAAACATCGCGGGGTGGTGCGCATTGTATGGGTGTGTGTTACATTACATTCACTAGTAGGAGTGAGAAAAACATCACGGGGTGGTGCGCATTGTATGGGTGTGTGTTACATTACATTCACTAGTAGGAGTGAGAAAAACATCACGGGGTGGTGTGAATCGGAGGGTCTGAATTAGGATAGGCAGTGAGTGGCAATGTAGGATGGAGAAAAGCACCGCGGGGTGGTCAGCATGGGGAGGTCAGGGAACATGCAGTGGCAATGTAGGATAGGTTTCTGAAAAACATCGCGGTGTGGTGCGCATTGTATGGGTTTTTGTTACATTACATTCACTAGTAGGAGTGAGAAAAACATCACGGGGTGGTGCGCATTGTATGGGTGTGTGTTACATTACATTCACTAGTAGGAGTGAGAAAAACATCACGGGGTGGTGTGAATCGGAGGGTCTGAATTAGTATAGGCAGTGAGTGGCAATGTAGGATGGAGAAAAGCACCGCGGGGTGGTCAGCATGGGGAGGTCAGGGAACATGCAGTGGCAATGTAGGATAGGTTTCTGAAAAACATCGCGGGGTGGTGCGCATTGTATGGGTGTGTGTTACATTACATTCACTAGTAGGAGTGAGAAAAACATCAGGGGGAGGTGCGCATTTTATGGTTTTGTGTTACATTACATTCACTAGTAGGAGTGAGAAAAACATCACGGGGTGGTGTGAATCGGAGGGTGTGAATTAGGATAGGCAGTGAGTGGCAATGTAGGATGGAGAAAAGCACCGCGGGGTGGTCAGCATGGGGAGGTCAGGGAACATGCAGTGGCAATGTAGGATAGGTTTATGAAAAACATCGCGGGGTGGTGCGCATTGTATGGGTGTGTGTTACATTACAATCACTAGTAGGAGTGAGAAAAACATCACGGAGTGGTGCGCATTGTATGGGTGTGTGTTACATTACATTCACTAGTAGGAGTGAGAAAAACATCACAGGGTGGTGTGAATCGGAGGGTCTGAATTAGGATAGGCAGTGAGTGGCAATGTAGGATGGAGAAAAGCACCGCGGGGTGGTCAGCATGGGGAGGTCAGGGAACATGCAGTGGCAATGTAGGATAGGTTTATGAAAAACATCGCGGGGTGGTGCGCATTGTATGGGTGTGTGTTACATTACATTCACTAGTAGGAGTGAGAAAAACATCACGGGGTGGTGCGCATTGTATGGGTGTGTGTTACATTACATTCACTAGTAGGAGTGAGAAAAACATCACGGGGTGGTGTGAATAGGAGGGTCTGAATTAGGATAGGCAGTGAGTGGCAATGTAGGATGGAGGAAAGCACCGCGGAGTGGTCAGCATGTGGAGGTCAGGGAACATGCAGTGGCAATGTAGGATAGGTTTCTGAAAAACATCGCGGGGTGGTGCGCATTGTATGGGTGTGTGTTACATTACATTCACTAGTAGGAGTGAGAAAAACATCACGGGATGGTGCGCATTGTATGGGTGTGTGTTACATTACATTCACTAGTAGGAGTGAGAAAAACATCACGGGGTGGTGTGAATCGGAGGGTCTGAATTAGGATAGGCAGTGAGTGGCAATGTAGGATGGAGAAAAGCACCGCGGGTTGGTCAGCATGGGGAGGTCAGCGAACATGAAGTGGCAATGTAGGATAGGTTTCTGAAAAACATCGCGGGGTGGTGCCCATTTTGTGGGTGTGTGTTACATTACATTCACTAGTAGGAGTGAGAAAAACATCACGGGGTGGTGCGCATTTTATGGTTTTGTGTTACATTACATTCACTAGTAGGAGTGAGAAAAACATCACGGGGTGGTGTGAATCGGAGGGTGTGAATTAGGATAGGCAGTGACTGGCAATGTAGGATAGAGAAAAGCACCGCGGGGTGGTCAGCATGGGGAGTTCAGGGAACATGCAGTGGCAATGTAGGATAGGTTTATGAAAAACATCGCGGGGTGGTGCGCATTGTATGGGTGTGTGTTACATTACATTCACTAGTAGGAGTGAGAAAAACATCACGGGGTGGTGCGCATTGTATGGGTGTGTGTTACATTACATTCACTAGTAGGAGTGAGAAAAACATCACGGGGTGGTGTGAATCGGAGGGTCTGAATTAGGATAGGCAGTGAGTGGCAATGTAGGATGGAGAAAAGCACCGCGGGGTGGTCAGCATGGGGAGGTCAGGGAACATGCAGTGGCAATGTAGGATAGGTTTCTGAAAAACATCGCGGGGTGGTGCGCATTGTATGGGTGTGTGTTACATTACATTCACTAGTAGGAGTGAGAAAAACATCACGGGGTGGTGCGCATTGTATGGGTGTGTGTTACATTACATTCACTAGTAGGAGTGAGAAAAACATCACGCGGTGGTGTGAATCGGAGGGTCTGAATTAGGATAGGCAGTGAGTGGCAATGTAGGATGGAGAAAAGCACCGCGGGGTGGTCAGCATGGGGAGGTCAGGGAACATGCAGTGGCAATGTAGGATAGGTTTCTGAAAAACATCGCGTGGTGGTGCCCATTGTATGGGTGTGTGTTACATTACATTCACTAGTAGGAGTGAGAAAAACATCACGGGGTGGTGCGCATTGTATTGGTGTGTGTTACATTACATTCACTAGTAGGAGTGAGAAAAACATCACGGTGTGGTGTGAATCGGAGGGTCTGAATTAAGATAGGCAGTGAGTGTCAATGTAGGATGGAGAAAAGCACCGCGGGGTGGTCAGCATGGGGAGGTCAGGAAACATGCAGTCTCAATGTAGGATAGGTTTCTGAAAAACATCGCGGGGTGGTGCGCATTGTATGGGTGTGTGTTACATTACATTCACTAGTAGGAGTGAGAAAAACATCACGGGGTGGTGCGCATTGTATGGGTGTGTGTTACATTACATTCACTAGTAGGAGTGAGAAAAACATCACGGGGTGGTGTGAATCGGAGGGTGTGAATTAGGATAGGCAGTGAGTGGCAATGTAGGATGGAGAAAAGCACCGCGGGGTGGTCAGCATGGGGAGGTCAGGGAACATGCAGTGGCAATGTAGGATAGGTTTCTGAAAAACATCGCGGGGTGGTGCGCATTGTATGGGTGTGTGTTACATTACATTCACTACTAGGAGTGAGAAAAACATCACGGGGTGGTGCGCATTGTATGGGTGTGTGTTACATTACATTCACTAGTAGGAGTGAGAAAAACATCACGGGGTGGTGCGCATTGTATGGGTGTGTGTTACATTACATTCAATAGTAGGAGTGAGAAAAACACGGGGTGGTGTGAATCGGAGGGTCTGAATTAGGATAGGCAGTGAGTGGCAATGTAGGATGGAGAAAAGCACCGCGGGGTGGTCAGCATGGGGAGGTCAGGGAACATGCAGTGGCAATGTAGGATAGGTTTCTGAAAAACATCGCGGGGTGGTGCGCATTGTATGGGTGTGTGTTACATTACATTCACTAGTAGGAGTGAGAAAAACATCACGGGGTGGTGCGCATTGTATGGGTGTGTGTTACATTACATTCACTAGTAGGAGTGAGAAAAACATCACGGGGTGGTGTGAATCGGAGGGTCTGAATTAGGATAGGCAGTGAGTGGCAATGTAGGATGGAGAAAAGCACCGCGGGGTGGTCAGCATGGGGAGGTCAGGGAACATGCAGTGGCAATGTAGGATAGGTTTATGAAAAACATCGCGGGGTGGTGCGCATTGTATGGGTGTGTGGTACATTACATTCACTAGTAGGAGTGAGAAATACATCACGGGGTGGTGCGCATTGTATGGGTGTGTGTTACATTACATTCACTAGTAGGAGTGAGAAAAACATCACGGGGTGGTGTGAATCGGAGGGTCTGAATTAGGATAGGCAGTGAGTGGCAATGTAGGATGGAGAAAAGCACCGCGGGGTGGTCAGCATGGGGAGGTCAGGGAACATGCAGTGGCAATGTAGGATAGGTTTCTGAAAAACATCGCGTGGTGGTGCCCATTGTATGGGTGTGTGTTACATTACATTCACTAGTAGGAGTGAGAAAAACATCACGGGGTGGTGCGCATTGTATTGGTGTGTGTTACATTACATTCACTAGTAGGAGTGAGAAAAACATCACGGTGTGGTGTGAATCGGAGGGTCTGAATTAGGATAGGCAGTGAGTGGCAATGTAGGATGGAGAAAAGCACCGCGGGGTGGTCAGCATGGGGAGGTCAGGAAACATGCAGTCTCAATGTAGGATAGGTTTCTGAAAAACATCGCGGGGTGGTGCGCATTGTATGGGTGTGTGTTACATTACATTCACTAGTAGGAGTGAGAAAAACATCACGGGGTGGTGCGCATTGTATGGGTGTGTGTTACATTACATTCACTAGTAGGAGTGAGAAAAACATCACGGGGTGGTGTGAATCGGAGGGTCTGAATTAGGATACGCAGTGAGTGGCAATGTAGGATGGAGAAAAGCACCGCGGGGTGGTCAGCATGGGGAGGTCAGGGAACATGCAGTGGCAATGTAGGATAGGTTTCTGAAAAACATCGCGGGGTGGTGCGCATTGTATGGGTGTGTGTAACATTACATTCACTAGTAGGAGTGAGAAAAACATCACGGGGTGGTGCGCATTGTATGGGTGTGTGTTACATTACATTCACTAGTAGGAGTGAGAAAAACATCAAGGGGTGGTGTGAATCGGAGGGTGTGAATTAGGATAGGCAGTGAGTGGCAATGTAGGATGGAGAAAAGCACCGCGGGGTGGTCAGCATGGGGAGGTCAGGGAACATGCAGTGGCAATGTAGGATAGGTTTATGAAAAACATCGCGGGGTGGTGCGCATTGTATGGGTGTGTGTTACATTACAATCACTAGTAGGAGTGAGAAAAACATCACGGAGTGGTGCGCATTGTATGGGTGTGTGTTACATTACATTCACTAGTAGGAGTGAGAAAAACATCACAGGGTGGTGTGAATCGGAGGGTCTGAATTAGGATAGGCAGTGAGTGGCAATGTAGGATGGAGAAAAGCACCGCGGGGTGGTCAGCATGGGGAGGTCAGGGAACATGCAGTGGCAATGTAGGATAGGTTTATGAAAAACATCGCGGGGTGGTGCGCATTGTATGGGTGTGTGTTACATTACATTCACTAGTAGGAGTGAGAAAAACATCACGGGGTGGTGCGCATTGTATGGGTGTGTGTTACATTACATTCACTAGTAGGAGTGAGAAAAACATCACGGGGTGGTGTGAATAGGAGGGTCTGAATTAGGATAGGCAGTGAGTGGCAATGTAGGATGGAGGAAAGCACCGCGGAGTGGTCAGCATGGGGAGGTCAGGGAACATGCAGTGGCAATGTAGGATAGGTTTCTGAAAAACATCGCGGGGTGGTGCGCATTGTATGGGTGTGTGTTACATTACATTCACTAGTAGGAGTGAGAAAAACATCACGGGGTGGTGCGCATTGTATGGGTGTGTGTTACATTACATTCACTAGTAGGAGTGAGAAAAACATCACGGGGTGGTGTGAATCGGAGGGTCTGAATTAGGATAGGCAGTGAGTGGCAATGTAGGATGGAGAAAAGCACCGCGGGTTGGTCAGCATGGGGAGGTCAGCGAACATGAAGTGGCAATGTAGGATAGGTTTCTGAAAAACATCGCGGGGTGGTGCCCATTTTGTGGGTGTGTGTTACATTACATTCACTAGTAGGAGTGAGAAAAACATCACGGGGTGGTGCGCATTTTATGGTTTTGTGTTACATTACATTCACTAGTAGGAGTGAGAAAAACATCACGGGGTGGTGTGAATCGGAGGGTGTGAATTAGGATAGGCAGTGACTGGCAATGTAGGATAGAGAAAAGCACCGCGGGGTGGTCAGCATGGGGAGTTCAGGGAACATGCAGTGGCAATGTAGGATAGGTTTATGAAAAACATCGCGGGGTGGTGCGCATTGTATGGGTGTGTGTTACATTACATTCACTAGTAGGAGTGAGAAAAACATCACGGGGTGGTGCGCATTGTATGGGTGTGTGTTACATTACATTCACTAGTAGGAGTGAGAAAAACATCACGGGGTGGTGTGAATCGGAGGGTCTGAATTAGGATAGGCAGTGAGTGGCAATGTAGGATGGAGAAAAGCACCGCGGGGTGGTCAGCATGGGGAGGTCAGGGAACATGCAGTGGCAATGTAGGATAGGTTTCTGAAAAACATCGCGGGGTGGTGCGCATTGTATGGGTGTGTGTTACATTACATTCACTAGTAGGAGTGAGAAAAACATCACGGGGTGGTGCGCATTGTATGGGTGTGTGTTACATTACATTCACTAGTAGGAGTGAGAAAAACATCACGCGGTGGTGTGAATCGGAGGGTCTGAATTAGGATAGGCAGTGAGTGGCAATGTAGGATGGAGAAAAGCACCGCGGGGTGGTCAGCATGGGGAGGTCAGGGAACATGCAGTGGCAATGTAGGATAGGTTTCTGAAAAACATCGCGTGGTGGTGCCCATTGTATGGGTGTGTGTTACATTACATTCACTAGTAGGAGTGAGAAAAACATCACGGGGTGGTGCGCATTGTATTGGTGTGTGTTACATTACATTCACTAGTAGGAGTGAGAAAAACATCACGGTGTGGTGTGAATCGGAGGGTCTGAATTAGGATAGGCAGTGAGTGTCAATGTAGGATGGAGAAAAGCACCGCGGGGTGGTCAGCATGGGGAGGTCAGGAAACATGCAGTCTCAATGTAGGATAGGTTTCTGAAAAACATCGCGGGGTGGTGCGCATTGTATGGGTGTGTGTTACATTACATTCACTAGTAGGAGTGAGAAAAACATCACGGGGTGGTGCGCATTGTATGGGTGTGTGTTACATTACATTCACTAGTAGGAGTGAGAAAAACATCACGGGGTGGTGTGAATCGGAGGGTGTGAATTAGGATAGGCAGTGAGTGGCAATGTAGGATGGAGAAAAGCACCGCGGGGTGGTCAGCATGGGGAGGTCAGGGAACATGCAGTGGCAATGTAGGATAGGTTTCTGAAAAACATCGCGGGGTGGTGCGCATTGTATGGGTGTGTGTTACATTACATTCACTACTAGGAGTGAGAAAAACATCACGGGGTGGTGCGCATTGTATGGGTGTGTGTTACATTACATTCACTAGTAGGAGTGAGAAAAACATCACGGGGTGGTGCGCATTGTATGGGTGTGTGTTACATTACATTCAATAGTAGGAGTGAGAAAAACACGGGGTGGTGTGAATCGGAGGGTCTGAATTAGGATAGGCAGTGAGTGGCAATGTAGGATGGAGAAAAGCACCGCGGGGTGGTCAGCATGGGGAGGTCAGGGAACATGCAGTGGCAATGTAGGATAGGTTTCTGAAAAACATCGCGGGGTGGTGCGCATTGTATGGGTGTGTGTTACATTACATTCACTAGTAGGAGTGAGAAAAACATCACGGGGTGGTGCGCATTGTATGGGTGTGTGTTACATTACATTCACTAGTAGGAGTGAGAAAAACATCACGGGGTGGTGTGAATCGGAGGGTCTGAATTAGGATAGGCAGTGAGTGGCAATGTAGGATGGAGAAAAGCACCGCGGGGTGGTCAGCATGGGGAGGTCAGGGAACATGCAGTGGCAATGTAGGATAGGTTTCTGAAAAACATCGCGGGGTGGTGCGCATTGTATGGGTGTGTGGTACATTACATTCACTAGTAGGAGTGAGAAATACATCACGGGGTGGTGCGCATTGTATGGGTGTGTGTTACATTACATTCACTAGTAGGAGTGAGAAAAACATCACGGGGTGGTGTGAATCGGAGGGTCTGAATTAGGATAGGCAGTGAGTGGCAATGTAGGATGGAGAAAAGCACCGCGGGGTGGTCAGCATGGGGAGGTCAGGGAACATGCAGTGGCAATGTAGGATAGGTTTCTGAAAAACATCGCGTGGTGGTGCCCATTGTATGGGTGTGTGTTACATTACATTCACTAGTAGGAGTGAGAAAAACATCACGGGGTGGTGCGCATTGTATTGGTGTGTGTTACATTACATTCACTAGTAGGAGTGAGAAAAACATCACGGTGTGGTGTGAATCGGAGGGTCTGAATTAGGATAGGCAGTGAGTGGCAATGTAGGATGGAGAAAAGCACCGCGGGGTGGTCAGCATGGGGAGGTCAGGAAACATGCAGTCTCAATGTAGGATAGGTTTCTGAAAAACATCGCGGGGTGGTGCGCATTGTATGGGTGTGTGTTACATTACATTCACTAGTAGGAGTGAGAAAAACATCACGGGGTGGTGCGCATTGTATGGGTGTGTGTTACATTACATTCACTAGTAGGAGTGAGAAAAACATCACGGGGTGGTGTGAATCGGAGGGTCTGAATTAGGATACGCAGTGAGTGGCAATGTAGGATGGAGAAAAGCACCGCGGGGTGGTCAGCATGGGGAGGTCAGGGAACATGCAGTGGCAATGTAGGATAGGTTTCTGAAAAACATCGCGGGGTGGTGCGCATTGTATGGGTGTGTGTAACATTACATTCACTAGTAGGAGTGAGAAAAACATCAAGGGGTGGTGTGAATCGGAGGGTGTGAATTAGGATAGGCAGTGAGTGGCAATGTAGGATGGAGAAAAGCACCGCGGGGTGGTCAGCATGGGGAGGTCAGGGAACATGCAGTGGCAATGTAGGATAGGTTTCTGAAAAACATCGCGGGGTGGTGCGCATTGTATGGGTGTGTGTTACATTACATTCACTAGTAGGAGTGAGAAAAACATCACGGGGTGGTGCGCATTGTATGGGTGTGTGTTACATTACATTCACTAGTAGGAGTGAGAAAAACATCACGGTGTGGTGTGAATCGGAGGGTGTGAATTAGGATAGGCAGTGAGTGGCAATGTAGGATGGAGAAAAGCACCGCGGGGTGGTCAGCATGGGGAGGTCAGGAAACATGCAGTCTCAATGTAGGATAGGTTTCTGAAAAACATCGCGGGGTGGTGCGCATTGTATGGGTGTGTGTTACATTACATTCACTAGTAGGAGTGAGAAAAACATCACGGGGTGGTGCGCATTGTATGGGTGTGTGTTACATTACATTCACTAGTAGGAGTGAGAAAAACATCACGGGGTGGTGTGAATCGGAGGGTCTGAATTAGGATACGCAGTGAGTGGCAATGTAGGATGGAGAAAAGCACCGCGGGGTGGTCAGCATGGGGAGGTCAGGGAACATGCAGTGGCAATGTAGGATAGGTTTCTGAAAAACATCGCGGGGTGGTGCGCATTGTATGGGTGTGTGTAACATTACATTCACTAGTAGGAGCGAGAAAAACATCACGGGGTGGTGCGCATTGTATGGGTGTGTGTTACATTACATTCACTAGTAGGAGTGAGAAAAACATCACGGGGTGGTGTGAATCGGAGGGTGTGAATTAGGATAGGCAGTGAGTGGCAATGTAGGATGGAGAAAAGCACCGCGGGGTGGTCAGCATGGGTAGGTCAGGGAACATGCAGTGGCAATGTAGGATAGGTTTCTGAAAAACATCGCGGGGTGGTGCGCATTGTATGGGTGTGTGTTACATTACATTCACTAGTAGGAGTGAGAAAAACATCACGGGGTGGTGCGCATTGTATGGGTGTGTGTTACATTACATTCACTAGTAGGAGTGAGAAAAACATCACGGGGTGGTGCGCATTGTATGGGTGTGTGTTACATTACATTCACTAGTAGGAGTGAGAAAAACATCACGGGGTGGTGCGCATTGTATGGATGTGTGTTACATTACATTCACTAGTAGGAGTGAGAAAAACATCACGGGGTGGTGTGAATCGGAGGGTCTGAATTAGGATATGCAGTGAGTGGCAATGTAGGATGGAGAAAAGCACCACGGGGTGGTCAGCATGGGGAGGTCAGCGAACATGCAGTGGCAATGTAGGATAGGTTTCTGAAAAACATCGCGGGGTGGTGCCCATTGTATGGGTGTGTGTTACATTACATTCACTAGTAGGAGTGAGAAAAACATCACGGGGTGGTGCGCATTTTATCGTTTTGTGTTACATTACATTCACTAGTAGGAGTGAGAAAAATATCACGGGGTGGTGTGAATCGGAGGGTGTGAATTAGGATAGGCAGTGAGTGGCAATGTAGGATAGAGAAAAGCACCGCGGGGTGGTCAGCATGGGGAAGTCAGGGAACATGCAGTGGCAATGTAGGATAGGTTTATGAAAAACATCGCGGGGTGGTGCGCATTGTATGGGTGTGTGTTACATTACATTCACTAGTAGGAGTGAGAAAAACATCACGGGGTGGTGTGAATCGGAGTGTCTGAATTAGGATAGGCAGTGAGTGGCAATGTAGGATGGAGAAAAGCACCGCGGGGTGGTCAGCATGGGGAGGTCAGAGAACATGCAGTGGCAATGTAGGATAGGTTTCTGAAAAACATCGCGTGGTGGTGCCCATTGTATGGGTGTGTGTTACATTAGATTCACTAGTAGGAGTGAGAAAAACATCACGGGGTGGTGCGCATTGTATTGGTGTGTGTTACATTACATTCACTAGTAGGAGTGAGAAAAACATCACGGTGTGTTGTGTATCGGACGGTCTGAATTAGGATAGGCAGTGAGTGGCAATGTAGGATGGAGAAAAGCACCGCGGGGTGGTCAGCATGGGGAGGTCAGGAAACATGCAGTCTCAATGTAGGATAGGTTTCTGAAAAACATCGCGGGGTGGTGCGCATTGTATGGGTGTGTGTTACATTACATTCACTAGTAGGAGTTAGAAAAACATCACGGGGTGGTGCGCATTGTATGGGTGTGTGTTACATTACATTCACTAGTAGGAGTGAGAAAAACATCACGGGGTGGTGTGAATCGGAGGGTCTGAATTAGGATAGGCAGTGAGTGGCAATGTAGGATGGAGAAAAGCACCGCGGGGTGGTCAGCATGGGGAGGTCAGGGAACATGCAGTGGCAATGTAGGATAGGTTTCTGAAAAACATCGCGGGGTGGTGCGCATTGTATGGGTGTGTGTTACATTACATTCACTAGTAGGAGTGAGAAAAACATCACGGGGTGGTGCGCATTGTATGGCTGTGTGTTACATTACATTCACTAGTAGGAGTGAGAAAAACATCAAGGGGTGGTGT
Organism: Cavia porcellus; assembly: GCF_034190915.1. Classification (NCBI taxonomy): domain Eukaryota; kingdom Metazoa; phylum Chordata; class Mammalia; order Rodentia; family Caviidae; genus Cavia; species Cavia porcellus. The sequence continues at coordinate 287,305 of NW_026947662.1, read as the reverse complement.
GAATCAGGGTCTGAATTAGGATAGGCAGTGAGTGGCAATGTAGGATGGAGAAAAGCACCGCGGGGTGGTCAGCATGGGGAGGTCAGGGAACATGCAGTGGCAATGTAGGATAGGTTTCTGAAAAAGATCGCGGGGTGGTGCGCATTGTATGGGTGTGTATTACATTACATTCACTAGTAGGAGTGAGAAAAACATCACGGGGTGGTGCGCATTTTATGGTTTTGTGTTACATTACATTCACTAGTAGGAGTGAGAAAAACATAACGGGGTGGTGTGAATCGGAGGGTGTGAATTAGGATAGGCAGTGAGTGGCAATGTAGGATGGAGAAAAGCACCGCAGGGTGGTCAGCATGGGGAGGTCAGGGAACATGCAGTGGCAATGTAGGATAGGTTTCTGAAAAACATCGCGGGGTGGTGCGCATTGTATGGGTGTGTGTTACATTACATTCACTAGTAGGAGTGAGAAAAACATCACGGGGTGGTGTGAATCGGAGGGTCTGAAATAGGACAGGCATTGAGTGGCAATGTAGGATGGAGAAAAGCACCGCGGGGTGGTCAGCATGGGGAGGTCAGGGAACATGCAGTGGCAATGTAGGATAGGTTTCTGAAAAAGATCGCGGGGTGGTGCGCATTATATGGGTGTGTGTTACATTACATTCACTAGTAGGAGTGAGAAAAACATCACGGGGTGGTGCGCATTGTATGGGTGTGTGTTACATTACATTCACTAGTAGGAGTGAGGAAAACATCACGGGGTGGTGTGAATCGGAGGGTCTGAATTAGGATAGGCAGTGAGTGGCAATGTAGGATGGAGAAAAGCACCGCGGGGTGGTCAGCAAGGGGAGGTCAGGGAACATGCAGTGGCAATGTAGGATAGGTTTCTGAAAAACATCGCGGGGTGGTGCGCATTGTATGGGTGTGTGTTACATTACATTCACTAGTAGGAGTGAGAAAAACATCACTGGGTGTTGCGCATTGTATGGATGTGTGTTACATTACATTCACTAGTAGGAGTGAGAAAAACATCACAGGGTGGTGTGAATCGGAGGGTCTGAATTAGGATATGCAGTGAGTGGCAATGTAGGATGGAGAAAAGCACCACGGGGTGGTCAGCATGGGGAGGTCAGCGAACATGCAGTGGCAATGTAGGATAGGTTTCTGAAAAACATCGCGGGGTGGTGCCCATTGTATGGGTGTGTGTTACATTACATTCACTAGTAGGAGTGAGAAAAACATCACGGGGTAGTGCGCATTTTATCGTTTTGTGTTACATTACATTCACTAGTAGGAGTGAGAAAAACATCACGGGGTGGTGTGAATCGGAGGGTGTGAATTAGGATAGGCAGTGAGTGGCAATGTAGGATAGAGAAAAGCACCGCGGGGTGGTCAGCATGGGGAAGTCAGGGAACATGCAGTGGCAATGTAGGATAGGTTTATGAAAAACATCGCGGGGTGGTGCGCATTGTATGGGTGTGTGTTACATTACATTCACTAGTAGGAGTGAGAAAAACATCACGGGGTGGTGCGCATTGTATGGGTGTGTGTTACGTTACATTCACTAGTACGAGTGAGAAAAACATCACGGGGTGGTGTGAATCGGAGGGTCTGAATTAGGATAGGCAGTGAGTGGCAATGTAGGATGGAGAAAAGCACCGCGGGGTGGTCAGCATGGGGAGGTCAGGGAACATGCAGTGGCAATGTAGGATAGGTTTCTGAAAAACATCGCGGGGTGCTGCGCATTGTCTGGGTGTGTGTTACATTACATTCACTAGTAGGAGTGAGAAAAACATCACAGGGTGGTGCGCATTGTATGGGTGTGTGTTACATTACATTCACTAGTAGGAGTGAGAAAATCATCACGGGGTGGTGTGAATCGGAGTGTCTGAATTAGGATAGGCAGCGAGTGGCAATGTAGGATGGAGAAAAGCACCGCGGGGTGGTCAGCATGGGGAGGTCAGGGAACATGCAGTGGCAATGTAGGATAGGTTTCTGAAAAACATCGCGGGGTGGTGCGCATTGTATGGGTGTGTGTTACATTACATTCACTAGTAGGAGTGAGAAAAACATCACGGGGTGGTGCGCATTGTATTGGTGTGTGTTACATTACATTCACTAGTAGGAGTGAGAAAAACATCACGGTGTGGTGTGAATCGGACGGTCTGAATTAGGATAGGCAGTGAGTGGCAATGTAGGATGGAGAAAAGCACCGCGGGGTGGTCAGCATGGGGAGGTCAGGAAACATGCAGTCTCAATGTAGGATAGGTTTCTGAAAAACATCGCGGGGTGGTGCGCATTGTATGGGTGTGTGTTACATTACATTCACTAGTAGGAGTGAGAAAAACATCACGGGGTGGTGCGCATTGTATGGGTGTGTGTTACATTACATTCACTAGTAGGAGTGAGAAAAACATCACGGGGTGGTGTGAATCGGAGGGTCTGAATTAGGATAGGCAGTGAGTGGCAATGTAGGATGGAGAAAAGCACCGCGGGGTGGTCAGCATGGGGAGGTCAGGGAACATGCAGTGGCAATGTAGGATAGGTTTCTGAAAAACATCGCGGGGTGGTGCGCATTGTATGGGTGTGTGTTACATTACATTCACTAGTAGGAGTGAGAAAAACATCACGGGGTGGTGCGCATTGTATGGCTGTGTGTTACATTACATTCACTAGTAGGAGTGAGAAAAACATCACGGGGTGGTGTGAATCAGGGTCTGAATTAGGATAGGCAGTGAGTGGCAATGTAGGATGGAGAAAAGCACCACGGGGTGGTCAGCATGGGGAGGTCAGGGAACATGCAGTGGCAATGTAGGATAGGTTTCTGAAAAAGATCGCGGGGTGGTGCGCATTGTATGGGTGTGTATTACATTACATTCACTAGTAGGAGTGAGAAAAACATCACGGGGTGGTGCGCATTTTATGGTTTTGTGTTACATTACATTCACTAGTAGGAGTGAGAAAAACATCACGGGGTGGTGTGAATCGGAGGGTGTGAATTAGGATAGGCAGTGAGTGGCAATGTAGGATGGAGAAAAGCACCGCGGGGTGGTCAGCATGGGGAGGTCAGGGAACATGCAGTGGCAATGTAGGATAGGTTTCTGAAAAACATCGCGGGGTGGTGCGCATTGTATGGGTGTGTGTTACATTACATTCACTAGTAGGAGTGAGAAAAACATCACGGGGTAGTGCGCATTTTATCGTTTTGTGTTACATTACATTCACTAGTAGGAGTGAGAAAAACATCACGGGGTGGTGTGAATCGGAGGGTGTGAATTAGGATAGGCATTGAGTGGCAATGTAGGATAGAGAAAAGCACCGCGGGGTGGTCAGCATGGGGAAGTCAGGGAACATGCAGTGGCAATGTAGGATAGGTTTATGAAAAACATCGCGGGGTGGTGCGCATTGTATGGGTGTGTGTTACATTACATTCACTAGTAGGAGTGAGAAAAACATCACGGGGTGGTGCGCATTGTATGGGTGTGTGTTACATTACATTCACTAGTAGGAGTGAGAAAAACATCACGGGGTGGTGTGAATCGGAGGGTCTGAATTAGGATAGGCAGTGAGTGGCAATGTAGGATGGAGAAAAGCACCGCGGGGTGGTCAGCATGGGGAGGTCAGGGAACATGCAGTGGCAATGTAGGATAGGTTTCTGAAAAACATCGCGGGGTGGTGCGCATTGTATGGGTGTGTGTTACATTACATTCACTAGTAGGAGTGAGAAAAACATCACGGGGTGGTGCGCATTGTATGGGTGTGTGTTACATTACATTCACTAGTAGGAGTGAGAAAAACATCACGGGGTGGTGTGAATCGGAGGGTCTGAATTAGGATAGGCAGTGAGTGGCAATGTAGGATGGAGAAAAGCACCGCGGGGTGGTCAGCATGGGGAGGTCAGGGAACATGCAGTGGCAATGTAGGATAGGTTTCTGAAAAACATCGCGGGGTGGTGCGCATTGTATGGGTGTGTGTTACATTACATTCACTAGTAGGAGTGAGAAATACATCACGGGGTGGTGCGCATTGTATGGGTGTGTGTTACATTACATTCACTAGTAGGAGTGAGAAAAACATCACGGGGTGGTGTGAATCGGAGGGTCTGAATTAGGATAGGCAGTGAGTGGCAATGTAGGATGGAGAAAAGCACCGCGGGGTGGTCAGCATGGGGAGGTCAGGGAACATGCAGTGGCAATGTAGGATAGGTTTCTGAAAAACATCGCGTGGTGGTGCCCATTGTATGGGTGTGTGTTACATTACATTCACTAGTAGGAGTGAGAAAAACATCACGGGGTGGTGCGCATTGTATTGGTGTGTGTTACATTACATTCACTAGTAGGAGTGAGAAAAACATCACGGTGTGGTGTGAATCGGAGGGTCTGAATTAGGATAGGCAGTGAGTGGCAATGTAGGATGGAGAAAAGCACCGCGGGGTGGTCAGCATGGGGAGGTCAGGAAACATGCAGTCTCAATGTAGGATAGGTTTCTGAAAAACATCGCGGGGTGGTGCGCATTGTATGGGTGTGTGTTACATTACATTCACTAGTAGGAGTGAGAAAAACATCACGGGGTGGTGCGCATTGTATGGGTGTGTGTTACATTACATTCACTAGTAGGAGTGAGAAAAACATCACGGGGTGGTGTGAATCGGAGGGTCTGAATTAGGATACGCAGTGAGTGGCAATGTAGGGTGGAGAAAAGCACCGCGGGGTGGTCAGCATGGGGAGGTCAGGGAACATGCAGTGGCAATGTAGGATAGGTTTCTGAAAAACATCGCGGGGTGGTGCGCATTGTATGGGTGTGTGTAACATTACATTCACTAGTAGGAGTGAGAAAAACATCACGGGGTGGTGCGCATTGTATGGGTGTGTGTTACATTACATTCACTAGTAGGAGTGAGAAAAACATCAAGGGGTGGTGTGAATCGGAGGGTGTGAATTAGGATAGGCAGTGAGTGGCAATGTAGGATGGAGAAAAGCACCGCGGGGTGGTCAGCATGGGGAGGTCAGGGAACATGCAGTGGCAATGTAGGATAGGTTTCTGAAAAACATCGCGGGGTGGTGCGCATTGTATGGGTGTGTGTTACATTACATTCACTAGTAGGAGTGAGAAAAACATCACGGGGTGGTGCGCATTGTATGGGTGTGTGTTACATTACATTCACTAGTAGGAGTGAGAAAAACATCACGGTGTGGTGTGAATCGGAGGGTGTGAATTAGGATAGGCAGTGAGTGGCAATGTAGGATGGAGAAAAGCACCGCGGGGTGGTCAGCATGGGGAGGTCAGGAAACATGCAGTCTCAATGTAGGATAGGTTTCTGAAAAACATCGCGGGGTGGTGCGCATTGTATGGGTGTGTGTTACATTACATTCACTAGTAGGAGTTAGAAAAACATCACGGGGTGGTGCGCATTGTATGGGTGTGTGTTACATTACATTCACTAGTAGGAGTGAGAAAAACATCACGGGGTGGTGTGAATCGGAGGGTCTGAATTAGGATAGGCAGTGAGTGGCAATGTAGGATGGAGAAAAGCACCACGGGGTGGTCAGCATGGGGAGGTCAGGGAACATGCAGTGGCAATGTAGGATAGGTTTCTGAAAAACATCGCGGGGTGGTGCGCATTGTATGGGTGTGTGTTACATTACATTCACTAGTAGGAGTGAGAAAAACATCACGGGGTGGTGCGCATTGTATGGCTGTGTGTTACATTACATTCACTAGTAGGAGTGAGAAAAACATCAAGGGGTGGTGTGAATCCGGGTCTGAATTAGGATAGGCAGTGAGTGGCAATGTAGGATGGAGAAAAGCACCGCGGGGTGGTCAGCATGGGGAGGTCAGGGAACATGCAGTGGCAATGTAGGATAGGTTTCTGAAAAAGATCGCGGGGTGGTGCGCATTGTATGGGTGTGTATTACATTACATTCACTAGTAGGAGTGAGAAAAACATCACGGGGTGGTGCGCATTTTATGGTTTTGTGTTACATTACATTCACTAGTAGGAGTGAGAAAAACATAACGGGGTGGTGTGAATCGGAGGGTGTGAATTAGGGTAGGCAGTGAGTGGCAATGTAGGATGGAGAAAAGCACCGCAGGGTGGTCAGCATGGGGAGGTCAGGGAACATGCAGTGGCAATGTAGGATAGGTTTCTGAAAAACATCGCGGGGTGGTGCGCATTGTATGGGTGTGTGTTACATTACATTCACTAGTAGGAGTGAGAAAAACATCACGGGGTGGTGCCCATTGTATGGGAGTGTGTTACATTACATTCACTAGTAGGAGTGAGAAAAACATCACGGGGTGGTGTGAATCGGAGGGTCTGAATTAGGATAGGCAGTGAGTGGCAATGAAGAATGGAGAAAAGCACCGCGGGGTGGTCAGCATGGGGAGGTCAAGGAACATGCAGTGGCAATGTAGGATAGGTTTCTTAAAAACATCGCGGGGTGGTGCGCATTGTATGGGTGTGTGTTACATTACATTCACTAGTAGGAGTGAGAAAAACATCACGGGGTGGTGCGCATTGTATGGGTGTGTGTTACATTACATTCACTAGTAGCAGTGAGAAAAATATCACGGGGTGGTGTGAATCGGAGGGTCTGAATTAGGATAGGCAGTGAGTGGCAATGTAGGATGGAGAAAAGCACCGAGGGGTGGTCAGCATGGGGAGGTCAGGAAACATGCAGTCTCAATGTAGGATAGGTTTTTGAAAAACATCGCGGTGTGGTGCGCATTGTATGGCTGTGTGTTACATTACATTCACTAGTAGGAGTGAGAAAAACATCACGGGGTGGTGCGCAATTTATGGGTTTGTGTTACATTACATTCACTAGTAGGAGTGAGAAAAACATCACGGGGTGGTGTGAATCGGAGGGTGTGAATTAGGATAGGCAGTGAGTGGCAATGTAGGATGGAGAAAAGCACCGCGGGTTGGTCAGCATGGGGAGGTCAGGGAACATGCAGTGGCAATGTAGGATAGGTTTATGAAAAACATCGCCAGGTGGTGCACATTGTATATGTGTGTGTTACATTACATTCACTAGTAGGAGTGAGAAAAACATCACGGGGTGGTGTGAATCGGAGGGTCTGAATTAGGATAGGCAGTGAGTGGCAATGTAGGATGGAGAAAAGCACCGCGGTGTGGTCAGCATGGGCAGGTCAGGGAACATGCAGTGGCAATGTAGGATAGGTTTATGAAAAACATCGCGGGGTGGTGCGCATTGTATGGGTGTGTGTTACATTACATTCACTAGTAGGAGTGAGAAAAACATCACGGGGTGGTGTGAATCGGAGGGTCTGAATTAGGATAGGCAGTGAGTGGCAATGTAGGATGGAGAAAAGCACCGCGGGGTGGTCAGCATGGGGAGGTCAGGGAACATGCAGTGGCAATGTAGGATAGGTTTCTGAAAAAGATCGCGGGGTGGTGCGCATTATATGGGTGTGTGTTACATTACATTCACTAGTAGGAGTGAGAAAAACATCACGGGGTGGTGCGCATTGTATGGGTGTGTGTTACATTACATTCACTAGTAGGAGTGAGAAAAACATCACGGCGTGGTGTGAATCGGAGGGTCTGAATTAGGATAGGCAGTGAGTGGCAATGAAGAATGGAGAAAAGCACCGCGGGGTGGTCAGCATGCGGAGGTCAAGGAACATGCAGTGGCAATGTAGGATAGGTTTCTTAAAAACATCGCGGGGTGGTGACCATTGTATGGGTGTGTGTTACATTACATTAACTAGTAGGAGTGAGAAAAACATCACGGGGTGGTGCGCATTGTATGGGTGTGTGTTACATTACATTCACTAGTAGGAGTGAGAAAAACATCACGGGATGGTGTGAATCGGAGGGTCTGAATTAGGATAGGCAGTGAGTGGCAATGTAGGATGGAGAAAAGCACCGCGGGGTGGTCAGCATGGGGAGGTCAGCGAACATGCAGTGGCAATGTAGGATAGGTTTCTGAAAAACATCGCGGGGTGGTGACCATTGTATGGGTGTGTGTTACATTACATTCACTAGTAGGAGTGAGAAAAACATCACGGGGTGGTGCGCATTGTATGGGTGTGTGTTACATTACATTCACTAGTAGGAGTGAGAAAAACATCACGGGGTGGTGTGAATCGGAGGGTGTGAATTAGGATAGGCAGTGTGTGGCAATGTAGGATGGAGAAAAGCACCGCGGGGTGGTCAGCATGGGGAGGTCAGGGAACATGCAGTGGCAATGTAGGATAGGTTTATGAAAAACATCGCCAGGTGGTGCACATTGTATGGGTGTGTGTTACATTACATTCACTAGTAGGAGTGAGAAAAACATCACGGGGTGGTGCGCATTGTATGGGTGTGTGTTACATTACATTCACTAGTAGGAGTGAGAAAAACATCACGGGGTGGTGTGAATCGGAGGGTCTGAATTAGGATAGGCAGTGAGTGGCAATGTAGGATGGAGAAAAGCACCGCGGGGTGGTCAGCATGGGGAGGTCAGCGAACATGCAGTGGCAATGTAGGATAGGTTTCTGAAAAACATCGCGGGGTGGTGACCATTGTATGGGTGTGTGTTACATTACATTCACTAGTAGGAGTGAGAAAAACATCACGGGGTGGTGCGCATTGTATGGGTGTGTGTTACATTACATTCACTAGTAGGAGTGAGAAAAACATCACGGGGTGGTGTGAATCGGAGGGTCTGAATTAGGATAGGCAGTGACTGGGAATATAGGATGGAGAAAAGCACCGCGGGGTGGTCAGCATGGGGAGGTCAGGGAACATGCAGTCTCAATGTAGGATAGTTTTCTGAAAATCATCGCGGGGTGGTGCACATTGTATGGGTGTGTGTTCCATTACATTCACTAGTAGGAGTGAGAAAAACATCACCGGGTGGTGCGCATTGTATGGGTGTGTGTTACATTACATTCACTAGTAGCAGTAAGAAAAACATCACGGGGTGATGTGAATCGGAGGGTCTGAATTAGGATAGGCAGTGAGTCGCAATGTAGGATGGAGAAAAGCACCGCGGGATGGTCAGCATGGGGAGGTCAGGGAACATGCAGTGGCACTGTAGGATAGGTTTCTGAAAAAGATCGCGGGGTGGTGCGCATTGTATGGGTGTGTGTTACATTACATTCACTAGAAGGAGTGAGAAAAACATCACGGCGTGGTGCGCATTGTATGGGTGTGTGTTACATTACATTCAATAGTAGGAGTGAGAAAAACATCACGGGGTGGTGCGCATTGTATGGCTGTGTGTTACATTACATTCACTAGTAGGAGTGAGAAAAACATCACGGGGTGGTGTGAATCAGGGTCTGAATTAGGATAGGCAGTGAGTGGCAATGTAGGATGGAGAAAAGCACCGCGGGGTGGTCAGCATGGGGAGGTCAGGGAACATGCAGTGGCAATGTAGGATAGGTTTCTGAAAAACATCGCGGGGTGGTGCGCATTGTATGGGTGTGTGTTACATTACATTCACTAGTAGGAGTGAGAAAAACATCACGGGGTGGTGCGCATTTTATGGTTTTGTGTTACATTACATTCACTAGTAGGAGTGATAAAAACATCACGGGGTGGTGTGAATCGGAGGGTGTGAATTAGGATAGGCAGTGAGTGGCAATGTAGGATGGAGAAAAGCACCGCGGGGTGGTCAGCATGGGGAGGTCAGGGAACATGCAGTGGCAATGTAGGATAGGTTTATGAAAAACATCGCGGGGTGGTGTGCATTGTATGAGTGTGTGTTACATTACATTCACTAGTAGGAGTGAGAAAAACATCACGGGGTGGTGCGCATTGTATGGGTGTGTGTTACATTACATTCACTAGTAGCAGTGAGAAAAATATCACGGGGTGGTGTGAATCGGAGGGTCTGAATTAGGATAGGCAGTGAGTGGCAATGTAGGATGGAGAAAAGCACCGCGGGGTGGTCAGCATGGGGAGGTCAGGAAACATGCAGTCTCAATGTAGGATAGGTTTCTGAAAAACATCGCGGGGTGGTGCGCATTGTATGGGTGTGTGTTACATTACATTCACTAGTAGGAGTGAGAAAAACATCACGGGGTGGTGCGCAATTTATGGGTTTGTGTTACATTACATTCACTAGTAGGAGTGAGAAAAACATCACGGGGTGGTGTGAATCGGAGGGTGTGAATTAGGATAGGCAGTGAGTGGCAATGTAGGATGGAGAAAAGCACCGCGGGGTGGTCAGCATGGGGAGGTCAGGGAACATGCAGTGGCAATGTAGGATAGGTTTATGAAAAACATCGCCAGGTGGTGCACATTGTATGGGTGTGTGTTACATTACATTCACTATTAGGAGTGAGAAAAACATCACGGGGTGGTGCGCATTGTATGGGTGTGTGTTACATTACATTCACTAGTAGGAGTGAGAAAAACATCACGGGGTGGTGTGAATCGGAGGGTCTGAATTAGGATAGGCAGTGAGTGGCAATGTAGGATGGAGAAAAGCACCGCGGGGTGGTCAGCATGGGGGGGTCAGGGAACATGCAGTGGCAATGTAGGACAGGTTTCTGAAAAACATCGCGGGGTGGTGCGCATTGTATGGGTGTGTGTTACATTACATTCACTAGTAGGAGTGAGAAAAACATCACGGGGTGGTGTGAATCAGGGTCTGAATTAGGATAGGCAGTGAGTGGCAATGTGGGATGGAGAAAAGCACCGCGGGGTGGTCAGCATGGGGAGGTCAGGGAACATGCAGTGGCAATGTAGGATAGGTTTCTGAAAAACATCGCGGGGTGGTGCGCATTGTATGGGTGTGTGTTACATTACATTCACTAGTAGGAGTGAGAAAAACATCACGGGGTGGTGCGCATTTTATGGTTTTGTGTTACATTACATTCACTAGTAGGAGTGAGAAAAACATCACGGTGTGGTGTGAATCGGAGGGTGTGAATTAGGATAGGCAGTGAGTGGCAATGTAGGATGGAGAAAAGCACCGCGGGGTGGTCAGCATGGGGAGGTCAGGGAACATGCAGTGGCAATGTAGGATAGGTTTATGAAAAACATCGCGGGGTGGTGCGCATTGTATGGGTGTGTGTTACATTACATTCACTAGTAGGAGTTAGAAAAACATCACGGGGTGGTGTGAATCGGAGGGTCTGAATTAGGATAGGCAGTGAGTGGCAATGTAGGATGGAGAAAAGCACCGCGGGGTGGTCAGCATGGGGAGGTCAGGGAACATGCAGTGGCAATGTAGGATAGGTTTCTGAAAAAGATCGCGGGGTGGTGCGCATTATATGGGTGTGTGTTACATTACATTCACTAGTAGGAGTGAGAAAAACATCACGGGGTGGTGCGCATTGTATGGGTGTGTGTTACATTACATTCACTAGTAGGACTGAGAAAAACATCACGGGGTGGTGTGAATCGGAGGGTCTGAATTAGGATAGGCAGTGAGTGGCAATGAAGAATGGAGAAAAGCACCGCGGGGTGGTCAGCATGGGGAGGTCAAGGAACATGCAGTGGCAATGTAGGATACGTTTCTTAAAAACATCGCGGGGTGGTGCGCATTGTATGGGTGTGTGTTACATTACATTCACTAGTAGGAGTGAGAAAAACATCACGGGGTGGTGCGCATTGTATAGGTGTGTGTTACATTACATTCACTAGTAGGAGTGAGAAAAACATCACGGGGTGGTGTGAATCGGAGGGTCTGAATTAGGCTAGGCAGTGAGTGGCAATGAAGAATGGAGAAAAGCACCGCGGGGTGGTCAGCATGGGGAGGTCAAGGAACATGCAGTGGCAATGTAGGATAGGTTTCTTAAAAACATCGCGGGGTGGTGCGCATTGTATGGGTGTGTGTTACATTACATTCACTAGTAGGAGTGAGAAAAACATCACGGGGTGTTGCGCATTGTATGGGTGTGTGTTACATTACATTCACTAGTAGCAGTGAGAAAAATATCACGGGGTGGTGTGAATCGGAGGGTCTGAATTAGGATAGGCAGTGAGTGGCAATGTAGGATGGAGAAAAGCACCGCGGGGTGGTCAGCATGGGGAGGTCAGGAAACATGCCGTCTCAATGTAGGATAGGTTTCTGAAAAACATCGCGGGGTGGTGCGCATTGTATGGGTGTGTGTTACATTACATTCACTAGTAGGAGTGAGAAAAACATCACGGGGTGGTGCGCAATTTATGGGTTTGTGTTACATTACATTCACTAGTAGGAGTGAGAAAAACATCACGGGGTGGTGTGAATCGGAGGGTGTGAATTAGGATAGGCAGTGAGTGGCAATGTAGGATGGAGAAAAGCACCGCGGGGTGGTCAGCATGGGGAGGTCAGGGAACATGCAGTGGCAATGTAGGATAGGTTTCTGAAAAGCATCGCGGGGTGGTGCGCATTGTATGGGTGTGTGTTACATTACATTCACTAGTAGGAGTGAGAAAAACATCACGGGGTGGTGCGCATTGTATGGGTGTGTGTTACATTACATTCACTAGTAGGAGTGAGAAAAACATCACGGGGTGGTGTGAATCGGAGGGTCTGAATTAGGATAGGCAGTGAGTGGCAATGTAGGATGGAGAAAAGCACCGCGGGGTGGTCAGCATGGGGAGGTCAGCGAACATGCAGTGGCAATGTAGGATAGGTTTCTGAAAAACATCGCGGGGTGGTGACCATTGTATGGGTGTGTGTTACATTACATTCACTAGTAGGAGTGAGAAAAACATCACGGGGTGGTGCGCATTGTATGGGTGTGTGTTACATTACATTCACTAGTAGGAGTGAGAAAAACATCACGGGGTGGTGTGAATCGGAGGCTCTGAATTAGGATAGTCAGTGAGTGGCAATGTACGATACAGAAAAGCACCGCGGGGTGGTCAGCATGGGGAGGTCAAGGAACATGCAGTGGCAATGTAGGATAGGTTTCTGAAAAAGATCGCGGGGTGGTGCGCATTGTATGGTTGTGTGTTACATTACATTCACTAGTAGGAGTGAGAAAAACATCACGGGGTGGTGCGCATTGTATGGGTGTGTGTTACATTACATTCACTAGTAGGAGTGAGAAAAACATCACGGGGTGGTGTGAATCGGAGGGTCTGAATTAGGATAGGCAGTGAGTGGCAATGAAGAATGGAGAAAAGCACCGCAGGGTGGTCAGCATGGGGAGGTCAAGGAACATGCAGGGGCAATGTAGGATAGGTTTCTGAAAAACATCGCGGGGTGGTGCGCATTGTATGGGTGTGTGTTACATTACATTCACTAGTAGGAGTGAGAAAAACATCACGGGGTGGTGCGCATTGTATGGGTGTGTGTTACATTACATTCACTAGTAGCAGTGAGAAAAATATCACGGGGTGGTGTGAATCGGAGGGTCTGAATTAGGATAGGCAGTGAGTGGCAATGTAGGATGGAGAAAAGCACCGCGGGGTGGTCAGCATGGGGAGGTCAGGAAACATGCAGTCTCAATGTAGGATAGGTTTCTGAAAAACATCGCGGGGTGGTGCGCATTGTATGGGTGTGTGTTACATTACATTCACTAGTAGGAGTGAGAAAAACATCACGGGGTGGTGCGCAATTTATGGGTTTGTGTTACATTACATTCACTAGTAGGAGTGAGAAAAACATCACGTTGTGGTGTGAATCGGAGGGTGAGAATTAGGATAGGCAGTGAGTGGCAATGTAGGATGGAGAAAAGCACCGCGGGGTGGTCAGCATGGGGAGGTCAGGGAACATGCAGTGGCAATGTAGGATAGGTTTATGAAAAACATCGCCAGGTGGTGCACATTGTATGGGTGTGTGTTACATTACATTCACTAGTAGGAGTGAGAAAAACATCACGGGGTGGTGCGCATTGTATGGGTGTGTGTTACATTACATTCACTAGTAGGAGTGAGAAAAACATCACGGGGTGGTGTGAATCGGAGGGTCTGAATTAGGATAGGCAGTGAGTGGCAATGTAGGATGGAGAAAAGCACCGCGGGGTGGTCAGCATGGGGAGGTCAGGGAACATGTAGTGGCAATGTAGGATAGGTTTCTGAAAAACATCGCGGGGTGGTGCGCATTGTATGGGTGTATGTTACATTACATTCACTAGTAGGAGTGAGAAAAACATCACGGGGTGGTGCGCATTGTATGGGTGTGTGTTACATTACATTCACTAGTAGGAGTGAGAAAAACATCACGGGGTGGTGTGAATCGGAGGGTCTGAATTAGGATAGGCAGTGAGTGGCAATGTAGGATGGAGAAAAGCACCGCGGGGTGGTCAGCATGGGGAGGTCAGCGAACATGCAGTGGCAATGTAGGATAGGTTTCTGAAAAACATCGCGGGGTGGTGACCATTGTATGGGTGTGTGTTACATTACATTCACTAGTAGGAGTGAGAAAAACATCACGGGGTGGTGCGCATTGTATGGGTGTGTGTTACATTACATTCACTAGTAGGAGTGAGAAAAACATCACGGGGTGGTGTGAATCGGAGGCTCTGTATTAGGATAGTCAGTGAGTGGCAATGTACGATGGAGAAAAGCACCGCGGGGTGGTCAGCATGGGGAGGTCAAGGAACATGCAGTGGCAATGTAGGATAGGTTTCTGAAAAAGATCGCGGGGTGGTGCGCATTGTATGGGTGTGTGTTACATTACATTCACTAGTAGGAGTGAGAAAAACATCACGGGGTGGTGCGCATTGTATGGGTGTGTGTTACATTACATTCACTAGTAGGAGTGAGAAAAACATCACGGGGTGGTGTGAATCGGAGGGTATGAGTTAGGATAGGCAGTGAGTGGCAATGTAGGATGGAGAAAAGCACCGCGGGGTGGTCAGCATGGGGAGGTCAGGGAACATGCAGTGGCAATGTAGGATAGGTTTCTGAAAAACATCGCGGGGTGGTGCGCATTGTATGGGTGTGTGTTACATTACATTCACTAGTAGGAGTGAGAAAAACATCACGGTGTGGTGTGAATCGGATGGTCTGAATTAGGATAGGCAGTGAGTGGCAATGTAGGATGGAGAAAAGCACCGCAAGGTGGTCAGCATGGGGAGGTCAGGGAACATGCAGTCTCAATGTAGGATAGGTTTCTGAAAAACATCGCGGGGTGGTGCGCATTGTATGGGTGTGTGTTACATTACATTCACTAGTAGGAGTGAGAAAAACATCACGGGGTGGTGCGCATTGTATGGGTGTGTGTTACATTACATTCACTAGGAGGAGTGAGAAAAACATCACGGGGTGGTGTGAATCGGAGGGTCTGAATTAGGATAGGCAGTGAGTGGCAATGTAGGATGGAGAAAAGCACCGCGGGGTGGTCAGCATGGGGAGGTCAGGGAACATGCAGTGGCAATGTAGGATAGGTTTATGAAAAACATCGCCAGGTGGTGCACATTGTATGGGTGTGTGTTACATTACATTCACTAGTAGGAGTGAGAAAAACATCACGGGGTGGTGCGCATTGTCTGGGTGTGTGTTACATTACATTCACTAGTAGGAGTGAGAAAAACATCACGGGGTGTTGTGAATCGGAGGGTCTGAATTAGGATAGGCAGTGAGTGGCAATGTAGGATGGAGAAAAGCACCGCGGGGTAGTCAGCATGGGGAGGTCAGGGAACATGCAGTGGCAATGTAGGATAGGTTTCTGAAAAACATCGCGGGGTGGTGCGCATTGTATGGGTGTGTGTTACATTACATTCACTAGTAGGAGTGAGAAAAACATCACGGGGTGGTGCTCATTGTATGGGTGTGTGTTACATTACATTCACTAGTAGGAGTGAGAAAAACATCACGGGGTGGTGTGAATCGGAGGGTCTGAATTAGGATAGGCAGTGAGTGGCAATGTAGGATGGAGAAAAGCACCGCGGGGTGGTCAGCATGGGGAGGTCAGCGAACATGCAGTGGCAATGTAGGATAGGTTTCTGAAAAACATCGCGGGGTGGTGACCATTGTATGGGTGTGTGTTACATTACATTCACTAGTAGGAGTGAGAAAAACATCACGGGGTGGTGCGCATTGTATGGGTGTGTGTTACATTACATTCACTAGTAGGAGTGAGAAAAACATCACGGGGTGGTGTGAATCGGAGGGTCTGAATTAGGATAGGCAGTGACTGGGAATGTAGGATGGAGAAAAGCACCGCGGGGTGGTCAGCATGGGGAGTTCAGGGAACATGCTGTCTCAATGTAGGATAGTTTTCTGAAAAACATCGCGGGGTGGTGCACATTGTATGGGTGTGTGTTCCATTACATTCACTAGTAGGAGTGAGAAAAACATCACGGGGTGGTGCGCATTGTATGGGTGTGTGTTACATTACATTCACTAGTAGGAGTGAGAAAAACATCACGGGGTGGTGTGAATCGGAGGGTCTGAATTAGGATAGGCAGTGAGTGGCAATGTAGGATGGAGAAAAGCACCGCGGGGTGGTCAGCATGGGGAGGTCAGGGAACATGCAGTGGCAATGTAGCATAGGTTTCTGAAAAACATCGCGGGGTGGTGCGCATTGTATGGGTGTGTGTTACATTACATTCACTAGTAGGAGTGAGAAAAACATCACGGGGTGGTGCGCATTGTATGGGTGTGTGTTACATTACATTCACTAGTAGGAGTGAGAAAAACATCACGGGGTGATGCGCATTGTATGGGTGTGTGTTACATTACATTCACTAGTAGGAGTGAGAAAAACATCACGGGGTGGTGTGAATCGGAGGGTCTGAATTAGGATAGGCAGTGAGTGGCAATGTAGGATGGAGAAAAGCACCGCGGGGTGGTCAGCATGGGGAGGTCAGGGAACATGCAGTGGCAATGTAGGATAGGTTTCTGAAAAACATCGCGGGGTGGTGCGCATTGTATGGGTGTGTGTTACATTACATTCACTAGTAGGAGTGAGAAAAACATCACGGGGTGGTGCGCATTGTATGGGTGTGTGTTACATTACATTCACTAGTAGGAGTGAGAAAAACATCACGGGGTGGTGTGAATCGGAGGATCTGAATTAGGATAGGCAGTGAGTGGCAATGTAGGATGGAGAAAAGCACCGCGGGGTGGTCAGCATGGGGAGGTCAGCGAACATGCAGTGGCAATGTAGGATAGGTTTCTGAAAAACATCGCGGGGTGGTGACCATTGTATGGGTGTGTGTTACATTACATTCACTAGTAGGAGTGAGAAAAACATCACGGGGTGGTGCGCATTGTATGGGTGTGTGTTACATTACATTCACTAGTAGGAGTGAGAAAAACATCACGGGGTGGTGTGAATCGGAGGCTCTGTATTAGGATAGTCAGTGAGTGGCAATGTACGATGGAGAAAAGCACCGCGGGGTGGTCAGCATGGGGAGGTCAAGGAACATGCAGTGGCAATGTAGGATAGGTTTCTGAAAAAGATCTTGGGGTGGTGCGCATTGTATGGGTGTGTGTTACATTACATTCACTATTAGGAGTGAGAAAAACATCACGGGATGGTGCGCATTGTATGGGTGTGTGTTACATTACATTCACTAGTAGGAGTGAGAAAAACATCACGGGGTGGTGTGAATCGGAGGGTATGAGTTAGGATAGGCAGTGAGTGGCAATGTAGGATGGAGAAAAGCACCGCGGGGTGGTCAGCATGGGGAGGTCAGGGAACATGCAGTGGCAATGTAGGATAGGTTTCTGAAAAACATCGCGGGGTGGTGCGCATTGTATGGGTGTGTGTTACATTACATTCACTAGTAGGAGTGAGAAAAACATCACGGGGTGGTGCGCCTTGTATGGGTGTGTGTTACATTACATTCACTAGTAGGAGTGAGAAAAACATCACGGTGTGGTGTGAATCGGATGGTCTGAATTAGGATAGGCATTGAGTGGCAATGTAGGATGGAGAAAAGCACCGCCGGGTGGTCAGCATGGGGAGGTCAGGGAACATGCAGTCTCAATGTAGGATAGGTTTCTGAAAAACATCGCGGGGTGGTGCGCATTGTATGGGTGTGTGTTACATTACATTCACTAGTAGGAGTGAGAAAAACATCACGGGGTGGTGCGCATTGTATGGGTGTGTGTTACATTACATTCACTAGGAGGAGTGAGAAAAACATCACGGGGTGGTGTGAATCGGAGGGTCTGAATTAGGATAGGCAGTGAGTGGCAATGTAGGATGGAGAAAAGCACCGCGGGGTCGTCAGCATGGGGAGGTCAGGGAACATGCAGTGGCAATGTAGGATAGGTTTCTGAAAAACATCGCTGGGTGGTGCGCATTGTATGGGTGTGTGTTACATTACATTCACTAGTAGGAGTGAGAAAAACATCACGGGGTGGTGCGCATTGTATGGGTGTGTGTTACATTACATTCACTAGTAAGAGTGAGAAAAACATCACGGGGTGGTGTGAATCGGAGGGTCTGAATTAGGATAGGCAGTGAGTGGCAATGAAGAATGGAGAAAAGCACCGCAGGGTGGTCAGCATGGGGAGGTCAAGGAACATGCAGGGGCAATGTAGGATAGGTTTCTTAAAAACATCGCGGGGTGGTGCGCATTGTATGGGTGTGTGTTACATTACATTCACTATTAGGAGTGAGAAAAACATCACGGGGTGGTGCGCATTGTATGGGTGTGTGTTACATTACATTCACTAGTAGCAGTGAGAAAAATATCACGGGGTGGTGTGAATCGGAGGGTCTGAATTAGGATAGGCAGTGAGTGGCAATGTAGGATGGAGAAAAGCACCGCGGGGTGGTCAGCATGGGGAGGTCAAGAAACATGCAGTCTCAATGTAGGATAGGTTTCTGAAAAACATCGCGGGGTGGTGCGCATTGTATGGGTGTGTGTTACATTACATTCACTAGTAGGAGTGAGAAAAATATCACGGGGTGGTGCGCAATTTATGGGTTTGTGTTACATTACATTCACTAGTAGGAGTGAGAAAAACATCACGGGGTGGTGTGAATCGGAGGGTGTGAATTAGGATAGGCAGTGAGTGGCAATGTAGGATGGAGAAAAGCACCGCGGGGTGGTCAGCATGGGGAGGTCAGGGAACATGCAGTGACAATGTAGGATAGGTTTATGAAAAACATCGCCAGGTGGTGCACATTGTATGGGTGTGTGTTACATTACATTCACTAGTAGGAGTGAGAAAAACATCACGGGGTGGTGCGCATTGTATGGGTGTGTGTTACATTACATTCACTAGTAGGAGTGAGAAAAACATCACGGGGTGGTGTGAATCGGAGGGTCTGAATTAGGATAGGCAGTGAGTGGCAATGTAGGATGGAGAAAAGCACCGCGGGGTGGTCAGCATGGGGAGGTCAGGGAACATGCAGTGGCAATGTAGGATAGGTTTCTGAAAAACATCGCGGGGTGGTGCGCATTGTATGGGTGTGTGTTACATTACATTCACTAGTAGGAGTGAGAAAAACATCACGGGGTGGTGCGCATTGTATGGGTGTGTGTTACATTACATTCACTAGTAGGAGTGAGAAAAACATCACGGGGTGGTGTGAATCGGAGGGTCTGAATTAGGATAGGCAGTGAGTGGCAATGTAGGATGGAGAAAAGCACCGCGGGGTGGTCAGCATGGGGAGGTCAGCGAACATGCAGTGGCAATGTAGGATAGGTTTCTGAAAAACATCGCGGGGTGGTGACCATTGTATGGGTGTGTGTTACATTACATTCACTAGTAGGAGTGAGAAAAACATCACGGGGTGGTGCGCATTGTATGGGTGTGTGTTACATTACATTCACTAGTAGGAGTGAGAAAAACATCACGGGGTGGTGTGAATCGGAGGCTCTGAATTAGGATAGTCAGTGAGTGGCAATGTACGATGGAGAAAAGCACCGCGGGGTGGTCAGCATGGGGAGGTCAAGGAACATGCAGTGGCAATGTAGGATAGGTTTCTGAAAAAGATCGCGGGGTGGTGCGCATTGTATGGGTGTGTGTTACATTACATTCACTAGTAGGAGTGAGAAAAACATCACGGGGTGGTGCGCATTGTATGGGTGTGTGTTACATTACATTCACTAGTAGGAGTGAGAAAAACATCACGGGGTGGTGTGAATCGGAGGGTATGAGTTAGGATAGGCAGTGAGTGGCAATGTAGGATGGAGAAAAGCACCGCGGGGTGGTCAGCATGGGGAGGTCAGGGAACATGCAGTGGCAATGTAGGATAGGTTTCTGAAAAACATCGCGGGGTGGTGCACATTGTATGGGTGTGTGTTACATTACATTCACTAGTAGGAGTGAGAAAAACATCACGGGTTGGTGCGCATTGTATGGGTGTGTGTTACATTACATTCACTAGTAGGAGTGAGAAAAACATCACGGTGTGGTGTGAATCGGATGGTCTGAATTAGGATAGGCAGTGAGTGGCAATGTAGGATGGAGAAAAGCACCGCCAGGTGGTCAGCATGGGGAGGTCAGGGAACATGCAGTCTCAATGTAGGATAGGTTTCTGAAAAACATCGCGGGGTGGTGCGCATTGTATGGGTGTGTGTTACATTACATTCACTAGTAGGAGTGAGAAAAACATCACGGGGTGGTGCGCATTGTATGGGTGTGTGTTACATTACATTCACTAGGAGGAGTGAGAAAAACATCACGGGGTGGTGTGAATCGGAGGGTCTGAATTAGGATAGGCAGTGAGTGGCAATGTAGGATGGAGAAAAGCACCGCGGGGTGGTCAGCATGGGGAGGTCAGGGAACATGCAGTGGCAATGTAGGATAGGTTTATGAAAAACATCGCGGGGTGGTGCGCATTGTATGGGTGTGTGTTACATTACATTCACTAGTAGGAGTTAGAAAAACATCACGGGGTGGTGTGAATCGGAGGGTCTGAATTAGGATAGGCAGTGAGTGGCAATGTAGGATGGAGAAAAGCACCGCGGGGTGGTCAGCATGGGGAGGTCAGGGAACATGCAGTGGCAATGTAGGATAGGTTTCTGAAAAAGATCGCGGGGTGGTGCGCATTATATGGGTGTGTGTTAAATTACATTCACTGGTAGGAGTGAGAAAAACATCACGGGGTGGTGCGCATTGTATGGGTGTGTGTTACATTTCATTCACTAGTAGGAGTGAGAAAAACATCACGGGGTGGTGTGAATCGGAGGGTCTGAATTAGGATAGGCAGTGAGTGGCAATGAAGAATGGAGAAAAGCACCGCGCGGTGGTCAGCATGGGGAGGTCAAGGAACATGCAGTGGCAATGTAGGATAGGTTTCTGAAAAACATCGCGGGGTGGTGCGCATTGTATGGGTGTGTGTTACATTACATTCACTAGTAGGAGTGAGAAAAACATCACGGGGTGGTGCGCATTGTATGGGTGTGTGTTACATTACATTCACTAGTAGCAGTGAGAAAAATATCACGGGGTGGTGTGAATCGGAGGGTCTGACTTGGATAGGCAGTGAGTGGCAATGTAGGATGGAGAAAAGCACCGCGGGGTTGTCAGCATGGGGAGGTCAGGGAACATGCAGTGGCAATGTAGGATAGGTTTCTGAAAAACATCGCGGGGTGGTGCGCATTGTATGGATGTGTGTTACATTACATTCATTAGTAGGAGTGAGAAAAACATCACGGGGTGGTGCGCATTTTATGGGTTTGTGTTACATTACATTCACTAGTAGGAGTGAGAAAAACATCACGGGGTGGTGTGAATCGGAGGGTGTGAATAAGGATAGGCAGTGAGTGGCAATGTAGGATGGAGAAAAGCACCGCGGGGTGGTCAGCATGGGGAGGTCAGGGAACATGCAGTGGCAATGTAGGATAGGTTTATGAAAAACATCGCCAGGTGGTGCACATTGTATGGGTGTGTGTTACATTACATTCACTAGTAGGAGTGAGAAAAACATCACGGGGTGGTGCGCATTGTCTGGGTGTGTGTTACATTACATTCACTACTAGGAGTGAGAAAAACATCACGGGGTGTTGTGAATCGGAGGGTCTGAATTAGGATAGGCAGTGAGTGGCAATGTAGGATGGAGAAAAGCACCGCGGGGTAGTCAGCATGGGGAGGTCAGGGAACATGCAGTGGCAATGTAGGATAGGTTTCTGAAAAACATCGCGGGGTGGTGCGCATTGTATGGGTGTGTGTTACATTACATTCACTAGTAGGAGTGAGAAAAACATCACGGGGTGGTGCGCATTGTATGGGTGTGTGTTACATTACATTCACTAGTAGGAGTGAGAAAAACATCACGGGGTGGTGTGAATCGGAGGGTCTGAATTAGGATAGGCAGTGAGTGGCAATGTAGGATGGAGAAAAGCACCGCGGGGTGGTCAGCATGGGGAGGTCAGCGAACATGCAGTGGCAATGTAGGATAGGTTTCTGAAAAACATCGCATGGTGGTGACCATTGTATGGGTGTGTGTTACATTACATTCACTAGTAGGAGTGAGAAAAACATCACGGGGTGGTGCGCATTGTATGGGTGTGTGTTACATTACATTCACTAGTAGGAGTGAGAAAAACATCACGGGGTGGTGTGAATCGGAGGGTCTGAATTAGGATAGGCAGTGACTGGGAATGTAGGATGGAGAAAAGCACCGCGGGGTGGTCAGCATGGGGAGTTCAGGGAACATGCTGTCTCAATGTAGGATAGTTTTCTGAAAAACATCGCGGGGTGGTGCACTTTGTATGGGTGTGTGTTCCATTACATTCACTAGTAGGAGTGAGAAAAACATCACGGGGTGGTGCGCATTGTATGGGTGTGTGTTACATTACATTCACTAGTAGGAGTGAGAAAAACATCACGGGGTGGTGTGAATCGGAGGGTCTGAATTAGAATAGTCAGTGAGTGGCAATGTACGATGGAGAAAAGCACCGCGGGGTGGTCAGCATGGGGAGGTCAGGGAACATGCAGTGGCAATGTAGGATAGGTTTCTGAAAAACATCGCGGGGTGGTGCGCGTTGTATGGGTGTGTGTTACATTACATTCATTAGTAGGAGTGAGAAAAACATCACGGGGTGGTGCGCATTGTATGGGCGTGTGTTACATTACATTCACTAGTAGCAGTAAGAAAAACATCACGGGGTGGTGTGAATCGGAGGGTCTGAATTAGGATAGGCAGTGAGTCGCAATGTAGGATGGAGAAAAGCACCGCGGGATGGTCAGCATGGGGAGGTCAGGGAACATGCAGTGGCAATGTAGGATAGGTTTCTGAAAAAGATCGCGGGGTGGTGCGCATTGTATGGGTGTGTGTTACATTACATTCACTAGTAGGAGTGAGAAAAACATCACGGGGTGGTGCGCATTGTATGGGTGTGTGTTACATTACATTCACTAGTAGGAGTGAGAAAAACATCACGGGGTGGTGTGAATCGGAGGGTCTGAATTAGGATAGTCAGTGAGTGGCAATGTACGATGGAGAAAAGCACCGCGGGGTGGTCAGCATGGGGAGGTCAGGGAACATGCAGTGGCAATGTAGGATAGGTTTCTGAAAAAGATCGCGGGGTGGTGCGCATTGTATGGGTGTGTGTTACATTACATTCACTAGTAGGAGTGAGAAAAACATCACGGGGTGGTGCGCATTGTATGGGTGTGTGTTACATTACATTCACTAGTAGGAGTGAGAAAAACATCACGGGGTGGTGTGAATCGGAGGGTCTGAATTAGGATAGGCAGTGAGTGGCAATGTAGGATGGAGAAAAGCACCGTGGGGTGGTCAGCATGGGGAGGTCAGGGAACATGCAGTGGCAAGGTAGGATAGGATTCTTAAAAACATCGCGGGGTGGTGCGCATTGTATGGGTGTGTGTTACATTACATTCACTAGTAGGAGTGAGAAAAACATCACGGGGTGGTGCGCATTGTATGGGTGTGTGTTACATTACATTCGCTAGTAGGAGTGAGAAAAACATCACGGGGTGGTGTGAATCGGAGGGTCTGAATTAGGATAGGCAGTGAGTGGCAATGTAGGATGGAGAAAAGCACCGCGGGGTGGTCAGCATGGGGAGGTCAGGGAACATGCAGTGGCAATGTAGGATAGGTTTCTGAAAAACATCGCGGGGTGGTGCCCATTGTATTGGTGTGTGTTACATTACATTCACTAGTAGGAGTGAGAAAAACATCACGGGGTGGTGCGCATTGTGTGGGTGTGTGTCACATTACATTAACTAGTAGGAGTGAGAAAAACATCACGGGGTGGTGTGAATCGGGGGGTCTGAATTAGGATAGGCCGTGAGTGGGAATGTAGGATGGAGAAAAGCACCGCGGGGTGGTCAGCATGGGGAGGTCAGGGAACATGCAGTCTCAATGTAGGATAGTTTTCTGAAAAACATCGCGGGGTGGTGCCCATTGTATGGGTGTGTGTTCCATTACATTCACTAGTAGGAGTGAGAAAAACATCACGGGGTGGTGCGCATTGTATGGGTGTGTGTTACATTACATTCACTAGTAGGAGTGAGAAAAACATCACGGGGTGGTTCGCATTGTATGGGTGTGTGTTACATTACATTCACTAGTAGGAGTGAGAAAAACATCACGGGGTGGTGTGAATCGGAGGGTCTGAATTAGGATAGGCAGTGAGTGGCAATGTAGGATGGAGAAAAGCACCGCGGGGTGGTCAGCATGGGGAGGTCAGGGAACATGCAGTGGCAATGTAGGATAGGTTTCTGAAAAACATCGCGGGGTGGTGCGCATTGTATGGGTGTGTGTTACATTACATTCACTAGTAGGAGTGAGAAAAATATGACGGGGTGGTGCGCATTTTATGGGTTTGTGTTACATTACATTCACTAGTAGGAGTGAGAAAAACATCACGGGGTGGTGTGAATCGGAGGGTGTGAATTAGGATAGGCAGTGAGTGGCAATGTAGGATGGAGAAAAGCACCGCGGGGTGGTCAGCATGGGGAGGTCAGGGAACATGGATTGGCAATGTAGGATAGGTTTAAGAAAAACATCGCGGGGTGGTGCACATTGTATGGGTGTGTGTTACATTACATTCACTAGTAGGAGTGAGAAAAACATCACGGGGTGGTTCGCATTGTATGGGTGTGTGTTACATTACATTCACTAGTAGGAGTGAGAAAATCATCACGGGATGGTGTGAATAGGAGGGTCTGAATTAGGATAGGCAGTGAGTGGCAATGTAGGATGGAGAAAAGCACCGCGGGGTGGTCAGCATGGGGAGGTCAGGGAACATGCAGTGGCAATGTAGGATAGGTTTCTGAAAAACATCGCGGGGTGGTGCGCATTGTATGGGTGTGTGTTACATTACATTCACTAGTAGGAGTGAGAAAAACATCACGGGGTGGTGCGCATTGTATGGGTGTGTGTTACATTACATTCGCTAGTAGGAGTGAGAAAAACATCACGGGGTGGTGCGCATTGTGTGGGTGTGTGTCACATTACATTAACTAGTAGGAGTGAGAAAAACATCACGGGGTGGTGTGAATCGGGGGGTCTGAATTAGGATAGGCCGTGAGTGGGAATGTAGGATGGAGAAAAGCACCGCGGGGTGGTCAGCATGGGGAGGTCAGGGAACATGCAGTCTCAATGTAGGATAGTTTTCTGAAAAACATCGCGGGGTGGTGCCCATTGTATGGGTGTGTGTTCCATTACATTCACTAGTAGGAGTGAGAAAAACATCACGGGGTGGTGCGCATTGTATGGGTGTGTGTTACATTACATTCACTAGTAGGAGTGAGAAAAACATCACGGGGTGGTTCGCATTGTATGGGTGTGTGTTACATTACATTCACTAGTAGGAGTGAGAAAAACATCACGGGGTGGTGTGAATCGGAGGGTCTGAATTAGGATAGGCAGTGAGTGGCAATGTAGGATGGAGAAAAGCACCGCGGGGTGGTCAGCATGGGGAGGTCAGGGAACATGCAGTGGCAATGTAGGATAGGTTTCTGAAAAACATCGCGGGGTGGTGCGCATTGTATGGGTGTGTGTTACATTACATTCACTAGTAGGAGTGAGAAAAACATCACGGGGTGGTGCGCATTTTATGGGTTTGTGTTACATTACATTCACTAGTAGGAGTGAGAAAAACATCACGGGGTGGTGTGAATCGGAGGGTGTGAATAAGGATAGGCAGTGAGTGGCAATGTAGGATGGAGAAAAGCACCGCGGGGTGGTCAGCATGGGGAGGTCAGGGAACATGCAGTGGCAATGTAGGATAGGTTTATGAAAAACATCGCCAGGTGGTGCAGATTGTATGGGTGTGTGTTACATTACATTCACTAGTAGGAGTGAGAAAAACATCACGGGGTGGTGCGCATTGTATGGGTGTGTGTTACATTACATTCACTAGTAGGAGTGAGAAAAACATCACGGGGTGTTGTGAACCGGAGGGTCTGAATTAGGATAGGCAGTGAGTGGCAATGTAGGATGGAGAAAAGCACCGCGGGGTAGTCAGCATGGGGAGGTCAGGGAACATGCAGTGGCAATGTAGGATAGGTTTCTGAAAAACATCGCGGGGTGGTGCGCATTGTATGGGTGTGTGTTACATTACATTCACTAGTAGGAGTGAGAAAAACATCACGGGGTGGTGCGCATTGTATGGGTGTGTGTTACATTACATTCACTAGTAGGAGTGAGAAAAACATCACGGGGTGGTGTGAATCGGAGGGTCTGAATTAGAATAGTCAGTGAGTTGCAATGTACGATGGAGAAAAGCACCGCGGGGTGGTCAGCATGGGGAGGTCAGGGAACATGCAGTGGCAATGTAGGATAGGTTTCTGAAAAAGATCGCGGGGTGGTGCGCGTTGTATGGGTGTGTGTTACATTACATTCACTAGTAGGAGTGAGAAAAACATCACGGGGTGGTGCGCATTGTATGGGCGTGTGTTACATTACATTCACTAGTAGCAGTAAGAAAAACATCACGGGGTGGTGTGAATCGGAGGGTCTGAATTAGGATAGGCCGTGAGTCGCAATGTAGGATGGAGAAAAGCACCGCGGGATGGTCAGCATGGGGAGGTCAGGGAACATGCAGTGGCAATGTAGGATAGGTTTCTGAAAAAGATCGCGGGGTGGTGCGCATTGTATGGGTGTGTGTTACATTACATTCACTAGTAGGAGTGAGAAAAACATCACGGGGTGGTGCGCATTGTATGGGTGTGTGTTACATTACATTCACTAGTAGGAGTGAGAAAAACATCACGGGGTGGTGTGAATCGGAGGGTCTGAATTAGGATAGTCAGTGAGTGGCAATGTACGATGGAGAAAAGCACCGCGGGGTGGTCAGCATGGGGAGGTCAGGGAACATGCAGTGGCAATGTAGGATAGGTTTCTGAAAAAGATCGCGGGGTGGTGCGCATTGTATGGGTGTGTGTTACATTACATTCACTAGTAGGAGTGAGAAAAACATCACGGGGTGGTGCGCATTGTATGGGTGTGTGTTACATTACATTCACTAGTAGGAGTGAGAAAAACATCACGGGGTGGTGTGAATCGGAGGGTCTGAATTAGGATAGGCAGTGAGTGGCAATGTAGGATGGAGAAAAGCACCGCGGGGTGGTCAGCATGGGGAGGTCAGGGAATATGCAGTGGCAAGGTAGGATAGGTTTCTGAAAAAGATCGCGGGGTGGTGCGCATTATATGGGTGTGTGTTACATTACATTCACTAGTAGGAGTGAGAAAAACATCACGGGGTGGTGCGCATTGTATGGGTGTGTGTTACATTACATTCCCTAGTAGGAGTGAGAAAAGCATCACGGGGTAATGTGAATCGGTGGGTCTGAATTAGGATAGGCAGTGAGTGGCAATGAAGAATGGAGAAAAGCACCGCGGGGTGGTCAGCATGGGGAGGTCAGGGAACATGCAGTGGCAATGTAGGATAGGATTCTTAAAAACATCGCGGGGTGGTGCGCATTGTATGGGTGTGTGTTACATTACATTCACTAGTAGGAGTGAGAAAAACATCACGGGGTGGTGCACATTGTATGGGTGTGTGTTACATTACATTCACTAGTAGGAGTGAGAAAAACATCACGGGGTGGTGTGAATCGGAGGGTCTGAATTAGGATAGGCAGTGAGTGGCAATGTAGGATGGAGAAAAGCACCGCGGGGTGGTCAGCATGGGGAGGTCAGGGAACATGCAGTAGCAATGTAGGATAGGTTTCTGAAAAACATCGCGGGGTGGTGCGCATTGTATGGGTGTGTGTTACATTACATTCACTAGTAGGAGTGAGAAAAACATCACGGGGTGGTGCGCATTTTATGGGTTTGTGTTACATTACATTCACTAGTAGGAGTGAGAAAAACATCACGGGGTGGTGTGAATCGGAGGGTGTGAATTAGGATAGGCAGTGAGTGGCAATGTAGGATGGAGAAAAGCACCGCAGGGTGGTCAGCATGGGGAGGTCAGGGAACATGGATTGGCAATGTAGGATTGGTTTATGAAAAACATCGCGGGGTGGTGCACATTGTATGGGTGTGTGTTACATTACATTCACTAGTAGGAGTGAGAAAAACATCACGGTGTGGTTCGCATTGTATGGGTGTGTGTTACATTACATTCACTAGTAGGAGTGAGAAAAACATCACGGGGTGGTGTGAATCGGAGGGTCTGAATTAGGATAGGCAGTGAGTGGCAATGTAGGATGGCGAAAAGCACCGCGGGGTGGTCAGCATGGGGAGGTTAGGGAATATGCAGTGGCAAGATAGGATAGGTTTCTGAAAAAGATCGCGGGGTGGTGCGCATTATATGGGTGTGTGTTACATTACATTCACTAGTAGGAGTGAGAAAAACATCACGGGGTGGTGCGCATTGTATGGGTGTGTGTTACATTACATTCCCTACTAGGAGTGAGAAAAGCATCACGGGGTAATGTGAATCGGTGGGTCTGAATTAGGATAGGCAGTGAGTGGCAATGAAGAATGGAGAAAAGCACCGCGGGGTGGTCAGCATGGGGAGGTCAGGGAACATGCAGTGGCAATGTAGGATAGGATTCTTAAAAACATCGCGGGGTGGTGCGCATTGTATGGGTGTGTGTTACATTACATTCACTAGTAGGAGTGAGAAAAACATCACGGGGTGGTGCACATTGTATGGGTGTGTGTTACATTACATTCACTAGTAGGAGTGAGAAAAACATCACGGGGTGGTGTGAATCGGAGGGTCTGAATTAGGATAGGCAGTGAGTGGCAATGTAGGATGGAGAAAAGCACCGCGGGGTGGTCAGCATGGGGAGGTCAGGGAACATGCAGTGGCAATGTAGGATAGGTTTCTGAAAAACATCGCGGGGTGGTGCGCATTGTATGGGTGTGTGTTACATTACATTCACTAGTAGGAGTGAGAAAAACATCACGGGGTGGTGCGCATTTTATGGGTTTGTGTTACATTACATTCACTAGTAGGAGTGAGAAAAACATCACGGGGTGGTGTGAATCGGAGGGTGTGAATTAGGATAGGCAGTGAGTGGCAATGTAGGATGGAGAAAAGCACCACAGGGTGGTCAGCATGGGGAGGTCAGGGAACATGGATTGGCAATGTAGGATTGGTTTATGAAAAACATCGCGGGGTGGTGCACATTGTATGGGTGTGTGTTACATTACATTCACTAGTAGGAGTGAGAAAAACATCACGGTGTGGTTCGCATTGTATGGGTGTGTGTTACATTACATTCACTAGTAGGAGTGAGAAAAACATCACGGGATGGTGTGAATCGGAGGGTCTGAATTAGGATAGGCAGTGAGTGGCAATGTAGGATGGAGAAAAGCACCGCGGGGTGTTCAGCATGGGGAGGTCAGGGAACATGCAGTGGCAATGTAGGATAGGTTTCTGAAAAACATCGCGGGGTGGTGCGCATTGTATGGGTGTGTGTTACATTACATTCACTAGTAGGAGTGAGAAAAACATCACGGGGTGGTGCGCATTTTATGGGTGTGTGTTACATTACATTCGCTAGTAGGAGTGAGAAAAACATCACGGGGTGGTGTGAATCGGAGGGTCTGAATTAGTATAGGCAGTGAGTGGCAATGTAGGATGGAGAAAAGCACCGCGGGGTGGTCAGCATGGGGAGGTCAGGGAACATGCAGTGGCAATGTAGGATAGGTTTCTGAAAAACATCGCGGGGTGGTGCCCATTGTATTGGTGTGTGTTACATTACATTCACTAGTAGGAGTGAGAAAAACATCACGGGGTGGTGCGCATTGTGTGGGTGTGTGTCACATTACATTAACTAGTAGGAGTGAGAAAAACATCACGGGGTGGTGTGAATCGGGGGGTCTGAATTAGGATAGGCCGTGAGTGGGAATGTAGGATGGAGAAAAGCACCGCGGGGTGGTCAGCATGGGGAGGTCAGGGAACATGCTGTCTCAATGTAGGATAGTTTTCTGAAAAACATCGCGGGGTGGTGCCCATTGTATGGGTGTGTGTTCCATTACATTCACTAGTAGGAGTGAGAAAAACATCACGGGGTGGTGCGCATTGTATGGGTGTGTGTTACATTACATTCACTAGTAGGAGTGAGAAAAACATCACGGGGTGGTTCGCATTGTATGGGTGTGTGTTACATTACATTCACTAGTAGGAGTGAGAAAAACATCACGGGGTGGTGTGAATCGGAGGGTCTGAATTAGGATAGGCAGTGAGTGGCAATGTAGGATGGAGAAAAGCACCGCGGGGTGGTCAGCATGGGGAGGTCAGGGAACATGCAGTGGCAATGTAGGATAGGTTTCTGAAAAAGATCGCGGGGTGGTGCGCGTTGTATGGGTGTGTGTTACATTACATTCACTAGTAGGAGTGAGAAAAACATCACGGGGTGGTGCGCATTGTATGGGCGTGTGTTACATTACATTCACTAGTAGCAGTAAGAAAAACATCACGGGGTGGTGTGAATCGGAGGGTCTGAATTAGGATAGGCCGTGAGTCGCAATGTAGGATGGAGAAAAGCACCGCGGGATGGTCAGCATGGGGAGGTCAGGGAACATGCAGTGGCAATGTAGGATAGGTTTCTGAAAAAGATCGCGGGGTGGTGCGCATTGTATGGGTGTGTGTTACATTACATTCACTAGTAGGAGTGAGAAAAACATCACGGGGTGGTGCGCATTTTATGGGTGTGTGTTACATTACATTCGCTAGTAGGAGTGAGAAAAACATCACGGGGTGGTGTGAATCGGTGGGTCTGAATTAGGATAGGCAGTGAGTGGCAATGTAGGATGGAGAAAAGCACCGCGGGGTGGTCAGCATGGGGAGGTCAGGGAACATGCAGTGGCAATGTAGGATAGGTTTCTGAAAAAGATCGCGGGGTGGTGCGCATTGTATGGGTGTGTGTTACATTACATTCACTAGTAGGAGTGAGAAAAACATCACGGGGTGGTGCGCATTGTATGGGTGTGTGTTACATTACATTCACTAGTAGGAGTGAGAAAAACATCACGGGGTGGTGTGAATCGGAGGGTCTGAATTAGGATAGGCAGTGAGTGGCAATGTAGGATGGAGAAAAGCACCGCGGGGTGGTCAGCATGGGGAGGTCAGGGAACATGCAGTGGCAAGGTAGGATAGGTTTCTGAAAAAGATCGCGGGGTGGTGCGCATTATATGGGTGTGTGTTACATTACATTCACTAGTAGGAGTGAGAAAAACATCACTGGGTGGTGCGCATTGTATGGGTGTGTGTTACATTACATTCCCTAGTAGGAGTGAGAAAAGCATCACGGGGTAATGTGAATCGGAGGGTCTGAATTAGGATAGGCAGTGAGTGGCAATGAAGAATGGAGAAAAGCACCGCGGGGTGGTCAGCATGGGGAGGTCAGGGAACATGCAGTGGCAATGTAGGATAGGATTCTTAAAAACATCGCGGGGTGGTGCGCATTGTATGGGTGTGTGTTACATTACATTCACTAGTAGGAGTGAGAAAAACATCACGGGGTGGTGCACATTGTATGGGTGTGTGTTACATTACATTCACTAGTAGGAGTGAGAAAAACATCACGGGGTGGTGTGAATCGGAGGGTCTGAATTAGGATAGGCAGTGAGTGGCAATGTAGGATGGAGAAAAGCACCGCGGGGTGGTCAGCATGGGGAGGTCAGGGAACATGCAGTGGCAATGTAGGATAGGTTTCTGAAAAACATCGCGGGGTGGTGCGCATTGTATGGGTGTGTGTTACATTACATTCACTAGTAGGAGTGAGAAAAACATCACGGGGTGGTGCGCATTTTATGGGTTTGTGTTACATTACATTCACTAGTAGGAGTGAGAAAAACATCACGGGGTGGTGTGAATCGGAGGGTGTGAATTAGGATAGGCAGTGAGTGGCAATGTAGGATGGAGAAAAGCACCGCAGGGTGGTCAGCATGGGGAGGTCAGGGAACATGGATTGGCAATGTAGGATTGGTTTATGAAAAACATCGCGGGGTGGTGCACATTGTATGGGTGTGTGTTACATTACATTCACTAGTAGGAGTGAGAAAAACATCACGGTGTGGTTCGCATTGTATGGGTGTGTGTTACATTACATTCACTAGTAGGAGTGAGAAAAACATCACGGGATGGTGTGAATCGGAGGGTCTGAATTAGGATAGGCAGTGAGTGGCAATGTAGGATGGAGAAAAGCACCGCGGGGTGTTCAGCATGGGGAGGTCAGGGAACATGCAGTGGCAATGTAGGATAGGTTTCTGAAAAACATCGCGGGGTGGTGCGCATTGTATGGGTGTGTGTTACATTACATTCACTAGTAGGAGTGAGAAAAACATCACGGGGTGGTGCGCATTTTATGGGTGTGTGTTACATTACATTCGCTAGTAGGAGTGAGAAAAACATCACGGGGTGGTGTGAATCGGAGGGTCTGAATTAGTATAGGCAGTGAGTGGCAATGTAGGATGGAGAAAAGCACCGCGGGGTGGTCAGCATGGGGAGGTCAGGGAACATGCAGTGGCAATGTAGGATAGGTTTCTGAAAAACATCGCGGGGTGGTGCCCATTGTATTGGTGTGTGTTACATTACATTCACTAGTAGGAGTGAGAAAAACATCACGGGGTGGTGCGCATTGTGTGGGTGTGTGTCACATTACATTAACTAGTAGGAGTGAGAAAAACATCACGGGGTGGTGTGAATCGGGGGGTCTGAATTAGGATAGGCCGTGAGTGGGAATGTAGGATGGAGAAAAGCACCGCGGGGTGGTCAGCATGGGGAGGTCAGGGAACATGCAGTCTCAATGTAGGATAGTTTTCTGAAAAACATCGCGGGGTGGTGCCCATTGTATGGGTGTGTGTTCCATTACATTCACTAGTAGGAGTGAGAAAAACATCACGGGGTGGTGCGCATTGTATGGGTGTGTGTTACATTACATTCACTAGTAGGAGTGAGAAAAACATCACGGGGTGGTTCGCATTGTATGGGTGTGTGTTACATTACATTCACTAGTAGGAGTGAGAAAAACATCACGGGGTGGTGTGAATCGGAGGGTCTGAATTAGGATAGGCAGTGAGTGGCAATGTAGGATGGAGAAAAGCACCGCGGGGTGGTCAGCATGGGGAGGTCAGGGAACATGCAGTGGCAATGTAGGATAGGTTTCTGAAAAACATCGCGGGGTGGTGCGCATTGTATGGGTGTGTGTTACATTACATTCACTAGTAGGAGTGAGAAAAACATCACGGGGTGGTGCGCATTGTATGGGTGTGTGTTACATTACATTCACTAGTAGGAGTGAGAAAAACATCACGGGGTGTTGTGAACCGGAGGGTCTGAATTAGGATAGGCAGTGAGTGGCAATGTAGGATGGAGAAAAGCACCGCGGGGTAGTCAGCATGGGGAGGTCAGGGAACATGCAGTGGCAATGTAGGATAGGTTTCTGAAAAACATCGCGGGGTGGTGCGCATTGTATGGGTGTGTGTTACATTACATTCACTAGTAGGAGTGAGAAAAACATCACGGGGTGGTGCGCATTGTATGGGTGTGTGTTACATTACATTCACTAGTAGGAGTGAGAAAAACATCACGGGGTGGTGTGAATCGGAGGGTCTGAATTAGAATAGTCAGTGAGTGGCAATGTACGATGGAGAAAAGCACCGCGGGGTAGTCAGCATGGGGAGGTCAGGGAACATGCAGTGGCAATGTAGGATAGGTTTCTGAAAAAGATCGCGGGGTGGTGCGCGTTGTATGGGTGTGTGTTACATTACATTCACTAGTAGGAGTGAGAAAAACATCACGGGGTGGTGCGCATTGTATGGGCGTGTGTTAAATTACATTCACTAGTAGCAGTAAGAAAAACATCACGGGGTGGTGTGAATCGGAGGGTCTGAATTAGGATAGGCCGTGAGTCGCAATGTAGGATGGAGAAAAGCACCGCGGGATGGTCAGCATGGGGAGGTCAGGGAACATGCAGTGGCAATGTAGGATAGGTTTCTGAAAAAGATCGCGGGGTGGTGCGCATTGTATGGGTGTGTGTTACATTACATTCACTAGTAGGAGTGAGAAAAACATCACGGGGTGGTGCGCATTGTATGGGTGTGTGTTACATTACATTCACTAGTAGGAGTGAGAAAAACATCACGGGGTGGTGTGAATCGGAGGGTCTGAATTAGGATAGTCAGTGAGTGGCAATGTACGATGGAGAAAAGCACCGCGGGGTGGTCAGCATGGGGAGGTCAGGGAACATGCAGTGGCAATGTAGGATAGGTTTCTGAAAAAGATCGCGGGGTGGTGCGCATTGTATGGGTGTGTGTTACATTACATTCACTAGTAGGAGTGAGAAAAACATCACGGGGTGGTGCGCATTGTATGGGTGTGTGTTACATTACATTCACTAGTAGGAGTGAGAAAAACATCACGGGGTGGTGTGAATCGGAGGGTCTGAATTAGGATAGGCAGTGAGTGGCAATGTAGGATGGAGAAAAGCACCGCGGGGTGGTCAGCATGGGGAGGTCAGGGAACATGCAGTGGCAAGGTAGGATAGGTTTCTGAAAAAGATCGCGGGGTGGTGCGCATTATATGGGTGTGTGTTACATTACATTCACTAGTAGGAGTGAGAAAAACATCACTGGGTGGTGCGCATTGTATGGGTGTGTGTTACATTACATTCCCTAGTAGGAGTGAGAAAAGCATCACGGGGTAATGTGAATCGGAGGGTCTGAATTAGGATAGGCAGTGAGTGGCAATGAAGAATGGAGAAAAGCACCGCGGGGTGGTCAGCATGGGGAGGT
Organism: Cavia porcellus; assembly: GCF_034190915.1. Lineage (NCBI taxonomy): Eukaryota > Metazoa > Chordata > Mammalia > Rodentia > Caviidae > Cavia > Cavia porcellus. The sequence goes on along the minus strand of NW_026947662.1, from coordinate 252,329 downwards.
CAGGGAACATGCAGTGGCAATGTAGGATAGGATTCTTAAAAACATCGCGGGGTGGTGCGCATTGTATGGGTGTGTGTTACATTACATTCACTAGTAGGAGTGAGAAAAACATCACGGGGTGGTGCACATTGTATGGGTGTGTGTTACATTACATTCACTAGTAGGAGTGAGAAAAACATCACGGGGTGGTGTGAATCGGAGGGTCTGAATTAGGATAGGCAGTGAGTGGCAATGTAGGATGGAGAAAAGCACCGCGGGGTGGTCAGCATGGGGAGGTCAGGGAACATGCAGTGGCAATGTAGGATAGGTTTCTGAAAAACATCGCGGGGTGGTGCGCATTGTATGGGTGTGTGTTACATTACATTCACTAGTAGGAGTGAGAAAAACATCACGGGGTGGTGCGCATTTTATGGGTTTGTGTTACATTACATTCACTAGTAGGAGTGAGAAAAACATCACGGGGTGGTGTGAATCGGAGGGTGTGAATTAGGATAGGCAGTGAGTGGCAATGTAGGATGGAGAAAAGCACCGCAGGGTGGTCAGCATGGGGAGGTCAGGGAACATGGATTGGCAATGTAGGATTGGTTTATGAAAAACATCGCGGGGTGGTGCACATTGTATGGGTGTGTGTTACATTACATTCACTAGTAGGAGTGAGAAAAACATCACGGTGTGGTTCGCATTGTATGGGTGTGTGTTACATTACATTCACTAGTAGGAGTGAGAAAAACATCACGGGATGGTGTGAATCGGAGGGTCTGAATTAGGATAGGCAGTGAGTGGCAATGTAGGATGGAGAAAAGCACCGCGGGGTGTTCAGCATGGGGAGGTCAGGGAACATGCAGTGGCAATGTAGGATAGGTTTCTGAAAAACATCGCGGGGTGGTGCGCATTGTATGGGTGTGTGTTACATTACATTCACTAGTAGGAGTGAGAAAAACATCACGGGGTGGTGCGCATTTTATGGGTGTGTGTTACATTACATTCGCTAGTAGGAGTGAGAAAAACATCACGGGGTGGTGTGAATCGGAGGGTCTGAATTAGTATAGGCAGTGAGTGGCAATGTAGGATGGAGAAAAGCACCGCGGGGTGGTCAGCATGGGGAGGTCAGGGAACATGCAGTGGCAATGTAGGATAGGTTTCTGAAAAACATCGCGGGGTGGTGCCCATTGTATTGGTGTGTGTTACATTACATTCACTAGTAGGAGTGAGAAAAACATCACGGGGTGGTGCGCATTGTGTGGGTGTGTGTCACATTACATTAACTAGTAGGAGTGAGAAAAACATCACGGGGTGGTGTGAATCGGGGGGTCTGAATTAGGATAGGCCGTGAGTGGGAATGTAGGATGGAGAAAAGCACCGCGGGGTGGTCAGCATGGGGAGGTCAGGGAACATGCAGTCTCAATGTAGGATAGTTTTCTGAAAAACATCGCGGGGTGGTGCCCATTGTATGGGTGTGTGTTCCATTACATTCACTAGTAGGAGTGAGAAAAACATCACGGGGTGGTGCGCATTGTATGGGTGTGTGTTACATTACATTCACTAGTAGGAGTGAGAAAAACATCACGGGGTGGTTCGCATTGTATGGGTGTGTGTTACATTACATTCACTAGTAGGAGTGAGAAAAACATCACGGGGTGTTGTGAACCGGAGGGTCTGAATTAGGATAGGCAGTGAGTGGCAATGTAGGATGGAGAAAAGCACCGCGGGGTAGTCAGCATGGGGAGGTCAGGGAACATGCAGTGGCAATGTAGGATAGGTTTCTGAAAAACATCGCGGGGTGGTGCGCATTGTATGGGTGTGTGTTACATTACATTCACTAGTAGGAGTGAGAAAAACATCACGGGGTGGTGCGCATTGTATGGGTGTGTGTTACATTACATTCACTAGTAGGAGTGAGAAAAACATCACGGGGTGGTGTGAATCGGAGGGTCTGAATTAGAATAGTCAGTGAGTGGCAATGTACGATGGAGAAAAGCACCGCGGGGTGGTCAGCATGGGGAGGTCAGGGAACATGCAGTGGCAATGTAGGATAGGTTTCTGAAAAAGATCGCGGGGTGGTGCGCGTTGTATGGGTGTGTGTTACATTACATTCACTAGTAGGAGTGAGAAAAACATCACGGGGTGGTGCGCATTGTATGGGCGTGTGTTACATTACATTCACTAGTAGCAGTAAGAAAAACATCACGGGGTGGTGTGAATCGGAGGGTCTGAATTAGGATAGGCCGTGAGTCGCAATGTAGGATGGAGAAAAGCACCGCGGGATGGTCAGCATGGGGAGGTCAGGGAACATGCAGTGGCAATGTAGGATAGGTTTCTGAAAAAGATCGCGGGGTGGTGCGCATTGTATGGGTGTGTGTTACATTACATTCACTAGTAGGAGTGAGAAAAACATCACGGGGTGGTGCGCATTGTATGGGTGTGTGTTACATTACATTCACTAGTAGGAGTGAGAAAAACATCACGGGGTGGTGTGAATCGGAGGGTCTGAATTAGGATAGGCAGTGAGTGGCAATGTAGGATGGAGAAAAGCACCGCGGGGTGGTCAGCATGGGGAGGTCAGGGAACATGCAGTGGCAAGGTAGGATAGGTTTCTGAAAAAGATCGCGGGGTGGTGCGCATTATATGGGTGTGTGTTACATTACATTCACTAGTAGGAGTGAGAAAAACATCACTGGGTGGTGCGCATTGTATGGGTGTGTGTTACATTACATTCCCTAGTAGGAGTGAGAAAAGCATCACGGGGTAATGTGAATCGGACGGTCTGAATTAGGATAGGCAGTGAGTGGCAATGAAGAATGGAGAAAAGCACCGCGGGGTGGTCAGCATGGGGAGGTCAGGGAACATGCAGTGGCAATGTAGGATAGGATTCTTAAAAACATCGCGGGGTGGTGCGCATTGTATGGGTGTGTGTTACATTACATTCACTAGTAGGAGTGAGAAAAACATCACGGGGTGGTGCACATTGTATGGGTGTGTGTTACATTACATTCACTAGTAGGAGTGAGAAAAACATCACGGGGTGGTGTGAATCGGAGGGTCTGAATTAGGATAGGCAGTGAGTGGCAATGTAGGATGGAGAAAAGCACCGCGGGGTGGTCAGCATGGGGAGGTCAGGGAACATGCAGTGGCAATGTAGGATAGGTTTCTGAAAAACATCGCGGGGTGGTGCGCATTGTATGGGTGTGTGTTACATTACATTCACTAGTAGGAGTGAGAAAAACATCACGGGGTGGTGCGCATTTTATGGGTTTGTGTTACATTACATTCACTAGTAGGAGTGAGAAAAACATCACGGGGTGGTGTGAATCGGAGGGTGTGAATTAGGATAGGCAGTGAGTGGCAATGTAGGATGGAGAAAAGCACCGCAGGGTGGTCAGCATGGGGAGGTCAGGGAACATGGATTGGCAATGTAGGATTGGTTTATGAAAAACATCGCGGGGTGGTGCACATTGTATGGGTGTGTGTTACATTACATTCACTAGTAGGAGTGAGAAAAACATCACGGTGTGGTTCGCATTGTATGGGTGTGTGTTACATTACATTCACTAGTAGGAGTGAGAAAAACATCACGGGATGGTGTGAATCGGAGGGTCTGAATTAGGATAGGCAGTGAGTGGCAATGTAGGATGGAGAAAAGCACCGCGGGGTGTTCAGCATGGGGAGGTCAGGGAACATGCAGTGGCAATGTAGGATAGGTTTCTGAAAAACATCGCGGGGTGGTGCGCATTGTATGGGTGTGTGTTACATTACATTCACTAGTAGGAGTGAGAAAAACATCACGGGGTGGTGCGCATTTTATGGGTGTGTGTTACATTACATTCGCTAGTAGGAGTGAGAAAAACATCACGGGGTGGTGTGAATCGGAGGGTCTGAATTAGTATAGGCAGTGAGTGGCAATGTAGGATGGAGAAAAGCACCGCGGGGTGGTCAGCATGGGGAGGTCAGGGAACATGCAGTGGCAATGTAGGATAGGTTTCTGAAAAACATCGCGGGGTGGTGCCCATTGTATTGGTGTGTGTTACATTACATTCACTAGTAGGAGTGAGAAAAACATCACGGGGTGGTGCGCATTGTGTGGGTGTGTGTCACATTACATTAACTAGTAGGAGTGAGAAAAACATCACGGGGTGGTGTGAATCGGGGGGTCTGAATTAGGATAGGCCGTGAGTGGGAATGTAGGATGGAGAAAAGCACCGCGGGGTGGTCAGCATGGGGAGGTCAGGGAACATGCAGTCTCAATGTAGGATAGTTTTCTGAAAAACATCGCGGGGTGGTGCCCATTGTATGGGTGTGTGTTCCATTACATTCACTAGTAGGAGTGAGAAAAACATCACGGGGTGGTGCGCATTGTATGGGTGTGTGTTACATTACATTCACTAGTAGGAGTGAGAAAAACATCACGGGGTGGTTCGCATTGTATGGGTGTGTGTTACATTACATTCACTAGTAGGAGTGAGAAAAACATCACGGGGTGGTGTGAATCGGAGGGTCTGAATTAGGATAGGCAGTGAGTGGCAATGTAGGATGGAGAAAAGCACCGCGGGGTGGTCAGCATGGGGAGGTCAGGGAACATGCAGTGGCAATGTAGGATAGGTTTCTGAAAAACATCGCGGGGTGGTGCGCATTGTATGGGTGTGTGTTACATTACATTCACTAGTAGGAGTGAGAAAAACATCACGGGGTGGTGCGCATTGTATGGGTGTGTGTTACATTACATTCACTAGTAGGAGTGAGAAAAACATCACGGGGTGTTGTGAACCGGAGGGTCTGAATTAGGATAGGCAGTGAGTGGCAATGTAGGATGGAGAAAAGCACCGCGGGGTAGTCAGCATGGGGAGGTCAGGGAACATGCAGTGGCAATGTAGGATAGGTTTCTGAAAAACATCGCGGGGTGGTGCGCATTGTATGGGTGTGTGTTACATTACATTCACTAGTAGGAGTGAGAAAAACATCACGGGATGGTGCGCATTGTATGGGTGTGTGTTACATTACATTCACTAGTAGGAGTGAGAAAAACATCACGGGGTGGTGTGAATCGGAGGGTCTGAATTAGAATAGTCAGTGAGTGGCAATGTACGATGGAGAAAAGCACCGCGGGGTGGTCAGCATGGGGAGGTCAGGGAACATGCAGTGGCAATGTAGGATAGGTTTCTGAAAAAGATCGCGGGGTGGTGCGCGTTGTATGGGTGTGTGTTACATTACATTCACTAGTAGGAGTGAGAAAAACATCACGGGGTGGTGCGCATTGTATGGGCGTGTGTTACATTACATTCACTAGTAGCAGTAAGAAAAACATCACGGGGTGGTGTGAATCGGAGGGTCTGAATTAGGATAGGCCGTGAGTCGCAATGTAGGATGGAGAAAAGCACCGCGGGATGGTCAGCATGGGGAGGTCAGGGAACATGCAGTGGCAATGTAGGATAGGTTTCTGAAAAAGATCGCGGGGTGGTGCGCATTGTATGGGTGTGTGTTACATTACATTCACTAGTAGGAGTGAGAAAAACATCACGGGGTGGTGCGCATTGTATGGGTGTGTGTTACATTACATTCACTAGTAGGAGTGAGAAAAACATCACGGGGTGGTGTGAATCGGAGGGTCTGAATTAGGATAGTCAGTGAGTGGCAATGTACGATGGAGAAAAGCACCGCGGGGTGGTCAGCATGGGGAGGTCAGGGAACATGCAGTGGCAATGTAGGATAGGTTTCTGAAAAAGATCGCGGGGTGGTGTGCATTGTATGGGTGTGTGTTACATTACATTCACTAGTAGGAGTGAGAAAAACATCACGGGGTGGTGCGCATTGTATGGGTGTGTGTTACATTACATTCACTAGTAGGAGTGAGAAAAACATCACGGGGTGGTGTGAATCGGAGGGTCTGAATTAGGATAGGCAGTGAGTGGCAATGTAGGATGGAGAAAAGCACCGCGGGGTGGTCAGCATGGGGAGGTCAGGGAACATGCAGTGGCAAGGTAGGATAGGTTTCTGAAAAAGATCGCGGGGTGGTGCGCATTATATGGGTGTGTGTTACATTATATTCACTAGTAGGAGTGAGAAAAACATCACGGGGTGGTGCGCATTGTATGGGTGTGTGTTACATTACATTCCCTAGTAGGAGTGAGAAAAGCATCACGGGGTAATGTGAATCGGAGGGTCTGAATTAGGATAGGCAGTGAGTGGCAATGAAGAATGGAGAAAAGCACCGCGGGGTGGTCAGCATGGGGAGGTCAGGGAACATGCAGTGGCAATGTAGGATAGGATTCTTAAAAACATCGCGGGGTGGTGCGCATTGTATGGGTGTGTGTTACATTACATTCACTAGTAGGAGTGAGAAAAACATCACGGGGTGGTGCACATTGTATGGGTGTGTGTTACATTACATTCACTAGTAGGAGTGAGAAAAACATCACGGGGTGGTGTGAATCGGAGGGTCTGAATTAGGATAGGCAGTGAGTGGCAATGTAGGATGGAGAAAAGCACCGCGGGGTGGTCAGCATGGGGAGGTCCGGGAACATGCAGTGGCAATGTAGGATAGGTTTCTGAAAAACATCGCGGGGTGGTGCGCATTGTATGGGTGTGTGTTACATTACATTCACTAGTAGGAGTGAGAAAAACATCACGGGGTGGTGCGCATTTTATGGGTTTGTGTTACATTACATTCACTAGTAGGAGTGAGAAAAACATCACGGGGTGGTGTGAATCGGAGGGTGTGAATTAGGATAGGCAGTGAGTGGCAATGTAGGATGGAGAAAAGCACCGCAGGGTGGTCAGCATGGGGAGGTCAGGGAACATGGATTGGCAATGTAGGATTGGTTTATGAAAAACATCGCGGGGTGGTGCACATTGTATGGGTGTGTGTTACATTACATTCACTAGTAGGAGTGAGAAAAACATCACGGTGTGGTTCGCATTGTATGGGTGTGTGTTACATTACATTCACTAGTAGGAGTGAGAAAAACATCACGGGATGTTGTGAATCGGAGGGTCTGAATTAGGATAGGCAGTGAGTGGCAATGTAGGATGGAGAAAAGCACCGCGGGGTGTTCAGCATGGGGAGGTCAGGGAACATGCAGTGGCAATGTAGGATAGGTTTCTGAAAAACATCGCGGGGTGGTGCGCATTGTATGGGTGTGTGTTACATTACATTCACTAGTAGGAGTGAGAAAAAGATCACGGGGTGGTGCGCATTTTATGGGTGTGTGTTACATTACATTCGCTAGTAGGAGTGAGAAAAACATCACGGGGTGGTGTGAATCGGAGGGTCTGAATTAGTATAGGCAGTGAGTGGCAATGTAGGATGGAGAAAAGCACCGCGGGGTGGTCAGCATGGGGAGGTCAGGGAACATGCAGTCTCAATGTAGGATAGTTTTCTGAAAAACATCGCGGGGTGGTGCCCATTGTATGGGTGTGTGTTCCATTACATTCACTAGTAGGAGTGAGAAAAACATCACGGGGTGGTGCGCATTGTATGGGTGTGTGTTACATTACATTCACTAGTAGGAGTGAGAAAAACATCACGGGGTGGTTCGCATTGTATGGGTGTGTGTTACATTACATTCACTAGTAGGAGTGAGAAAAACATCACGGGGTGGTGTGAATCGGAGGGTCTGAATTAGGATAGGCAGTGAGTGGCAATGTAGGATGGAGAAAAGCACCGCGGGGTGGTCAGCATGGGGAGGTCAGGGAACATGCAGTGGCAATGTAGGATAGGTTTCTGAAAAACATCGCGGGGTGGTGCGCATTGTATGGGTGTGTGTTACATTACATTCACTAGTAGGAGTGAGAAAAACATCACGGGGTGGTGCGCATTTTATGGGTTTGTGTTACATTACATTCACTAGTAGGAGTGAGAAAAACATCACGGGGTGGTGTGAATCGGAGGGTGTGAATTAGGATAGGCAGTGAGTGGCAATGTAGGATGGAGAAAAGCACCGCGGGGTGGTCAGCATGGGGAGGTCAGGGAACATGGATTGGCAATGTAGGATAGGTTTAAGAAAAACATCGCGGGGTGGTGCACATTGTATGGGTGTGTGTTACATTACATTCACTAGTAGGAGTGAGAAAAACATCACGGGGTGGTTCGCATTGTATAGGTGTGTGTTACATTACATTCACTAGTAGGAGTGAGAAAAACATCACGGGATGGTGTGAATAGGAGGGTCTGAATTAGGATAGGCAGTGAGTGGCAATGTAGGATGGAGAAAAGCACCGCGGGGTGGTCAGCATGGGGAGGTCAGGGAACATGCAGTGGCAATGTAGGATAGGTTTCTGAAAAACATCGCGGGGTGGTGCACATTGTATGGGTGTGTGTTACATTACATTCACTAGTAGGAGTGAGAAAAACATCACGGGGTGGTTCGCATTGTATGGGTGTGTGTTACATTACATTCACTAGTAGGAGTGAGAAAAACATCACGGGGTGGTGTGAATCGGAGGGTCTGAATTAGGATAGGCAGTGAGTGGCAATGTAGGATGGAGAAAAGCACCGCGGGGTGGTCAGCATGGGGAGGTCAGGGAACATGCAGTGGCAATGTAGGATAGGTTTCTGAAAAACATCGCGGGGTGGTGCGCATTGTATGGGTGTGTGTTACATTACATTCACTAGTAGGAGTGAGAAAAACATCACGGGGTGGTGCGCATTGTATGGGTGTGTGTTACATTACATTCACTAGTAGGAGTGAGAAAAACATCACGGGGTGGTGTGAATCGGAGGGTCTGAATTAGGATAGGCAGTGAGTGGCAATGTAGGATGGAGAAAAGCACCGCGGGGTGGTCAGCATGGGGAGGTCAGGGAACATGCAGTGGCAATGTAGGATAGGTTTCTGAAAAACATCGCGGGGTGGTGCGCATTGTATGGGTGTGTGTTACATTACATTCACTAGTAGGAGTGAGAAAAACATCACGGGGTGGTGCGCATTTTATGGGTGTGTGTTACATTACATTCGCTAGTAGGAGTGAGAAAAACATCACGGGGTGGTGTGAATCGGAGGGTCTGAATTAGGATAGGCAGTGAGTGGCAATGTAGGATGGAGAAAAGCACCGCGGGGTGGTCAGCATGGGGAGGTCAGGGAACATGCAGTGGCAATGTAGGATAGGTTTCTGAAAAACATCGCGGGGTGGTGCCCATTGTATTGGTGTGTGTTACATTACATTCACTAGTAGGAGTGAGAAAAACATCACGGGGTGGTGCGCATTGTGTGGGTGTGTGTCACATTACATTAACTAGTAGGAGTGAGAAAAACATCACGGGGTGGTGTGAATCGGGGGGTCTGAATTAGGATAGGCCGTGAGTGGGAATGTAGGATGGAGAAAAGCACCGCGGGGTGGTCAGCATGGGGAGGTCAGGGAACATGCAGTCTCAATGTAGGATAGTTTTCTGAAAAACATCGCGGGGTGGTGCCCATTGTATGGGTGTGTGTTCCATTACATTCACTAGTAGGAGTGAGAAAAACATCACGGGGTGGTGCGCATTGTATGGGTGTGTGTTACATTACATTCACTAGTAGGAGTGAGAAAAACATCACGGGGTGGTTCGCATTGTATGGGTGTGTGTTACATTACATTCACTAGTAGGAGTGAGAAAAACATCACGGGGTGGTGTGAATCGGAGGGTCTGAATTAGGATAGGCAGTGAGTGGCAATGTAGGATGGAGAAAAGCACCGCGGGGTGGTCAGCATGGGGAGGTCAGGGAACATGCAGTGGCAATGTAGGATAGGTTTCTGAAAAACATCGTGGGGTGGTGCGCATTGTATGGGTGTGTGTTACATTACATTCACTAGTAGGAGTGAGAAAAACATCACGGGGTGGTTCGCATTGTATGGGTGTGTGTTACATTACATTCACTAGTAGGAGTGAGAAAAACATCACGGGATGGTGTGAATAGGAGGGTCTGAATTAGGATAGGCAGTGAGTGGCAATGTAGGATGGAGAAAAGCACCGCGGGGTGGTCAGCATGGGGAGGACAGGGAACATGCAGTGGCAATGTAGGATAGGTTTCTGAAAAACATCGCGGGGTGGTGCGCATTGTATGGGTGTGTGTTACATTACATTCACTAGTAGGAGTGAGAAAAACATCACGGGGTGGTGCGCATTGTATGGGTGTGTGTTACATTACATTCGCTAGTAGGAGTGAGAAAAACATCACGGGGTGGTGCGCATTGTGTGGGTGTGTGTCACATTACATTAACTAGTAGGAGTGAGAAAAACATCACGGGGTGGTGTGAATCGGGGGATCTGAATTAGGATAGGCCGTGAGTGGGAATGTACGATGGAGAAAAGCACCGCGGGGTGGTCAGCATGGGGAGGTCAGGGAACATGCAGTCTCAATGTAGGATAGTTTTCTGAAAAACATCGCGGGGTGGTGCCCATTGTATGGGTGTGTGTTCCATTACATTCACTAGTAGGAGTGAGAAAAACATCACGGGGTGGTGCGCATTGTATGGGTGTGTGTTACATTACATTCACTAGTAGGAGTGAGAAAAACATCACGGGGTGGTTCGCATTGTATGGGTGTGTGTTACATTACATTCACTAGTAGGAGTGAGAAAAACATCACGGGGTGGTGTGAATCGGAGGGTCTGAATTAGGATAGGCAGTGAGTGGCAATGTAGGATGGAGAAAAGCACCGCGGGGTGGTCAGCATGGGGAGGTCAGGGAACATGCAGTGGCAATGTAGGATAGGTTTCTGAAAAACATCGCGGGGTGGTGCGCATTGTATGGGTGTGTGTTACATTACATTCACTAGTAGGAGTGAGAAAAACATCACGGGGTGGTGCGCATTTTATGGGTTTGTGTTACATTACATTCACTAGTAGGAGTGAGAAAAACATCACGGGGTGGTGTGAATCGGAGGGTGTGAATAAGGATAGGCAGTGAGTGGCAATGTAGGATGGAGAAAAGCACCGCGGGGTGGTCAGCATGGGGAGGTCAGGGAACATGCAGTGGCAATGTAGGATAGGTTTATGAAAAACATCGCCAGGTGGTGCACATTGTATGGGTGTGTGTTACATTACATTCACTAGTAGGAGTGAGAAAAACATCACGGGGTGGTGCGCATTGTCTGGGTGTGTGTTACATTACATTCACTAGTAGGAGTGAGAAAAACATCACGGGGTGTTGTGAATCGGAGGGTCTGAATTAGGATAGGCAGTGAGTGGCAATGTAGGATGGAGAAAAGCACCGCGGGGTAGTCAGCATGGGGAGGTCAGGGAACATGCAGTGGCAATGTAGGATAGGTTTCTGAAAAACATCGCGGGGTGGTGCGCATTGTATGGGTGTGTGTTACATTACATTCACTAGTAGGAGTGAGAAAAACATCACGGGGTGGTGCGCATTGTATGGGTGTGTGTTACATTACATTCACTAGTAGGAGTGAGAAAAACATCACGGGGTGGTGTGAATCGGAGGGTCTGAATTAGGATAGGCAGTGAGTGGCAATGTAGGATGGAGAAAAGCACCGCGGGGTGGTCAGCATGGGGAGGTCAGCGAACATGCAGTGGCAATGTAGGATAGGTTTCTGAAAAACATCGCGGGGTGGTGACCATTGTATGGGTGTGTGTTACATTACATTCACTAGTAGGAGTGAGAAAAACATCACGGGGTGGTGCGCATTGTATGGGTGTGTGTTACATTACATTCACTAGTAGGAGTGAGAAAAACATCACGGGGTGGTGTGAATCGGAGGGTCTGAATTAGGATAGGCAGTGACTGGGAATGTAGGATGGAGAAAAGCACCGCGGGGTGGTCAGCATGGGGAGTTCAGGGAACATGCTGTCTCAATGTAGGATAGTTTTCTGAAAAACATCGCGGGGTGGTGCACATTGTATGGGTGTGTGTTCCATTACATTCACTAGTAGGAGTGAGAAAAACATCACGGGGTGGTGCGCATTGTATGGGTGTGTGTTACATTACATTCACTAGTAGGAGTGAGAAAAACATCACGGGGAGGTGTGAATCGGAGGGTCTGAATTAGAATAGTCAGTGAGTGGCAATGTACGATGGAGAAAAGCACCGCGGGGTGGTCAGCATGGGGAGGTCAGGAAACATGCAGTGGCAATGTAGGATAGGTTTCTGAAAAAGATCGCGGGGTGGTGCGCGTTGTATGGGTGTGTGTTACATTACATTCACTAGTAGGAGTGAGAAAAACATCACGGGGTGGTGCGCATTGTATGGGTTTGTGTTACATTACATTCACTAGTAGGAGTGAGAAAAACATCACGGGGTGGTGTGAATCGGAGGGTCTGAATTAGGATAGTCAGTGAGTGGCAATGTAGGATGGAGAAAAGCACCGCGGGGTGGTCAGCATGGGGAGGTCAGGGAACATGCAGTGGCAATGTAGGATAGGTTTCTGAAAAAGATCGCGGGGTGGTGCGCATTGTATGGGTGTGTGTTACATTACATTCACTAGTAGGAGTGAGAAAAACATCACGGGGTGGTGCGCATTGTATGGGTGTGTGTTACATTACATTCAGTAGTAGGAGTGAGAAAAACATCACGGGGTGGTGTGAATCGGAGGGTCTGAATTAGGATAGGCAGTGAGTGGCAATGTAGGATGGAGAAAAGCACCGTGGGGTGGTCAGCATGGGGAGGTCAGGGAACATGCAGTGGCAAGGTAGGATAGGTTTCTGAAAAAGATCGCGGGGTGGTGCGCATTATATGGGTGTGTGTTACATTACATTCACTAGTAGGAGTGAGAAAAACATCACGGGGTGGTGCGCATTGTATGGGTGTGTGTTACATTACATTCCCTAGTAGGAGTGAGAAAAGCATCACGGGGTGGTGTGAATCGTAGGGTCTGAATTAGGATAGGCAGTGAGTGGCAATGAAGAATGGAGAAAAGCACCGCGGGGTGGTCAGCATGGGGAGGTCAGGGAACATGCAGTGGCAATGTAGGATAGGATTCTTAAAAACATCGCGGGGTGGTGCGCATTGTATGGGTGTGTGTTACATTACATTCACTAGTAGTAGTGAGAAAAACATCACGGGGTGGTGCACATTGTATGGGTGTGTGTTACATTACATTCACTAGTAGGAGTGAGAAAAACATCACGGGGTGGTGTCAATCGGAGGGTCTGAATTAGGATAGGCAGTGAGTGGCAATGTAGGATGGAGAAAAGCACCGCGGGGTGGTCAGCATGGGGAGGTCAGGGAATATGCAGTGGCAATGTAGGATAGGTTTCTGAAAAACATCGCGGGGTGGTGCGCATTGTATGGGTGTGTGTTACATTACATTCACTAGGAGGAGTGAGAAAAACATCACGGGGTGGTGCGCATTGTATGGGTGTGTGTTACATTACATTCGCTAGTAGGAGTGAGAAAAACATCACGGGGTGGTGTGAATCGGAGGGTCTGAATTAGGATAGGCAGTGAGTGGCAATGTAGGATGGAGAAAAGCACCGCGGGGTGGTCAGCATGGGGAGGTCAGGGAACATGCAGTGGCAATGTAGGATAGGTTTCTGAAAAACATCGCGGGGTGGTGCCCATTGTATTGGTGTGTGTTACATTACATTCACTAGTAGGAGTGAGAAAAACATCACGGGGTGGTGCGCATTGTGTGGGTGTGTGTCACATTACATTAACTAGTAGGAGTGAGAAAAACATCACGGGGTGGTGTGAATCGGGGGGTCTGAATTAGGATAGGCCGTGAGTGGGAATGTAGGATGGAGAAAAGCACCGCGGGGTGGTCAGCATGAGGAGGTCAGGGAACATGCAGTCTCAATGTAGGATAGTTTTCTGAAAAACATCGCGGGGTGGTGCCCATTGTATGGGTGTGTGTTCCATTACATTCACTAGTAGGAGTGAGAAAAACATCACGGGGTGGTGCGCATTGTATGGGTGTGTGTTACATTACATTCACTAGTAGGAGTGAGAAAAACATCACGGGGTGGTTCGCATTATATGGGTGTGTGTTACATTACATTCACTAGTAGGAGTGAGAAAAACATCACGGGGTGGTGTGAATCGGAGGGTCTGAATTAGGATAGGCAGTGAGTGGCAATGTAGGATGGAGAAAAGCACCGCGGGGTGGTCAGCATGGGGAGGTCAGGGAACATGCAGTGGCAATGTAGGATAGGTTTCTGAAAAACATCGCGGGGTGGTGCGCATTGTATGGGTGTGTGTTACATTACATTCACTAGTAGGAGTGAGAAAAACATGACGGGGTGGTGCGCATTTTATGGGTTTGTGTTACATTACATTCACTAGTAGGAGTGAGAAAAACATCACGGGGTGGTGTGAATCGGAGGGTGTGAATTAGGATAGGCAGTGAGTGGCAATGTAGGATGGAGAAAAGCACCGCGGGGTGGTCAGCATGGGGAGGTCAGGGAACATGGATTGGCAATGTAGGATAGGTTTAAGAAAAACATCGCGGGGTGGTGCACATTGTATGGGTTTGTGTTACATTACATTCACTAGTAGGAGTGAGAAAAACATCACGGGGTGGTTCGCATTGTATGGGTGTGTGTTACATTACATTCACTAGTAGGAGTGAGAAAAACATCACGGGATGGTGTGAATAGGAGGGTCTGAATTAGGATAGGCAGTGAGTGGCAATGTAGGATGGAGAAAAGCACCGCGGGGTGGTCAGCATGGGGAGGTCAGGGAACATGCAGTGGCAATGTAGGATAGGTTTCTGAAAAACATCGCGGGGTGGTGCGCATTGTATGGGTGTGTGTTACATTACATTCACTAGTAGGAGTGAGAAAAACATCACGGGGTGGTGCGCATTGTATGGGTGTGTGTTACATTACATTCGCTAGTAGGAGTGAGAAAAACATCACGGGGTGGTGCGCATTGTGTGGGTGTGTGTCACATTACATTAACTAGTAGGAGTGAGAAAAACATCACGGGGTGGTGTGAATCGGGGGGTCTGAATTAGGATAGGCCGTGAGTGGGAATGTAGGATGGAGAAAAGCACCGCGGGGTGGTCAGCATGGGGAGGTCAGGGAACATGCAGTCTCAATGTAGGATAGTTTTCTGAAAAACATCGCGGGGTGGTGCCCATTGTATGGGTGTGTGTTCCATTACATTCACTAGTAGGAGTGAGAAAAACATCACGGGGTGGTGCGCATTGTATGGGTGTGTGTTACATTACATTCACTAGTAGGAGTGAGAAAAACATCACGGGGTGGTGTGAATCGGAGGGTCTGAATTAGGATAGGCAGTGAGTGGCAATGTAGGATGGAGAAAAGCACCGCGGGGTGGTCAGCATGGGGAGGTCAGGGAACATGGATTGGCAATGTAGGATTGGTTTATGAAAAACATCGCGGGGTGGTGCACATTGTATGGGTGTGTGTTACATTACATTCACTAGTAGGAGTGAGAAAAACATCACGGTGTGGTTCGCATTGTATGGGTGTGTGTTACATTACATTCACTAGTAGGAGTGAGAAAAACATCACGGGATGGTGTGAATCGGAGGGTCTGAATTAGGATAGGCAGTGAGTGGCAATGTAGGATGGAGAAAAGCACCGCGGGGTGGTCAGCATGGGGAGGTCAGGGAACATGCAGTGGCAATGTAGGATAGGTTTCTGAAAAACATCGCGGGGTGGTGCGCATTGTATGGGTGTGTGTTACATTACATTCACTAGTAGGAGTGAGAAAAACATCACGGGGTGGTGCGCATTTTATGGGTGTGTGTTACATTACATTCGCTAGTAGGAGTGAGAAAAACATCACGGGGTGGTGTGAATCGGAGGGTCTGAATTAGGATAGGCAGTGAGTGGCAATGTAGGATGGAGAAAAGCACCGCGGGGTGGTCAGCATGGGGAGGTCAGGGAACATGCAGTGGCAATGTAGGATAGGTTTCTGAAAAACATCGCGGGGTGGTGCCCATTGTATTGGTGTGTGTTACATTACATTCACTAGTAGGAGTGAGAAAAACATCACGGGGTGGTGCGCATTGTGTGGGTGTGTGTCACATTACATTAACTAGTAGGAGTGAGAAAAACATCACGGGGTGGTGTGAATCGGGGGGTCTGAATTAGGATAGGCCGTGAGTGGGAATGTAGGATGGAGAAAAGCACCGCGGGGTGGTCAGCATGGGGAGGTCAGGGAACATGCAGTCTCAATGTAGGATAGTTTTCTGAAAAACATCGCGGGGTGGTGCCCATTGTATGGGTGTGTGTTCCATTACATTCACTAGTAGGAGTGAGAAAAACATCACGGGGTGGTGCGCATTGTATGGGTGTGTGTTACATTACATTCACTAGTAGGAGTGAGAAAAACATCACGGGGTGGTGTGAATGGGAGGGTCTGAATTAGGATAGGCAGTGACTGGGAATGTAGGATGGAGAAAAGCACCGTGGGGTGGTCAGCATGGGGAGTTCAGGGAACATGCTGTCTCAATGTAGGATAGTTTTCTGAAAAACATCGCGGGGTGGTGCACATTGTATGGGTGTGTGTTCCATTACATTCACTAGTAGGAGTGAGAAAAACATCACGGTGTGGTGCGCATTGTATGGGTGTGTGTTACATTACATTCACTAGTAGGAGTGAGAAAAACATCACGGGGTGGTGTGAATCGGAGGGTCTGAATTAGAATAGTCAGTGAGTGGCAATGTACGATGGAGAAAAGCACCGCGGGGTGGTCAGCATGGGGAGGTCAGGGAACATGCAGTGGCAATGTAGGATAGGTTTCTGAAAAAGATCGCGGGGTGGTGCGCGTTGTATGGGTGTGTGTTACATTACATTCACTAGTAGGAGTGAGAAAAACATCACGGGGTGGTGCGCATTGTATGGTCGTGTGTTACATTACATTCACTAGTAGCAGTAAGAAAAACATCACGGGGTGGTGTGAATCGGAGGGTCTGAATTAGGATAGGCCGTGAGTCGCAATATAGGATGGAGAAAAGCACCGCGGGATGGTCAGCATGGGGAGGTCAGGGAACATGCAGTGGCAATGTAGGATAGGTTTCTGAAAAAGATCGCGGGGTGGTGCGCATTGTATGGGTGTGTGTTACATTACATTCACTAGTAGGAGTGAGAAAAACATCACGGGGTGGTGCGCATTGTATGGGTGTGTGTTACATTACATTCACTAGTAGGAGTGAGAAAAACATCACGGGGTGGTGTGAATCGGAGGGTCTGAATTAGGATAGTCAGTGAGTGGCAATGTACGATGGAGAAAAGCACCGCGGGGTGGTCAGCATGGGGAGGTCAGGGAACATGCATTGGCAATGTAGGATAGGTTTCTGAAAAAGATCGCGGGGTGGTGCGCATTGTATGGGTGTGTGTTACATTACATTCACTAGTAGGAGTGAGAAAAACATCACGGGGTGGTGCCCATTGTATGGGTGTGTGTTACATTACATTCACTAGTAGGAGTGAGAAAAACATCACGGGGTGGTGTGAATCGGAGGGTCTGAATTAGGATAGGCAGTGAGTGGCAATGTAGGATGGAGAAAAGCACCGCGGGGTGGTCAGCATGGGGAGGTCAGGGAACATGTAGTGGCAAGGTAGGATAGGTTTCTGAAAAAGATCGCGGGGTGGTGCGCATTATATGGGTGTGTGTTACATTACATTCACTAGTAGGAGTGAGAAAAACATCACGGGGTGGTGCGCATTGTATGGGTGTGTGTTACATTACATTCCCTAGTAGGAGTGAGAAAAGCATCACGGGGTAATGTGAATCGGAGGGTCTGAATTAGTATAGGCAGTGAGTGGCAATGAAGAATGGAGAAAAGCACCGCGGGGTGGTCAGCATGGGGAGGTCAGGGAACATGCAGTGGCAATGTAGGATAGGATTCTTAAAAACATCGCGGGGTGGTGCGCATTGTATGGGTGTGTGTTACATTACATTCACTAGTAGTAGTGAGAAAAACATCACGGGGTGGTGCACATTGTATGGGTGTGTGTTACATTACATTCACTAGTAGGAGTGAGAAAAACATCACGGGGTGGTGTGAATCGGAGGGTCTGAATTAGGATAGGCAGTGAGTGGCAATGTAGGATGGAGAAAAGCACCGCGGGGTGGTCAGCATGGGGAGGTCAGGGAACATGCAGTGGCAATGTAGGATAGGTTTCTGAAAAACATCGCGGGGTGGTGCGCATTGTATGGGTGTGTGTTACATTACATTCACTAGTAGGAGTGAGAAAAACATCACGGGGTGGTGCGCATTTTATGGGTTTGTGTTACATTACATTCACTAGTAGGAGTGAGAAAAACATCACGGGGTGGTGTGAATCGGAGGGTGTGAATTAGGATAGGCAGTGAGTGGCAATGTAGGATGGAGAAAAGCACCGCGGGGTGGTCAGCATGGGGAGGTCAGGGAACATGGATTGGCAATGTAGGATTGGTTTATGAAAAACATCGCGGGGTGGTGCACATTGTATGGGTGTGTGTTACATTACATTCACTAGTAGGAGTGAGAAAAACATCACGGTGTGGTTCGCATTGTATGGGTGTGTGTTACATTACATTCACTAGTAGGAGTGAGAAAAACATCACGGGATGGTGTGAATCGGAGGGTCTGAATTAGGATAGGCAGTGAGTGGCAATGTAGGATGGAGAAAAGCACCGCGGGGTGGTCAGCATGGGGAGGTCAGGGAACATGCTGTGGCAATGTAGGATAGGTTTCTGAAAAACATCGCGGGGTGGTGCGCATTGTATGGGTGTGTGTTACATTACATTCACTAGTAGGAGTGAGAAAAACATCACGGGGTGGTGCGCATTTTATGGGTGTGTGTTACATTACATTCGCTAGTAGGAGTGAGAAAAACATCACGGGGTGGTGTGAATCGGTGGGTCTGAATTAGGATAGGCAGTGAGTGGCAATGTAGGATGGAGAAAAGCACCGCGGGGTGGTCAGCATGGGGAGGTCAGGGAACATGCAGTGGCAATGTAGGATAGGTTTCTGAAAAACATCGCGGGGTGGTGCCCATTGTATTGGTGTGTGTTACATTACATTCACTAGTAGGAGTGAGAAAAACATCACGGGGTGGTGCGCATTGTGTGGGTGTGTGTCACATTACATTAACTAGTAGGAGTGAGAAAAACATCACGGGGTGGTGTGAATCGGGGGGTCTGAATTAGGATAGGCCGTGAGTGGGAATGTAGGATGGAGAAAAGCACCGCGGGGTGGTCAGCATGGGGAGGTCAGGGAACATGCAGTCTCAATGTAGGATAGTTTTCTGAAAAACATCGCGGGGTGGTGCCCATTGTATGGGTGTGTGTTCCATTACATTCACTAGTAGGAGTGAGAAAAACATCACGGGGTGGTGCGCATTGTATGGGTGTGTGTTACATTACATTCACTAGTAGGAGTGAGAAAAACATCACGGGGTGGTTCGCATTGTATGGGTGTGTGTTACATTACATTCACTAGTAGGAGTGAGAAAAACATCACGGGGTGGTGTGAATCGGAGGGTCTGAATTAGGATAGGCAGTGAGTGGCAATGTAGGATGGAGAAAAGCACCGCGGGGTGGTCAGCATGGGGAGGTCAGGGAACATGCAGTGGCAATGTAGGATAGGTTTCTGAAAAACATCGCGGGGTGGTGCGCATTGTATGGGTGTGTGTTACATTACATTCACTAGTAGGAGTGAGAAAAACATCACGGGGTGGTGCGCATTTTATGGGTTTGTGTTACATTACATTCACTAGTAGGAGTGAGAAAAACATCACGGGGTGGTGTGAATCGGAGGGTGTGAATTAGGATAGGCAGTGAGTGGCAATGTAGGATGGAGAAAAGCACCGCGGGGTGGTCAGCATGAGGATGTCAGGGAACATGGATTGGCAATGTAGGATAGGTTTAAGAAAAACATCGCGGGGTGGTGCACATTGTATGGGTGTGTGTTACATTACATTCACTAGTAGGAGTGAGAAAAACATCACGGGGTGGTTCGCATTGTATGGGTGTGTGTTACATTACATTCACTAGTAGGAGTGAGAAAAACATCACGGGATGGTGTGAATAGGAGGGTCTGAATTAGGATAGGCAGTGAGTGGCAATGTAGGATGGAGAAAAGCACCGCGGGGTGGTCAGCATGGGGAGGTCAGGGAACATGCAGTGGCAATGTAGGATAGGTTTCTGAAAAACATCGCGGGGTGGTGCGCATTGTATGGGTGTGTGTTACATTACATTCACTAGTAGGAGTGAGAAAAACATCACGGGGTGGTGCGCATTGTATGGGTGTGTGTTACATTACATTCGCTAGTAGGAGTGAGAAAAACATCACGGGGTGGTGCGCATTGTGTGGGTGTGTGTCACATTACATTAACTAGTAGGAGTGAGAAAAACATCACGGGGTGGTGTGAATCGGGGGGTCTGAATTAGGATAGGCCGTGAGTGGGAATGTAGGATGGAGAAAAGCACCGCGGGGTGGTCAGCATGGGGAGGTCAGGGAACATGCAGTCTCAATGTAGGATAGTTTTCTGAAAAACATCGCGGGGTGGTGCCCATTGTATGGGTGTGTGTTCCATTACATTCACTAGTAGGAGTGAGAAAAACATCACGGGGTGGTGCGCATTGTATGGGTGTGTGTTACATTACATTCACTAGTAGGAGTGAGAAAAACATCACGGGGTGGTTCGCATTGTATGGGTGTGTGTTACATTACATTCACTAGTAGGAGTGAGAAAAACATCACGGGGTGGTGTGAATCGGAGGGTCTGAATTAGGATAGGCAGTGAGTGGCAATGTAGGATGGAGAAAAGCACCGCGGGGTGGTCAGCATGGGGAGGTCAGGGAACATGCAGTGGCAATGTAGGATAGGTTTCTGAAAAACATCGCGGGGTGGTGCGCATTGTATGGGTGTGTGTTACATTACATTCACTAGTAGGAGTGAGAAAAACATAACGGGGTGGTGCGCATTGTATGGGTGTGTGTTACATTACATTCACTAGTAGGAGTGAGAAAAACATCACGGGGTGGTGTGAATCGGAGGGTCTGAATTAGGATAGGCAGTGAGTGGCAATGTAGGATGGAGAAAAGCACCGCGGGGTGGTCAGCATGGGGAGGTCAGGGAACATGCAGTGGCAAGGTAGGATAGGTTTCTGAAAAAGATCGCGGGGTGGTGCGCATTATATGGGTGTGTGTTACATTACATTCACTAGTAGGAGTGAGAAAAACATCACGGGGTGGTGCGCATTGTATGGGTGTGTGTTACATTACATTCCCTAGTAGGAGTGAGAAAAGCATCACGGGGTAATGTGAATCGGAGGGTCTTAATTAGGATAGGCAGTGAGTGGCAATGAAGAATGGAGAAAAGCACCGCGGGGTGGTCAGCATGGGGAGGTCAGGGAACATGCAGTGGCAATGTAGGATAGGATTCTTAAAAACATCGCTGGGTGGTGCGCATTGTATGGGTGTGTGTTACATTACATTCACTAGTAGGAGTGAGAAAAACATCACGGGGTGGTGCGCATTTTATGGGTTTGTGTTACATTACATTCACTAGTAGGAGTGAGAAAAACATCACGGGGTGGTGTGAATCGGAGGGTGTGAATTAGGATAGGCAGTGAGTGGCAATGTAGGATGGAGAAAAGCACCGCGGGGTGGTCAGCATGGGGAGGTCAGGGAACATGGATTGGCAATGTAGGATTGGTTTATGAAAAACATCGCGGGGTGGTGCACATTGTATGGGTGTGTGTTACATTACATTCACTAGTAGGAGTGAGAAAAACATCACGGTGTGGTTCGCATTGTATGGGTGTGTGTTACATTACATTCACTAGTAGGAGTGAGAAAAACATCACGGGATGGTGTGAATCGGAGGGTCTGAATTAGGATAGGCAGTGAGTGGCAATGTAGGATGGAGAAAAGCACCGCGGGGTGGTCAGCATGGGGAGGTCAGGGAACATGCAGTGGCAATGTAGGATAGGTTTCTGAAAAACATCGCGGGGTGGTGTGCATTGTATGGGTGTGTGTTACATTACATTCACTAGTAGGAGTGAGAAAAACATCACGGGGTGGTGCGCATTTTATGGGTGTGTGTTACATTACATTCGCTAGTAGGAGTGAGAAAAACATCACGGGGTGGTGTGAATCGGAGGGTCTGAATTAGGATAGGCAGTGAGTGGCAATGTAGGATGGAGAAAAGCACCGCGGGGTGGTCAGCATGGGGAGGTCAGGGAACATGCAGTGGCAATGTAGGATAGGTTTCTGAAAAACATCGCGGGGTGGTGCCCATTGTATTGGTGTGTGTTACATTACATTCTCTAGTAGGAGTGAGAAAAACATCACGGGGTGGTGCGCATTTTATGGGTTTGTGTCACATTACATTAACTAGTAGGAGTGAGAAAAACATCACGGGGTGGTGTGAATCGGGGGGTCTGAATTAGGATAGGCCGTGAGTGGGAATGTAGGATGGAGAAAAGCACCGCGGGGTGGTCAGCATGGGGAGGTCAGGGAACATGCAGTCTCAATGTAGGATAGTTTTCTGAAAAACATCGCGGGGTGGTGCCCATTGTATGGGTGTGTGTTCCATTACATTCACTAGTAGGAGTGAGAAAAACATCACGGGGTGGTGCGCATTGTATGGGTGTGTGTTACATTACATTCACTAGTAGGAGTGAGAAAAACATCACGGGGTGGTTCGCATTGTATGGGTG
Organism: Cavia porcellus; assembly: GCF_034190915.1. NCBI lineage: Eukaryota > Metazoa > Chordata > Mammalia > Rodentia > Caviidae > Cavia > Cavia porcellus. The sequence goes on along the minus strand of NW_026947662.1, from coordinate 229,780 downwards.
TGTGTTACATTACATTCACTAGTAGGAGTGAGAAAAACATCACGGGGTGGTGTGAATCGGAGGGTCTGAATTAGGATAGGCAGTGAGTGGCAATGTAGGATGGAGAAAAGCACCGCGGGGTGGTCAGCATGGGGAGGTCAGGGAACATGCAGTGGCAATGTAGGATAGGTTTCTGAAAAACATCGCGGGGTGGTGCGCATTGTATGGGTGTGTGTTACATTACATTCACTAGTAGGAGTGAGAAAAACATCACGGGGTGGTGCGCATTTTATGGGTTTGTGTTACATTACATTCACTAGTAGGAGTGAGAAAAACATCACGGGGTGGTGTGAATCGGAGGGTGTGAATTAGGATAGGCAGTGAGTGGCAATGTAGGATGGAGAAAAGCACCGCGGGGTGGTCAGCATGGGGAGGTCAGGGAACATGGATTGGCAATGTAGGATAGGTTTAAGAAAAACATCGCGGGGTGGTGCACATTGTATGGGTGTGTGTTACATTACATTCACTAGTAGGAGTGAGAAAAACATCACGGGGTGGTTCGCATTGTATGGGTGTGTGTTACATTACATTCACTAGTAGGAGTGAGAAAAACATCACGGGATGGTGTGAATAGGAGGGTCTGAATTAGGATAGGCAGTGAGTGGCAATGTAGGATGGAGAAAAGCACCGCGGGGTGGTCAGCATGGGGAGGAAAGGGAACATGCAGTGGCAATGTAGGATAGGTTTCTGAAAAACATCGCGGGGTGGTGCGCATTGTATGGGTGTGTGTTACATTACATTCACTAGTAGGAGTGAGAAAAACATCACGGGGTGGTGCGCATTGTATGGGTGTGTGTTACATTACATTCGCTAGTAGGAGTGAGAAAAACATCACGGGGTGGTGCGCATTGTGTGGGTGTGTGTCACATTACATTAACTAGTAGGAGTGAGAAAAACATCACGGGGTGGTGTGAATCGGGGGGTCTGAATTAGGATAGGCCGTGAGTGGGAATGTAGGATGGAGAAAAGCACCGCGGGGTGGTCAGCATGGGGAGGTCAGGGAACATGCAGTCTCAATGTAGGATAGTTTTCTGAAAAACATCGCGGGGTGGTGCCCATTGTATGGGTGTGTGTTCCATTACATTCACTAGTAGGAGTGAGAAAAACATCACGGGGTGGTGCGCATTGTATGGGTGTGTGTTACATTACATTCACTAGTAGGAGTGAGAAAAACATCACGGGGTGGTTCGCATTGTATGGGTGTGTGTTACATTACATTCACTAGTAGGAGTGAGAAAAACATCACGGGGTGGTGTGAATCGGAGGGTCTGAATTAGGATAGGCAGTGAGTGGCAATGTAGGATGGAGAAAAGCACCGCGGGGTGGTCAGCATGGGGAGGTCAGGGAACATGCAGTGGCAATGTAGGATAGGTTTCTGAAAAACATCGCGGGGTGGTGCGCATTGTATGGTTGTGTGTTACATTACATTCACTAGTAGGAGTGAGAAAAACATCACGGGGTGGTGCGCCTTTTATGGGTTTGTGTTACATTACATTCACTAGTAGGAGTGAGAAAAACATCACGGGGTGGTGTGAATCGGAGGGTGTGAATTAGGATAGGCAGTGAGTGGCAATGTAGGATGGAGAAAAGCACCGCGGGGTGGTCAGCATGGGGAGGTCAGGGAACATGGATTGGCAATGTAGGATAGGTTTATGAAAAACATCGCGGGGTGGTGCACATTGTATGGGTGTGTGTTACATTACATTCACTAGTAGGAGTGAGAAAAACATCACGGGGTGGTTCGCATTGTATGGGTGTGTGTTACACTACATTCACTAGTAGGAGTGAGAAAAACATCACGGGATGGTGTGAATAGGAGGGTCTGAATTAGGATAGGCAGTGAGTGGCAATGTAGGATGGAGAAAAGCACCGCGGGGTGGTCAGCATGGGGATGTCAGGGAACATGGATTGGCAATGTAGGATAGGTTTAAGAAAAACATCGCGGGGTGGTGCACATTGTATGGGTGTGTGTTACATTACATTCACTAGTAGGAGTGAGAAAAACATCACGGGGTGGTTCGCATTGTATGGGTGTGTGTTACATTACATTCACTAGTAGGAGTGAGAAAAACATCACGGGATGGTGTGAATAGGAGGGTCTGAATTAGGATAGGCAGTGAGTGGCAATGTAGGATGGAGAAAAGCACCGCGGGGTGGTCAGCATGGGGAGGTCAGGGAACATGCAGTGGCAATGTAGGATAGGTTTCTGAAAAACATCGCGGGGTGGTGCGCATTGTATGGGTGTGTGTTACATTACATTCACTAGTAGGAGTGAGAAAAACATCACGGGGTGGTGCGCATTGTATGGGTGTGTGTTACATTACATTCGCTAGTAGGAGTGAGAAAAACATCACGGGGTGGTGCGCATTGTGTGGGTGTGTGTCACATTACATTAACTAGTAGGAGTGAGAAAAACATCACGGGGTGGTGTGAATCGGGGGGTCTGAATTAGGATAGGCCGTGAGTGGGAATGTAGGATGGAGAAAAGCACCGCGGGGTGGTCAGCATGGGGAGGTCAGGGAACATGCAGTCTCAATGTAGGATAGTTTTCTGAAAAACATCGCGGGGTGGTGCCCATTGTATGGGTGTGTGTTCCATTACATTCACTAGTAGGAGTGAGAAAAACATCACGGGGTGGTGCGCATTGTATGGGTGTGTGTTACATTACATTCACTAGTAGGAGTGAGAAAAACATCACGGGGTGGTTCGCATTGTATGGGTGTGTGTTACATTACATTCACTAGTAGGAGTGAGAAAAACATCACGGGGTGGTGTGAATCGGAGGGTCTGAATTAGGATAGGCAGTGAGTGGCAATGTAGGATGGAGAAAAGCACCGCGGGGTGGTCAGCATGGGGAGGTCAGGGAACATGCAGTGGCAATGTAGGATAGGTTTCTGAAAAACATCGCGGGGTGGTGCGCATTGTATGGGTGTGTGTTACATTACATTCACTAGTAGGAGTGAGAAAAACATCACGGGGTGGTGCGCATTGTATGGGTGTGTGTTACATTACATTCACTAGTAGGAGTGAGAAAAACATCACGGGGTGGTGTGAATCGGAGGGTCTGAATTAGGATAGGCAGTGAGTGGCAATGTAGGATGGAGAAAAGCACCGCGGGGTGGTCAGCATGAGGAGGTCAGGGAACATGCAGTGGCAAGGTAGGATAGGTTTCTGAAAAAGATCGCGGGGTGGTGCGCATTATATGGGTGTGTGTTACATTACATTCACTAGTAGGAGTGAGAAAAACATCACGGGGTGGTGCGCATTGTATGGGTGTGTGTTACATTACATTCCCTAGTAGGAGTGAGAAAAGCATCACGGGGTAATGTGAATCGGAGGGTCTGAATTAGGATAGGCAGTGAGTGGCAATGAAGAATGGAGAAAAGCACCGCGGGGTGGTCAGCATGGGGAGGTCAGGGAACATGCAGTGGCAATGTAGGATAGGATTCTTAAAAACATCGCTGGGTGGTGCGCATTGTATGGGTGTGTGTTACATTACATTCACTAGTAGGAGTGAGAAAAACATCACGGGATGGTGTGAATCGGAGGGTCTGAATTAGGATAGGCAGTGAGTGGCAATGTAGGATGGAGAAAAGCACCGCGGGGTGGTCAGCATGGGGAGGTCAGGGAACATGCAGTGGCAATGTAGGATAGGTTTCTGAAAAACATCGCGGGGTGGTGTGCATTGTATGGGTGTGTGTTACATTACATTCACTAGTAGGAGTGAGAAAAACATCACGGGGTGGTGCGCATTTTATGGGTGTGTGTTACATTACATTCGCTAGTAGGAGTGAGAAAAACATCACGGGGTGGTGTGAATCGGAGGGTCTGAATTAGGATAGGCAGTGAGTGGCAATGTAGGATGGAGAAAAGCACCGCGGGGTGGTCAGCATGGGGAGGTCAGGGAACATGCAGTGGCAATGTAGGATAGGTTTCTGAAAAACATCGCGGGGTGGTGCCCATTGTATTGGTGTGTGTTACATTACATTCTCTAGTAGGAGTGAGAAAAACATCACGGGGTGGTGCGCATTGTGTGGGTGTGTGTCACATTACATTAACTAGTAGGAGTGAGAAAAACATCACGGGGTGGTGTGAATCGGGGGGTCTGAATTAGGATAGGCCGTGAGTGGGAATGTAGGATGGAGAAAAGCACCGCGGGGTGGTCAGCATGGGGAGGTCAGGGAACATGCAGTCTCAATGTAGGATAGTTTTCTGAAAAACATCGCGGGGTGGTGCCCATTGTATGGGTGTGTGTTCCATTACATTCACTAGTAGGAGTGAGAAAAACATCACGGGGTGGTGCGCATTGTATGGGTGTGTGTTACATTACATTCACTAGTAGGAGTGAGAAAAACATCACGGGGTGGTTCGCATTGTATGGGTGTGTGTTACATTACATTCACTAGTAGGAGTGAGAAAAACATCACGGGGTGGTGTGAATCGGAGGGTCTGAATTAGGATAGGCAGTGAGTGGCAATGTAGGATGGAGAAAAGCACCGCGGGGTGGTCAGCATGGGGAGGTCAGGGAACATGCAGTGGCAATGTAGGATAGGTTTCTGAAAAACATCGCGGGGTGGTGCGCATTGTATGGGTGTGTGTTACATTACATTCACTAGTAGGAGTGAGAAAAACATCACGGGGTGGTGCGCATTTTATGGGTTTGTGTTACATTACATTCACTAGTAGGAGTGAGAAAAACATCACGGGGTGGTGTGAATCGGAGGGTGTGAATTAGGATAGGCAGTGAGTGGCAATGTAGGATGGAGAAAAGCACCGCGGGGTGGTCAGCATGGGGAGGTCAGGGAACATGGATTGGCAATGTAGGATAGGTTTAAGAAAAACATCGCGGGGTGGTGCACATTGTATGGGTGTGTGTTACATTACATTCACTAGTAGGAGTGAGAAAAACATCACGGGGTGGTTCGCATTGTATGGGTGTGTGTTACATTACATTCACTAGTAGGAGTGAGAAAAACATCACGGGATGGTGTGAATAGGAGGGTCTGAATTAGGATAGGCAGTGAGTGGCAATGTAGGATGGAGAAAAGCACCGCGGGGTGGTCAGCATGGGGAGGAAAGGGAACATGCAGTGGCAATGTAGGATAGGTTTCTGAAAAACATCGCGGGGTGGTGCGCATTGTATGGGTGTGTGTTACATTACATTCACTAGTAGGAGTGAGAAAAACATCACGGGGTGGTGCGCATTGTATGGGTGTGTGTTACATTACATTCGCTAGTAGGAGTGAGAAAAACATCACGGGGTGGTGCGCATTGTGTGGGTGTGTGTCACATTACATTAACTAGTAGGAGTGAGAAAAACATCACGGGGTGGTGTGAATCGGGGGGTCTGAATTAGGATAGGCCGTGAGTGGGAATGTAGGATGGAGAAAAGCACCGCGGGGTGGTCAGCATGGGGAGGTCAGGGAACATGCAGTCTCAATGTAGGATAGTTTTCTGAAAAACATCGCGAGGTGGTGCCCATTGTATGGGTGTGTGTTCCATTACATTCACTAGTAGGAGTGAGAAAAACATCACGGGGTGGTGCGCATTGTATGGGTGTGTGTTACATTACATTCACTAGTAGGAGTGAGAAAAACATCACGGGGTGGTTCGCATTGTATGGGTGTGTGTTACATTACATTCACTAGTAGGAGTGAGAAAAACATCACGGGGTGGTGTGAATCGGAGGGTCTGAATTAGGATAGGCAGTGAGTGGCAATGTAGGATGGAGAAAAGCACCGCGGGGTGGTCAGCATGGGGAGGTCAGGGAACATGCAGTGGCAATGTAGGATAGGTTTCTGAAAAACATCGCGGGGTGGTGCGCATTGTATGGTTGTGTGTTACATTACATTCACTAGTAGGAGTGAGAAAAACATCACGGGGTGGTGCGCATTTTATGGGTTTGTGTTACATTACATTCACTAGTAGGAGTGAGAAAAACATCACGGGGTGGTGTGAATCGGAGGGTGTGAATTAGGATAGGCAGTGAGTGGCAATGTAGGATGGAGAAAAGCACCGCGGGGTGGTCAGCATGGGGAGGTCAGGGAACATGGATTGGCAATGTAGGATAGGTTTATGAAAAACATCGCGGGGTGGTGCACATTGTATGGGTGTGTGTTACATTACATTCACTAGTAGGAGTGAGAAAAACATCACGGGGTGGTTCGCATTGTATGGGTGTGTGTTACACTACATTCACTAGTAGGAGTGAGAAAAACATCACGGGATGGTGTGAATAGGAGGGTCTGAATTAGGATAGGCAGTGAGTGGCAATGTAGGATGGAGAAAAGCACCGCGGGGTGGTCAGCATGGGGAGGTCAGGGAACATGCAGTGGCAATGTAGGATAGGTTTCTGAAAAACATCGCGGGGTGGTGCGCATTGTATGGGTGTGTGTTACATTACATTCACTAGTAGGAGTGAGAAAAACATCACGGGGTGGTGCGCATTGTATGGGTGTGTGTTACATTACATTCGCTAGTAGGAGTGAGAAAAACATCACGGGGTGGTGTGAATCGGAGGGTCTGAATTAGGATAGGCAGTGAGTGGCAATGTAGGATGGAGAAAAGCACCGCGGGGTGGTCAGCATGGGGAGGTCAGGGAACATGCAGTGGCAATGTAGGATAGGTTTCTGAAAAACATCGCGGGGTGGTGCCCATTCTATTGGTGTGTGTTACATTACATTCACTGGTAGGAGTGAGAAAAACATCACGGGGTGGTGCGCATTGTATGGGTGTGTGTCACATTACATTCACTAGTAGGAGTGAGAAAAACATCACGGGGTGGTGTGAATCGGAGGGTCTGAATTAGGATAGGCAGTGAGTGGGAATGTAGGATGGAGAAAAGCACCGCGGGGTGGTCAGCATGGGGAGGTCAGGGAACATGCAGTCTCAATGTAGGATAGTTTTCTGAAAAACATCGCGGGGTGGTGCCCATTGTATGGGTGTGTGTTCCATTACATTCACTAGTAGGAGTGAGAAAAACATCACGGGGTGGTGCGCATTGTATGGGTGTGTGTTACATTTCATTCACTAGTAGGAGTGAGAAAAACAACACGGGGTGGTGTGAATCGGAGGGTCTGAATTAGGATAGGCAGTGAGTGGCAATGAAGAATGGAGAAAAGCACCGCGGGGTGGTCAGCATGGGGAGGTCAAGGAACATGCAGTGGCAATGTAGGATAGGTTTCTGAAAAACATCGCGGGGTGGTGCGCATTGTATGGGTGTGTGTTACATTACATTCACAAGTAGGAGTGAGAAAAACATCACGGGGTGGTGCGCATTGTATGGGTGTGTGTTACATTACATTCACTAGTAGCAGTGAGAAAAATATCACGGGGTGGTGTGAATCGGAGGGTCTGAATTAGGATAGGCAGTGAGTGGCAATGTAGGATGGAGATAAGCACCGCGGGGTTGTCAGCATGGGGAGGTCAGGGAACATGCAGTGGCAATGTAGGATAGGTTTCTGAAAAACATCGCGGGGTGGTGCGCATTGTATGGATGTGTGTTACATTACATTCATTAGTATGAGTGAGAAAAACATCACGGGGTGGTGCGGATTTTATGGGTTTGTGTTCCATTACATTCACTAGTAGGAGTGAGAAAAACATCACGGGGTGGTGTGAATCGGAGGGTGTGAATAAGGATAGGCAGTGAGTGGCAATGTAGGATGGAGAAAAGCACAGCGGGGTGGTCAGCATGGGGAGGTCAGGGAACATGCAGTGGCAATGTAGGATAGGTTTATGAAAAACATCGCCAGGTGGTGCACAGTGTATGGGTGTGTGTTACATTACATTCACTAGTAGGAGTGAGAAAAACATCACGGGGTGGTGCGCATTGTATGGGTGTGTGTTACATTACATTCACTAGTAGGAGTGAGAAAAACATCACGGGGTGTTGTGAATCGGAGGGTCTGAATTAGGATAGGCAGTGAGTGGCAATGTAGGATGGAGAAAAGCACCGCGGGGTAGTCAGCATGGGGAGGTCAGGGAACATGCAGTGGCAATGTAGGATAGGTTTCTGAAAAACATCGCGGGGTGGTGCGCATTGTATGGGTGTGTGTTACATTACATTCACTAGTAGGAGTGAGAAAAATATCACGGGGTGGTGCGCATTGTATGGGTGTGTGTTACATTACATTCACTAGTAGGAGTGAGAAAAACATCACGGGGTGGTGTGAATCGGAGGGGCTGAATTAGGATAGGCAGTGAGTGGCAATGTAGGATGGAGAAAAGCACCGCGGGGTGGTCAGCATGGGGAGGTCAGCGAACATGCAGTGGCAATGTAGGATAGGTTTCTGAAAAACATCGCGGGGTGGTGACCATTGTATGGGTGTGTGTTACATTACATTCACTAGTAGGAGTGAGAAAAACATCACGGGGTGGTGCGCATTGTATGGGTGTGTGTTACATTACATTCACTAGTAGGAGTGAGAAAAACATCACGGGGTGGTGTGAATCGGAGGGTCTGAATTAGGATAGGCAGTGACTGGGAATGTAGGATGGAGAAAAGCACCGCGGGGTGGTCATCATGGGGAGTTCAGGGAACATGCTGTCTCAATGTAGGATAGTTTTCTGAAAAACATCGCGGGGTGGTGCACATTGTATGGGTGTGTGTTCCATTACATTCACTAGTAGGAGTGAGAAAAACATCACGGGGTGGTGCGCATTGTATGGGTGTGTGTTACATTACATTCACTAGTAGGAGTGAGAAAAACATCACGGGGTGGTGTGAATCGGAGGGTCTGAATTAGAATAGTCAGTGAGTGGCAATGTACGATGGAGAAAAGCACCGCGGGGTGGTCAGCATGGGGAGGTCAGGGAACATGCAGTGGCAATGTAGGATAGGTTTCTGAAAAAGATCGCGGGGTGGTGCGCGTTGTATGGGTGTGTGTTACATTACATTCACTAGTAGGAGTGAGAAAAACATCACGGGGTGGTGCGCATTGTATGGGCGTGTGTTACATTACATTCACTAGTAGGAGTGAGAAAAACATCACGGGGTGGTGTGAATCGGAGGGTGTGAATTAGGATAGGCAGTGAGTGGCAATGTAGGATGCAGAAAAGCACCGCGGGGTGGTCAGCATGGGGAGGTCAGGGAACATGCAGTGGCAATGTAGGATAGGTTTCTGAAAAAGATCGCGGGGTGGTGCGCATTGTATGGGTGTGTGTTACATTACATTCACTAGTAGGAGTGAGAAAAACATCACGGGGTGGTGCGCATTGTATGGGTGTGTGTTACATTACATTCCCTAGTAGGAGTGAGAAAAGCATCACGGGGTGGTGTGAATCGGAGGGTCTGAATTAGGATAGGCAGTGAGTGGCAATGAAGAATGGAGAAAAGCACCGCGGGGTGGTCAGCATGGGGAGGTCAGGGAACATGCAGTGGCAATGTAGGATAGGATTCTTAAAAACATCGCGGGGTGGTGCGCATTGTATGGGTGTGTGTTACATTACATTCACTAGTAGTAGTGAGAAAAACATCACGGGGTGGTGCGCATTGTATGGGTGTGTGTTACATTACATTCACTAGTAGGAGTGAGAAAAACATCACGGGGTGGTGTGAATCGGAGGGTCTGAATTAGGATAGGCAGTGAGTGGCAATGTAGGATGGAGAAAAGCACCGCGGGGTGGTCAGCATGGGGAGGTCAGGGAACATGCAGTGGCAATGCAGGATAGGTTTCTGAAAAACATCGCGGGGTGGTGCGCATTGTATGGGTGTGTGTTACATTACATTCACTAGTAGGAGTGAGAAAAACATCACGGGGTGGTGCGCATTTTATGGGTTTGTGTTACATTACATTCACTAGTAGGAGTGAGAAAAACATCATGGGGTGGTGTGAATCGGAGGGTGTGAATTAGGATAGGCAATGAGTGGCAATGTAGGATGGAGAAAAGCACCGCGGGGTGGTCAGCATGGGGAGGTCAGGGAACATGGATTGGCAATGTAGGATTGGTTTATGAAAAACATCGCGGGGTGGTGCACATTGTATGGGTGTGTGTTACATTACATTCACTAGTAGGAGTGAGAAAAACATCACGGTGTGGTTCGCATTGTATGGGTGTGTGTTCCATTACATTCACTAGTAGGAGTGAGAAAAACATCACGGGGTGGTGCGCATTGTATGGGTGTGTGTTACATTACATTCACTAGTAGGAGTGAGAAAAACATCACGGGGTGGTGTGAATCGGAGGGTCTGAATTAGGATAGTCAGTGAGTGGCAATGTACGATGGAGAAAAGCACCGCGGGGTCGTCAGCATGGGGAGGTCAGGGAACATGCAGTGGCAATGTAGGATACGTTTCTGAAAAAGATCGCTGGGTGGTGCGCATTGTATGGGTGTGTGTTACATTACATTCACTAGCAGGAGTGAGAAAAACATCACGGGGTGGTGCGCATTGTATGGGTGTGTGTTACATTACATTCCCTAGTAGGAGTGAGAAAAGCATCACGGGGTGGTGTGAATCGGAGGGTCTGAATTAGGATAGGCAGTGAGTGGCAATGAAGAATGGAGAAAAGCACCGCGGGGTGGTCAGCATGGGGAGGTCAGGGAACATGCAGTGGCAATGTAGGATAGGTTTCTTAAAAACATCGCGGCGTGGTGTGCATTGTATGGGTGTGTGTTACATTACATTCACTAGTAGGAGTGAGAAAAACATCACGGGGTGGTGCGCATTGTATGGGTGTGTGTTACATTACATTCGCTAGTAGGAGTGAGAAAAACATCACGGGGTGGTGTGAATCGGAGGGTCTGAATTAGGATAGGCAGTGAGTGGCAATGTAAGATGGAGAAAAGCACCGCGGGGTGGTCAGCATGGGGAGGTCAGGGAACATGCAGTGGCAATGTAGGATAGGTTTCTGAAAAACATCGCGGGGTGGTGCCCATTCTATTGGTGTGTGTTACATTACATTCACTAGTAGGAGTGAGAAAAACATCACGGGGTGGTGCGCATTGTATGGGTGTGTGTCACATTACATTCACTAGTAGGAGTGAGAAAAGCATCACGGGGTGGTGCGCATTGTATGGGTGTGTGTTACATTACATTCACTAGTAGCAGTAAGAAAAACATCACCGGGTGGTGTGAATCGGAGGGTCTGAGTTAGGATAGGCAGTGAGTCGCAATGTAGGATGGAGAAAAGCACCGCGGGATGGTCAGCATGGGGAGGTCAGGGAACATGCAGTGGCAATGTAGGATAGGTTCTGAAAAAGATCGCGGGGTGGTGCGCATTGTATGGGTGTGTGTTACATTACATTCACTAGTAGGAGTGAGAAAAACATCACGGGGTGGTGCGCATTGTATGGGTGTGTGTTACATTACATTCACTAGTAGGAGTGAGAAAAACATCACGGGGTGGTGTGAATCGGAGGGTCTGAATTAGGATAGTCAGTGAGTGGCAATGTACGATAGAGAAAAGCACCGCGGGGTGGTCAGCATGGGGAGGTCAGGGAACATGCAGTGGCAATGTAGGATAGGTTTCTGAAAAAGATCGCGGGGTGGTGCGCATTGTATGGGTGTGTGTTACATTACATTCACTAGTAGGAGTGAGAAAAACATCACGGGGTGGTGTGAATCGGAGGTCTGAATTAGGATAGGCAGTGACTGGGAATGTAGTTTGGAGAAAAGCAACGCGGGGTGGTCAGCATGGGGAGGTCAGGGAACATGCAGTCTCAATGTAGGATAGTTTTCTGAAAAACATCGCGGGGTGGTGCACATTGTATGGGTGTGTGTTCCATTACATTCACTAGTAGGAGTGAGAAAAACATCACGGGGTGGTGCGCATTGTATGGGTGTGTGTTACATTACATTCACTAGTAGGAGTGAGAAAAACATCACGGGGTGGTGTGAATCGGAGGGTCTGAATTAGGATAGTCAGTGAGGGGCAATGTACGATGGAGAAAAGCACCGCGGGGTGGTCAGCATGGGGAGGTCAGGGAACATGCAGTGGCAATCTAGGATAGGTTTCTGAAAAAGATCGCGGGGTGGTGCGCGTTGTATGGGTGTGTGTTACATTACATTCACTAGTAGGAGTGAGAAAAACATCACGGGGTGGTGCGCATTGTATGGGTGTGTGTTACATTACATTCGCTAGTAGGAGTGAGAAAAACATCACGGGGTGGTGCGCATTGTGTGGGTGTGTGTCACATTACATTAACTAGTAGGAGTGAGAAAAACATCACGGGGTGGTGTGAATTGGGGGGTCTGAATTAGGATAGGCCGTGAGTGGGAATGTAGGATGGAGAAAAGCACCGCGGGGTGGTCAGCATGGGGAGGTCAGGGAACATGCAGTCTCAATGTAGGATAGTTTTCTGAAAAACATCGCGGGGTGGTGCCCATTGTATGGGTGTGTGTTCCATTACATTCACTAGTAGGAGTGAGAAAAACATCACGGGGTGGTGCGCATTGTATGGGTGTGTGTTACATTACATTCACTAGTAGGAGTGAGAAAAACATCACGGGGTGGTTCGCATTGTATGGGTGTGTGTTACATTACATTCACTAGTAGGAGTGAGAAAAACATCACGGGGTGGTGTGAATCGGAGGGTCTGAATTAGGATAGGCAGTGAGTGGCAATGTAGGATGGAGAAAAGCACCGCGGGGTGGTCAGCATGGGGAGGTCAGGGAAAATGCAGTGGCAATGTAGGATAGGTTTCTGAAAAACATCGCGGGGTGGTGCGCATTGTATGGGTGTGTGTTACATTACATTCACTAGTAGGAGTGAGAAAAACATCACGGGGTGGTGCGCATTTTATGGGTTTGTGTTACATTACATTCACTAGTAGGAGTGAGAAAAACATCACGGGGTGGTGTGAATCGGAGGGTGTGAATTAGGATAGGCAGTGAGTGGCAATGTAGGATGGAGAAAAGCACCGCGGGGTGGTCAGCATGGGGAGGTCGGGGAACATGGATTGGCAATGTAGGATAGGTTTATGAAAAACATCGCGGTCTGGTGCACATTGTATGGGTGTGTGTTACATTACATTCACTAGTAGGAGTGAGAAAAACATCACGGGGTGGTGCGCATTGTATGGGTGTGTGTCACATTACATTCACTAATAGGAGTGAGAAAAACATCACGGGGTGGTGTGAATCGGAGGGTCTGAATTAGGATAGGCAGTGAGTGGGAATGTAGGATGGAGAAAAGCACCACGGGTTGGTCAGCATGGGGAGGTCAGGGAACATGCAGTCTCAATGTAGGATAGTTTTCTGAAAAACATCGCGGGGTGGTGCGCATTGTATGGGTGTGTGTTCCATTACATTCACTAGTAGGAGTGAGAAAAACATCACGGGGTGGTGCGCATTGTATGGGTGTGTGTTACATTACATTCACTAGTAGGAGTGAGAAAAACATCACGGGGTGGTGTGAATCGGAGGGTCTGAATTAGGATAGTCAGTGAGTGGCAATGTACGATGGAGAAAAGCACCGCGGGGTCGTCAGCATGGGGAGGTCAGGGAACATGCAGTGGCAATGTAGGATAGGTTTCTGAAAAAGATCGCTGGGTGGTGCGCGTTGTATGGGTGTGTGTTACATTACATTCACTAGCAGGAGTGAGAAAAACATCACGGGGTGGTGCGCATTGTATGGGTGTGTGTTACATAACATTCACCAATAGGAGTGAGAAAAACATCACGTGGTGGTGTGAATCGGAGGGTCTGAATTAAGATAGGCAGTGAGTGGCAATGTAGGATGGAGAAAAGCACCGCGGGGTGGTCAGCATGGGGATGTCAGGGAACATGCAGTGGCAAAGTAGGATAGGTTTCTGAAAAAGATCGCGGGGTGGTTCGCATTGTATGGGTTAGTGTTACATTACATTCACTAGTAGGAGAGAGAAAAACATCACGGGGTGGAGCGCATTGTATTGGTGTGTGTTACATTACATTCACTAGTAGCAGCAAGAAAAACATCACGGGGTGGTGTGAATCGGAGGGTCTGAATTAGGATAGGCAGTGAGTTGCAATGTAGGATGGAGAAAAGCACCGCCGGATGGTCAGCATGGGGAGGTCAGGGAACATGCAGTGGCAATGTAGGATAGGTTTCTGAAAAAGATCGCGGGGTGGTGCGCATTGTATGGGTGTGTGTTACATTACATTCACTAGTAGGAGTGAGAAAAACATCACGGGGTGGTGCGCATTGTATGGGTGTGTGTTACATTACATTCACTAGTAGGAGTGAGAAAAACATCACGGGGTGGTGTGAATCGGAGGGTCTGTATTAGGATAGTCAGTGAGTGGCAATGTACGATGGAGAAAAGCACCGCGGGGTGGTCAGCAAGGGGAGGTCAGGGAACATGCAGTGGCAATGTAGGATAGGTTTCTGAAAAAGATCGCGGGGTGGTGCGCATTGTATGGGTGTGTGTTACATTACATTCACTAGTAGGAGTGAGAAAATCATCACGGGGTGGTGCGCATTGTATGGGTGTGTGTTACATTACATTCACTTGTAGGAGTGAGAAAAACATCACGGGGTGGTGTGAATCGGAGGGTCTGAATTAGGATAGGCAGTGAGTGGCAATGTAGGATGGAGAAAAGCACCGCGGGGTGGTCAGCATGGGGAGGTCAGGGAACATGCAGTGGCAAGGTAGGATAGGTTTCTGAAAAAGATCGCGGGGTGGTGCGCATTATATGGGTGTGTGTTACCTTACATTCACTAGTAGGAGTGAGAAAAACATCACGGGGTGGTGCGCATTGTATGGGTGTGTGTTACATTACATTCCCTAGTAGTTGTGAGAAAAGCATCACGGGGTGGTGTGAATCGGAGGGTCTAAATTAGGATAGGCAGTGAGTGGCAATGAAGAATGGAGAAAAGCACCGCGGGGTGGTCAGCATGGGGAGGTCAGGGAACATGCAGTGGCAATGTAGGATAGGTTTCTTAAAAACATCGCGGCGTGGTGTGCATTGTATGGGTGTGTGTTACATTACATTCACTAGTAGGAGTGAGAAAAACATCACGGGGTGGTGCGCATTGTATGGGTGTGTGTTACATTACATTCACTAGTAGGAGTGAGAAAAACATCACGGGGTGGTGTGAATCGGAGGGTCTGAATTAGGATAGGCAGTGAGTGGCAATGTAGGATGGAGAAAAGCACCGCGGGGTGGTCAGCATGGGGAGGTCAGGGAACATGCAGTGGCAATGTAGGATAGGTTTCTGAAAAACATCGCGGGGTGGTGCGCATTGTATGGGTGTGTGTTACATTACATTCACTAGTAGGAGTGAGAAAAACATCACGGGGTGGTGCGCATTTTATGGGTTTGTGTTACATTACATTCACTAGTAGGAGTGAGAAAAACATCACGGGGTGGTGTGAATCGGAGGGTGTGAATTAGGATAGGCAGTGAGTGGCAATGTAGGATGGAGAAAAGCACCGCGGGGTGGTCAGCATGGGGAGGTCAGGGAACATGGATTGGCAATGTAGGATAGGTTTATGAAAAACATCGCGGGGTGGTGCACATTGTATGGGTGTGTGTTACATTACATTCACTAGTAGGAGTGAGAAAAACATCACGGGGTGGTTCACATTGTATGGGTGTGTGTTACATTACATTCACTAGTAGGAGTGAGAAAAACATCACGGGATGGTGTGAATAGGAGGGTCTGAATTAGGATAGGCAGTGAGTGGCAATGTAGGATGGAGAAAAGCACCGCGGGGTGGTCAGCATGGGGAGGTCAGGGAACATGCAGTGGCAATGTAGGATAGGTTTCTGAAAAACATCGCGGGGTGGTGCGCATTGTATGGGTGTGTGTTACATTACATTCACTAGTAGGAGTGAGAAAAACATCACGGGGTGGTGCGCATTGTATGGGTGTGTGTTACATTACATTCGCTAGTAGGAGTGAGAAAAACATCACGGGGTGGTGTGAATCGGAGGGTCTGAATTAGGATAGGCAGTGAGTGGCAATGTAAGATGGAGAAAAGCACCGCGGGGTGGTCAGCATGGGGAGGTCAGGGAACATGCAGTGGCAATGTAGGATAGGTTTCTGAAAAACATCGCGGGGTGGTGCCCATTCTATTGGTGTGTGTTACATTACATTCACTAGTAGGAGTGAGAAAAACATCACGGGGTGGAGCCCATTGTATGGGTGTGTGTTACATTACATTCACTAGTAGGAGTGAGAAAAGCATCACGGGGTGGTGCGCATTGTATGGGTGTGTATTACATTACATTCACTAGTAGCAGTAAGAAATACATCACGGGGTGGTGTGAATCGGAGGGTCTGAGTTAGGATAGGCAGTGAGTCGCAATGTAGGATGGAGAAAAGCACCGCGGGATGGTCAGCATGGGGAGGTCAGGGAACATGCAGTGGCAATGTAGGATAGGTTTCTGAAAAAGATCGCGGGGTGGTGCGCATTGTATGGGTGTGTGTTACATTACATTCACTAGTAGGAGTGAGAAAAACATCACGGGGTGGTGCGCATTGTATGGGTGTGTGTTACATTACATTCACTAGTAGGAGTGAGAAAAACATCACGGGGTGGTGCGCATTGTATGGGTGTGTGTTACATTACATTCACTAGTAGGAGTGAGAAAAACATCACGGGGTGGTGTGAATCGGAGGGTCTGAATTAGGATAGTCAGTGAGTGGCAATGTACGATGGAGAAAAGCACCGCGGGGTGGTCAGCATGGGGAGGTCAGGGAACATGCAGTGGCAATGGAGGATAGGTTTCTGAAAAAGATCGCGGGGTGGTGCGCATTGTATGGGTGTGTGTTACATTACATTCACTCGTAGGAGTGAGAAAAACATCACGGGGTGGTGTGAATCGGAGGGTCTGAATTAGGATAGGCAGTGACTGGGAATGTAGTTTGGAGAAAAGCAACGCGGGGTGGTCAGCATGGGGAGGTCAGGGAACATGCAGTCTCAATGTAGGATAGTTTTCTGAAAAACATCGCGGGGTGGTGCACATTGTATGGGTGTGTGTTCCATTACATTCACTAGTAGGAGTGAGAAAAACATCACGGGGTGGTGCGCATTGTATCGGTGTGTGTTACATTACATTCACTAGTAGGAGTGAGAAAAACATCACGGGGTGGTGTGAATCGGAGGGTCTGAATTAGGATGGTCAGTGAGGGGCAATGTACGATGGAGAAAAGCACCGCGGGGTGGTCAGCATGGGGAGGTCAGGGAACATGCAGTGGCAATCTAGGATAGGTTTCTGAAAAAGATCGCGGGGTGGTGCGCGTTGTATGGGTGTGTGTTACATTACATTCACTAGTAGGAGTGAGAAAAACATCACGGGGTGGTGCGCATTGTATGGGTGTGTGTTACATTACATTCACTAGTAGCGGTAAGAAAAACATCACGGGGTGGTGTGAATCGGAGGGACTGAGTTAGGATAGGCAGTGAGTCGCAATGTAGGATGGAGAAAAGCACCGCGGGATGGTCAGCATGGGGAGGTCAGGGAACATGCAGTGGCTATGTAGGATAGGTTTCTGAAAAAGATCGCGGGGTGGTGCGCATTGTATGGGTGTGTGTTACATTACATTCAATAGTAGGAGTGAGAAAAACATCACGGGGTGGTGCGCATTGTATGGGTGTGTGTTACATTACATTCACTAGTAGGAGTGAGAAAAACATCACGGGGTGGTGTGAATCGGAGGGTCTGAATTAGGATAGTCAGTGAGTGGCAATGTAGGATGGAGAAAAGCACCGCGGGGTGGTCAGCATGGGGAGGTCAAGGAACATGCAGTGGCAATGTAGGATAGGTTTCTGAAAAAGATCGCGGGGTGGTGCGCATTGTATGGGTGTGTGTTACATTACATTCACTAGTAGGAGTGAGAAAAACATCACGGGGTGATGTGAATCGGACGGTCTGAGTTAGGATAGGCAGTGAGTGGCAATGTAGGATGGAGAAAAGCACCGCGGGGTGGTCAGCATGGGGAGGTCAGGGAACATGCAGTGGCAATGTAGGATAGGTTTCTGAAAAACATCGCGGGGTGGTGCGCATTGTATGGGTGTGTGTTACATTACATTCTCTAGTAGGAGTGAGAAAAGCATCACGGGGTGGTGCGCATTGTATGGGTGTGTGTTACATTACATTCACTAGTAGGAGTGAGAAAAACATCACGGTGTGGTGTGAATCGGATGGTCTGAATTAGGATAGGCAGTGAGTGGCAATGTAGGATGGAGAAAAGCACCGCCGGGTGGTCAGCATGGGGAGGTCAGGGAACATGCAGTCTCAATATAGGATAGGTTTCTGAAAAACATCGCGGGGTGGTGCGCATTGTATTGGTGTGTGTTACATTACATTCACTAGTAGGAGTGAGAAAAACATCACGGGGTGGTGCGCATTGTATGGGTGTGTGTTACATTACATTCACTAGTAGGAGTGAGAAAAACATCACGGGGTGGTGTGAATCGGAGGGTCTGAATTAGGATAGGCAGTGAGTGGCAATGTAGGATGGAGAAAAGCACCGCGGGGTGGTCAGCATGTGGAGGTCAGGGAACATGCAGTGGCAATGTAGGATAGGTTTCTGAAAAAGATCGCGGGGTGGTGCGCATTATATGGGTGTGTGTTACATTACATTCACTAGTAGGAGTGAGAAAAACATCACGGGGTGGTGCGCATTGTATGGGTGTGTGTTACATTACATTCCCTAGTAGGAGTGAGAAAAGCATCACGGGGTGGTGTGAATCGGAGGGTCTGAATTAGGATAGGCAGTGAGTGGCAATGAAGAATGGAGAAAAGCACCGCGGGTTGGTCAGCATGGGGAGGTCAGGGAACATGCAGTGGCAATGTAGGATAGGTTTCTTAAAAACATCGCGGCGTGGTGTGCATTGTATGGGTGTGTGTTACATTACATTCACTAGTAGGAGTGAGAAAAACATCACGGGGTGGTGCGCATTGTATGGGTGTGTGTTACATTACATTCACTAGTAGGAGTGAGAAAAACATCACGGGGTGGTGTGAATCGGAGGGTCTGAATTAGGATAGGCAGTGAGTGGCAATGTAGGATGGAGAAAAGCACCGCGTGGTGGTCAGCATGGGGAGGTCAGGGAACATGCAGTGGCAATGTAGGATAGGTTTCTGAAAAACATCGCGGGGTGGTGCGCATTGTATGGGTGTGTGTTACATTACATTCACTAGTAGGAGTGAGAAAAACATCACGGGGTGGTGCGCATTTTATGGGTTTGTGTTACATTACATTCACTAGTAGGAGTGAGAAAAACATCACGGGGTGGTGTGAATCGGAGGGTGTGAATTAGGATAGGCAGTGAGTGGCAATGTAGGATGGAGAAAAGCACCGCGGGGTGGTCAGCATGGGGAGGTCAGGGAACATGGATTGGCAATGTAGGATAGGTTTATGAAAAACATCGCGGGGTGGTGCACATTGTATGGGTGTGTGTTACATTACATTCACTAGTAGGAGTGAGAAAAACATCACGGGGTGGTTCACATTGTATGGGTGTGTGTTACATTACATTCACTAGTAGGAGTGAGAAAAACATCACGGGATGGTGTGAATAGGAGGGTCTGAATTAGGATAGGCAGTGAGTGGCAATGTAGGATGGAGAAAAGCACCGCGGGGTGGTCAGCATGGGGAGGTCAGGGAACATGCAGTGGCAATGTAGGATAGGTTTCTGAAAAACATCGCGGGGTGGTGCGCATTGTATGGGTGTGTGTTACATTACATTCACTAGTAGGAGTGAGAAAAACATTACGGGGTGGTGCGCATTGTATGGGTGTGTGTTACATTACATTCGCTAGTAGGAGTGAGAAAAACATCAGGGGGTGGTGTGAATCGGAGGGTCTGAATTAGGATAGGCAGTGAGTGGCAATGTAGGATGGAGAAAAGCACCGCGGGGTGGTCAGCATGGGGAGGTCAGGGAACATGCAGTGGCAATGTAGGATAGGTTTCTGAAAAACATCGCGGGGTGGTGCGCATTGTATGGGTGTGTGTTACATTACATTCACTAGTAGGAGTGAGAAAAACATTACGGGGTGGTGCGCATTGTATGGGTGTGTGTTACATTACATTCGCTAGTAGGAGTGAGAAAAACATCACGGGGTGGTGTGAATCGGAGGGTCTGAATTAGGATAGGCAGTGAGTGGCAATGTAGGATGGAGAAAAGCACCGCGGGGTGGTCAGCATGGGGAGGTCAGGGAACATGCAGTGGCAATGTAGGATAGGTTTCTGAAAAACATCGCGGGGTGGTGCGCATTGTATGGGTGTGTGTTACATTACATTCTCTAGTAGGAGTGAGAAAAGCATCACGGGGTGGTGCGCATTGTATGGGTGTGTGTTACATTACATTCACTAGTAGGAGTGAGAAAAACATCACGGTGTGGTGTGAATCGGATGGTCTGAATTAGGATAGGCAGTGAGTGGCAATGTAGGATGGAGAAAAGCACCGCCGGGTGGTCAGCATGGGGAGGTCAGGGAACATGCAGTCTCAATATAGGATAGGTTTCTGAAAAACATCGCGGGGTGGTGCGCATTGTATTGGTGTGTGTTACATTACATTCACTAGTAGGAGTGAGAAAAACATGACGGGGTGGTGCGCATTGTATGGGTGTGTGTTACATTACATTCACTAGTAGGAGTGAGAAAAACATCACGGGGTGGTGTGAATCAGAGGGTCTGAATTAGGATAGGCAGTGAGTGGCAATGTAGGATGGAGAAAAGCACCGCGGGGTGGTCAGCATGTGGAGGTCAGGGAACATGCAGTGGCAATGTAGGATAGGTTTCTGAAAAAGATCGCGGGGTGGTGCGCATTATATGGGTGTGTGTTACATTACATTCACTAGTAGGAGTGAGAAAAACATCACGGGGTGGTGCGCATTGTATGGGTGTGTGTTACATTACATTCACTAGTAGGAGTGAGAAAAACATCACGGGGTGGTGTGAATCGGAGGGTCTGAATTAGGATAGGCAGTGAGTGGCAATGAAGAATGGAGAAAAGCACCGCGGGGTGGTCAGCATGGGGAGGTCAAGTTACATGCAGTGGCAATGTAGGATAGGTTTCTTAAAAACATCGCGGGGTGGTGCGCATTGTATGGGTGTGTGTTACATTACATTCACTAGTAGGAGTGAGAAAAACATCACGGGGTGGTGCGCATTGTATGGGTGTGTGTTACATTACATTCACTAGTAGCAGTGAGAAAAATATCACGGGGTGCTGTGAATCGGAGGGTCTGAATTAGGATAGGCAGTGAGTGGCAATGTAGGATGGAGAAAAGCACCGCGGGTTGGTCAGCATGGGGAGGTCAGGGAACATGCAGTGGCAATGTAGGATAGGTTTATGAAAAACATCGCCAGGTGGTGTACATTGTATGGGTGTGTGTTACATTACATTCACTAGTAGGAGTGAGAAAAACATCACGGGGTGGTGAGCATTGTATGGGTGTGTGTTACATTACATTCACTAGTAGGAGTGAGAAAAACATCACGGGGTGGTGTGAATCGGAGGGTCTGAATAAGGATAGGCAGTGAGTGGCAATGTAGGATGGAGAAAAGCACCGCGGGGTGGTCAGCATGGGGAGGTCAGGGAACATGCAGTGGCAATGTAGGATAGGTTTCTGAAAAACATCGCGGGGTGGTGCGCATTGTATGGGTGTGTGTTACATTACATTCACTAGTAGGAGTGAGAAAAACATCACGGGGTGGTGCGCATTGTAAGGGTGTGTGTTACATTACATTCACTAGTAGGAGTGAGAAAAACATCACGGGGTGGTGTGAATCGGAGGGTCTGAATAAGGATAGGCAGTGAGTGGCAATGTAGGATGGAGAAAAGCACCGCGGGGTGGTCAGCATGGGGAGGTCAGGGAACATGCAGTGGCAATGTAGGATAGGTTTCTGAAAAACATCGCGGGGTGGTGCGCATTGTATGGGTGTGTGTTACATTACATTCACTAGTAGGAGTGAGAAAAACATCACGGGGTGGTGCGCATTGTATGGGTGTGTGTTACATTACATTCACTAGTAGGAGTGAGAAAAACATCACGGGGTGGTGTGAATCGGAGGGGCTGAATTAGGATAGGCAGTGAGTGGCAATGTAGGATGGAGAAAAGCACCGGGGGGTGGTCAGCATGGGGAGGTCAGCGAACATGCAGTGGCAATGTAGGATAGGTTTCTGAAAAACATCGCGGGGTGGTGACCATTGTATGGGTGTGTGTTACATTACATTCACTAGTAGGAGTAAGAAAAATATCACGGGGTGGTGCGCATTGTATGGGTGTGTGTCACATTACATTCACTAGTAGGAGTGAGAAAAACATCACGGGGTGGTGTGAATCGGAGGGTCTGAATTAGGATAGGCAGTGACTGGGAATGTAGGACGGAGAAAAGCACCGCGGGGTGATCAGCATGGGGAGGTCAGGGAACATGCAGTCTCAATGTAGGATAGTTTTCTGAAAAACATCGCTGGGTGGTGCACATTGTATGGGTGTGTGTTCCATTACATTCACTAGTAGGAGTGAGAAAAACATCACGGGGTGGTGCGCATTGTATGGGTGTGTGTTACATTACATTCACTAGTAGGAGTGAGAAAAACATCACGGGGTGGGGTGAATCGGAGGGTCTGAATTAGGATAGTCAGTGAGTTCATTGTATGATGGAGAAAAGCACCGCGGGGTGGTCAGCATGGGGAGGTCAGGGAACATGCAGTGGCAATGTAGGATAGGTTTATGAAAAACATCGCGGGGTGGTGCGCATTGTATAGGTGTGTGTTACATTACATTCACTAGTAGGAGTGAGAAAAACATCACGGGGTGGTGCGCATTGTATGGGTGTGTGTTACATTACATTCACTAGTAGGAGTGAGAAAAACATCACCCGGTGGTGTGAATCGGAGGGTCTGAATTAGGATAGGCAGTGAGTGGCAATGTAGGATGGAGAAAAGCACCGCGGGGTGGTCAGCATGGGTAGGTCAGGGAACATGCAGTGGCAAGGTAGGATAGGTTTCTGAAAAAGATCGCGGGGTGGTGCGCATTATATGGGTGTGTGTTACATTACATTCACTAGTAGGAGTGAGAAAAACATCACGGGGTGGTGCGCATTGTATGGGTGTGTGTTACATTACATTCCCTAGTAGGAGTGAGAAAAGCATCACCGGGTGGTGTGAATCGGAGGGTCTGAATTAGGATAGGCAGTGAGTGGCAATGAAGAATGGAGAAAAGCACCGCGGGGTGGTCAGCATGGGGAGGTCAGGGAACATGCAGTGGCAATGTAGGATAGGTTTCTTAAAAACATCGCGGGGTGGTGTGCATTGTATGGGTGTGTGTTACATTACATTCACTAGTAGGAGTGAGAAAAACATCACGGGGTGGTGCGCATTGTATGGGTGTGTGTTACATTACATTCACTAGTAGGAGTGAGAAAAACATCACGGGGTGGTGTGAATCGGAGGGTCTGAATTAGGATAGGCAGTGAGTGGCAATGTAGGATGGAGAAAAGCACCGCAGGGTGGTCAGCATGGGGAGGTCAGGGAACATGCAGTGGCAATGTAGGATAGGTTTCTGAAAAACATCGCGGGGTGGTGCGCATTGTATGGGTGTGTGTTACATTACATTCACTAGTAGGAGTGAGAAAAACATCACGGGGTGGTGCGCATTTTATGGGTTTGTGTTACATTACATTCAGTAGTAGGAGTGAGAAAAACATCACGGGGTGGTGTGAATCGGAGGGTCTGAATTAGGATAGGCAGTGAGTGGCAATATAGGATGGAGAAAAGCACCGCGGGGTGGTCAGCATGGGGAGGTCAGGGAACATGGATTGGCAATGTAGGATAGGTTTATGAAAAACATCGCGGGGTGGTGCACATTGTATGGGTGTGTGTTACATTACATTAACTAGTAGGAGTGAGAAAAACATCACGGCGTGGTTCGCATTGTATGGGTGTGTGTTACATTACATTCACTAGTAGGAGTGAGAAAAACATCACGGGATGGTGTGAATCGGAGGGTCTGAATTAGGATAGGCAGTGAGTGGCAAGGTAGGATGGAGAAAAGCACCGCGGGGTGGTCAGCATGGGGAGGTCAGGGAACATGCAGTGGCAATGTAGGGTAGGTTTCTGAAAAACATCGCGGGGTGGTGCGCATTGTATGGGTGTGTGTTACATTACATTCACTAGTAGGAGTGAGAAAAACATCACGTGGTGGTGTGAATCGGAGGGTCTGAATTAGGATAGGCAGTGAGTGGCAATGTAGGATGGAGAAAAGCAGCACGGGGTGGTCAGCATGGGGAGGTCAGGGAACATGCAGTGGCAATGTAGGATAGGATTCGGAAAAATATCGCGGGGTGGTGCGCATTGTATGGGTGTGTGTTACATTACATTCACTAGTAGGAGAGAGAAAAACATTACGGGGTGGTGCGCATTGTATGGGTGTGTGTTACATTACATTCACTAGTAGGAGTGAGAAAAACATCACGGGGTGGTGTGAATCGGAGGGTCTGAATTACGATAGTCAGTGAGTGGCAATGTACGATGGAGAAAAGCACCGCGGGGTGGTCAGCATGGGGAGGTCAGGGAACATGCAGTGGCAATGTAGGATTGGTTTCTGAAAAAGATCGCGGGGTGGTGCGCATTGTATGGGTGTGTGTTACATTACATTCACTAGTAGGAGTCAGAAAAACATGACAGGGTGGTGCGCATTGTATGGGTGTGTGTTACATTACATTCACTAGTAGGAGTGAGAAAAACATCACGGGGTGGTGTGAATCGGAGGGTCTGAATTAGGATAGGCAGTGAGTGGCAATGTAGGATGGAGAAAAGCACCGCGGGGTGGTCAGCATGGGGAGGTCAGGGAACATGCAGTGGCAATGTAGGATAGGTTTCTGAAAAAGATCGCGGGGTTGTGCGCATTATATGGGTGTGTGTTACATTACATTCACTAGTAGGAGTGAGAAAAACATCACGGGGTGGTGCGCATTGTATGGGTGTGTGTTACATTACATTCACTAGTAGGAGTGAGAAAAACATCACGGGGTGGTGTGAATCGGAGGGTCTGAATTAGGATAGGCAGTGAGTGGCAATGTAGGATGGAGAAAAGCACTGCGGGGTGGTCAGCATGGGGAGGTCAGGGAACATGCAGTGGCAATGTAGGATAGGTTTCTGAAAAATATCGCGGGGTGGTGCGCATTGTATGGGTGTGTGTTACATTACATTCACTAGTAGGAGTGAGAAAAACATCACGGGGTGGTGCGCATTGTATGGGTGTGTGTTACATTACATTCACTAGTACGAGTGAGAAAAACATCACGGGGTGGTGTGAATCGGAGGGTCTGAATTAGGATAGGCAGTGAGTGGCAATGTAGGATGGAGAAAAGCACCGCGGGGTGGTCAGCATGGGGAGGTCAGGGAACATGCAGTGGCAAGGTAGGATAGGTTTCTGAAAAAGATCGCGGGGTGGTGCGCATTATATGGGTGTGAGTTACATTACATTCACTAGTAGGAGTGAGAAAAACATCACGGGGTGGTGCCCATTGTATGGGTGTGTGTTACATTACATTCCCTAGTAGGAGTGAGAAAAGCATCACGGGGTGGTGTGAATCGGAGGGTCTGAATTAGGATAGGCAGTGAGTGGCAATGAAGAATGGAGAAAAGCACCGCGGGGTGGTCAGCATGTGGAGGTCAGGGAACATGCAGTGGCAATGTAGGATAGGTTTCTTAAAAACATCGCGGGGTGGTGCGCATTGTATGGGCGTGTGTTACATTACATTCACTAGTAGGAGTGAGAAAAACATCACGGGGTGGTGCGCATTGTATGGGTGTGTGTTACATTACATTCACTAGTAGGAGTGAGAAAAACATCACGGGGTGGTGTGAATCGGAGGGTCTGAATTAGGATAGTCAGTGAGTGGCAATGTAGGATGGAGAAAAGCACCGCGGGGTGGTCAGCATGGGGAGGTCAGGGAACATGCAGTGGCAATGTAGGATAGGTTTCTGAAAAACATCGGGGGGTGGTGCGCATTGTATGGGTGTGTGTTACATTACATTCACTAGTAGGAGTGAGAAAAACATCACGGGGTGGTGCGCATTTTATGGGTTTGTGTTACATTACATTCAATAGTAGGAGTGAGAAAAACATCACGGGGTGGTGTGAATCGGAGGGTCTGAATTAGGATAGGCAGTGAGTGGCAATGTAGGATGGAGAAAAGCACCGCGGGGTGGTCAGCATGGGGAGGTCAGGGAACATGGATTGGCAATGTAGGATAGGTTTATGAAAAACATCGCGGGGTGGTGCACATTGAATGGGTGTGTGTTACATTACATTCACTAGTAGGAGTGAGAAAAACATCACGGGGTGGTTCGCATTGTATGGGTGTGTGTTACATTACATTCACTAGTAGGAGTGAGAAAAACATCACGGGATGGTGTGAATCGGAGGGTCTGAATTAGGATAGGCAGTGAGTGGCAATGTAGGATGGAGAAAAGCACCGCGGGGTGGTCAGCATGGGGAGGTCAGGGAACATGCAGTGGCAATGTAGGATAGGTTTCTGAAAAACATCGCGGGGTGGTGCGCATTGTATGGGTGTGTGTTACATTACATTCACTAGTAGGAGTGAGAAAAACATCACGGGGTGGTGTGAATCGGAGCGTCTGAATTAGGATAGGCAGTGAGTGGCAATGAAGAATGGAGAAAAGCACAGCGGGGTGGTCAGCATGGGGAGGTCAGGGAACATGCAGTGGCAATGTAGGATAGGTTTCTGAAAAACATCGCGGGGTGGTGCGCATTGTATGGGTGTGTGTTACATTACATTCACTAGTAGGAGTGAGAAAAACATCACGGGGTGGTGCGCATTGTATGGGTGTGTGTTACATTACATTGATTGGTAGGAGTGAGAAAAACATCACGGGGTGGTGTGAATCGGAGGGTCTGAATTAGGATAGGCAGTGAGTGGCAATGAAGGATGGAGAAAAGCACCGCGGGGTGGTCAGCATGGGGAGATCAGGGAACATGCAGTGGCAATGTAGGATAGGTTTCTGAAAAACATCGCGGGGTGGTGCGCATTGTATGGGTGTTTGTTACATTACATTCACTAGTAGGAGTGAGAAAAACATCACGGGGTGGTGCGCATTGTATGGTTGTGTGTTACATTACATTCACTAGTAGGAGTGAGAAAAACATCACGGGGTGGTGTGAATCGGAGGGTCTGAGTTAGGATAGGCAATGAGTGGCAATGTAGGATGGAGAAAATCACCGCGGGGTGGTCAGCATGGGGAGGTCAGGGACCATGCAGTGGCAATGTAGGATAGGTTTCTGAAAAACATCGCGGGGTGGTGCGCATTGTATGGGTGTGTGTTACATTACATTCTCTATTAGGAGTGAGAAAAACATCACGGGGTGGTGCGCATTGTATGGGTGTGTGTTACATTACATTCACTAGTAGGAGTGAGAAAAACATCACGGTGTGGTGTGAATCGGATGGTCTGAATTAGGATAGGCAGTGAGGGGCAATGTAGGATGGAGAAAAGCACCGCGGGGTGGTCAGCATGGGGAGGTCAGGGAACATGCAGTGGCAATGTAGGATAGGTTTATGAAAAACATCGCGGGGTGGTGCGCATTGTATGGGTGTGTGTTACATTACATTCACTAGTAGGAGTGAGAAAAACATCACGGGGTGGTGCGCATTGTATGGGTGTGCGTTACATTACATTCACTAGTAGGAGTGAGAAAAACATCACGGGGTGGTGTGAATCGGAGGGTCTGAATTAGGATAGGCAGTGAGTGGCAATGAAGAATGGAGAAAAGCACCGCGGGGTGGTCAGCATGGGGAGGTCAAGGAACATGCAGTGGCAAAGTAGGATAGGTTTCTTAAAAACATCCCGGGGTGGTGCGCATTGTATGGGTGTGTGTTACATTACATTCACTAGTAGGAGTGAGAAAAACATCACGGGGTGGTGCGCATTTTATGGGTTTGTGTTACATTACATTCACTAGTAGGAGTGAGAAAAACATCACGGGGTGGTGTGAATCAGAGGGTGTGAATTAGGATAGGCAGTGAGTGGCAATGTAGGATGGAGAAAAGCACCGCGGGGTGGTCAGCATGGGGAGATCAGGGAACATGCAGTGGCAATGTAGGATAGGTTTATGAAAAACATCGCTAGGTGGTGCACAATGTATGGGTGTGTGTTACATTACATTCACTAGTAGGAGTGAGAAAAACATCACGGGGTGGTGCACATTGTATGGGTGTGTGTTACATTACATTCACTAGTAGGAGTGAGAAAAACATCACGGGGTGGTGTGAATCGGAGGGTCTGAATTAGGATAGGCAGTGAGTGGCAATGTAGGATGGAGAAAAGCACCGCGGGGTGGTCAGCATGAGGAGGTCAGGGAACATGCAGTGGCAATGTAGGATACGTTTATGAAAAACATCGCCAGGTGGTGCACATTGTATGGGTGTGTGTTACATTACATTCACTAGTAGGAGTGAGAAAAGCATCACAGGGTGGTGCGCATTGTATGGGTGTGTGTTACATTACATTCACTAGTAGGAGTGAGAAAAACATCACGGGGTGGTGTGAATCGGAGGGTCTGAATTAGGATAGGCAGTGAGTGGCAATGTAGGATGGAGAAAAGCACCGCGGGGTGGTCAGCATGGGGAGGTCAGGGAACATGCAGTGGCAATGTAGGATAGGTTTCTGAAAACGATCGCGGGGTGGTGCGCATTGTATGGGTGTGTGTTACATTACATTCACTAGTAGGAGTGAGAAAAACATCATGGGGTGGTGCGCATTGTATGGGTGTGTGTTACATTACATTCACTAGTAGGACTGAGAAAAACATCACGGGGTGGTGTGAATCGGAGAGTCTGAATTAGGATAGGCAGTGAGTGGCAATGTAGGATGGAGAAAAGCACCGCGGGGTGGTCAGCATGGGGAGGTCAGCGAACATGCAGTGGCAATGTAGGATAGGTTTCTGAAAAACATCGCGGGGTGGTGACCATTTTATGGGTGTGTGTTACATTACATTCACTAGTAGGAGTGACAAAAACATCACGGGGTGGTGCGCATTGTATGGGTGTGTGTTACATTACATTCACTAGTAGGAGTGAGAAAAACATCACGCGGTGGTGTGAATTGGACGGTCTGAATTAGGATAGGCAGTGAGTGGCAATGTAGGATGGAGAAAAGCACCGCGGGGTGGTCAGCATGGGGAGGTCAGGGAACATACAGTGCCAATGTAGGATAGGTTTCTGAAAAACATCGCGGGGTGGTGCGCATTGTATGGGTGTGTGTTACATTACATTCACTAGTAGTAGTGAGAAAAACATCACGGGGTGGTGCGCATTGTATGGGTGTGGGTTACATTACATTCACTAGTAGGAGTGAGAAAAACATCATGCGGTGGTGTGAATTGGACGGTCTGAATTAGGATAGGCAGTGAGTGGCAATGTAGGATGGAGAAAAGCACCGCGGGGTGGTCAGCATGGGGAGGTCAGGGAACATACAGTGCCAATGTAGGATAGGTTTCTGAAAAACATCGCGGGGTGGTGCGCATTGTATGGGTGTGTGTTACATTACATTCACTAGTAGTAGTGAGAAAAACATCACGGAGTGGTGCGCATTGTATGGGTGTGGGTTACATTACATTCACTAGTAGGAGTGAGAAAAACATCACGGGGTGGTGTGAATCGGAGGGTCTCAATTAGGATAGGCAGTGAGTGGCAATGTAGGATGGAGAAAAGCACCATGGGGTGGTCAGCAAGGGGAGGTCAGGGAACATGCAGTGGCAATGTAGGATAGGATTCTGAAAAACATCGCGGGGTGGTGCGCATTGTATGCGTTTGTGTTACATTACATTCACTAGTAGGAGTGAGAAAACATCACGGGGTGGTGTGAATCGGAGGGTCTGAATTAGGATAGTCAGTGAGTGGCAATGTATGATGGAGAAAAGCACCGCGGGGTGGTCAGCATGGGGAGGTCAGGGAACATGCAGTGGCAATGTAGGATAGGTTTCTGAAAAAGATCGCGGCGTGGTGCGCATTGTATGGGTGTGTGTTACATTACATTCACTAGTAGGAGAGAGAAAAACATCACGGGGTGGTGCGCATTGTATGGGTGTGTGTTACATTACATTCACTAGTAGGAGTGAGAAAAACATCACGGGGTGGTGTGAATCGGAGGGTCTGAATTAGGATAGGCAGTGAGTGGCAATGTAGGATGGAGAAAAGCACCGTGGGGTGGTCAGCATGGGGAGGTCAGGGAACATGCAGTGGCAATGTAGGATAGGTTTCTGAAAAAGATCGCGGGGTGGTGCGCATTGTATGGGTGTGTGTTACATTACATTCACTAGTAGGAGTGAGAAAAACATCACGGGGTGGTGCGCATTGTATGGGTGTGTGTTACATTACATTCACTAGTAGGAGTGAGAAAAACATCACAGGGTGGTGTGAATCGGAGGGTCTGAATTAGGATAGGCAGTGAGTGGCAATGTAGGATGGAGAAAATCACCGCGAGGTGTTCAGCATGCGGAGGTCAGGGAACATGCAGTGGCAATGTAGGATAGGTTTCTGAAAAAGATCGCGGGGTGGTGCGCAATATATGGGTGTGTGTTACATTACATTCACTAGTAGGAGTGAGAAAAACATCACGGGGTGGTGCGCATTGTATGGGTGTGTGTTACATTACATTCACTAGTAGGAGTGAGAAAAACATCACGGGGTGGTGCGCATTGTATGGGTGTGTGTTACATTACATTCACTAGTAGGAGTGAGAAAAACATCACGGGGTGGTGTGAATCAGAGGGTCTGAATTAGGATAGGCAGTGACTGGCAATATAGGATGGAGAAAAGCACCGCGGGGTGGTCAGCATGGGGAGGTCAGGGAACATGCAGTGGCAATGTAGGATAGGTTTCTGAAAAACATCGCGGGGTGGTGCGCATTGTATGGGTGTGTGTTACATTACATTCACTAGTACGAGTGAGAAAAACATCACGGGGTGGTGCGCATTGTATGGGTGTGGGTTACATTACATTCACTAGTAGGAGTGAGAAAAACATCACGGGGTGGTGTGAATCGGAGGGTCTGAATTAGGATAGGCAGTGAGTGGCAATGTAGGATGGAGAAAAGCACCATGGGGTGGTCAGCAAGGGGAGGTCAGGGAACATGCAGTGGCAATGTATGATAGGATTCTGAAAAACATCGCGGGGTGGTGCGCATTGTATGCGTTTGTGTTACATTACATTCACTAGTAGGAGTGAGAAAAACATCACGGGGTGGTGCGCATTGTATGGGTGTGTGTTACATTACATTCACTAGTAGGAGTGAGAAAAGCATCACGGGGTGGTGTCAATCGGAGGGTCTGAATTAGGATAGGCAGTGAGTGGCAATGTAGGATGTAGAAAAGCACCGCGGGGTGGTCAGCATGGGGAGGTCAGGGAACATGCAGTGGCAATGTATGATAGGTTTCTGAAAAACATCGTAGGGTGGTGCGCATTGTATGGGTGTGTTACACTACATTCACTAGTAGGAGTGAGAAAAACATCACGGGGTGGTGCGCATTGTATGGGTGTGTGTTACATTACATTCACTAGTAGGAGTGAGAAAAACATCACGGGGTGGTGCGCATTTTATGGGTTTGTGTTACATTACATTCACTAGTAGGAGTGAGAAAAACATCACGGGGTGGTGTGAATAGGAGGGTCTGAATTAGGATAGGCAGTGAGTGGCAATGTAGGATGGAGAAAAGCACCGCGGGGTGGTCAGCATGGGGAGGTCAGGGTACATGCAGTGGCAATGTAGGATAGGTTTCTGAAAAACATTGCGGGGTGGTGCGCATTGTATGGGTGTGTGTTACATTACATTCACTAGTAGGAGTGAGAAAAACATCACGGGGTGGTGGGAATCGGAGGGTCTGAATTAGGATAGGCAGTGAGTGGCAATGTAGGATGGAGAAAAGCACCGCGGGGTGGTCAGCATGGGGAGGTCAGAAACATGCAGTGGCAATGTAGGATAGGTTTCTGAAAAACATCGCGGGGTGTTGCGCATTCTTTGGGTGTGTGTTACATTACATTCACTAGTAGGAGTGAGAAAAATATTACGGGGTGGTGCGCATTGTATGGGTGTGTGTTACATTACATTCACTAGTAGGAGTGAGAAAAACATTGCGGGGTGGTGCGCATTGTATGGGTGTGTGTTACATTACATTCACTAGTAGGAGTGAGAAAAACATCACGGGGTGGTGGGAATCGGAGGGTCTGAATTAGGATAGGCAGTGAGTGGCAATGTAGGATGTAGAAAAGCACCGCGGGGTGGTCAGCATGGGGAGGTCAGGGAACATGCAGTGGCAATGTAGGATAGGTTTCTGAAAAACATCGCGGGGTGGTGCGCATTGTATGGGTGTGTTACATTACATTCACTAGTAGGAGTGAGAAAAACATCACGGGGTGGTGCGCATTGTATGGGTGTGTGTTACATTACATTCACTAGTAGGAGTGAGAAAAACATCACGGGGTGGTGTGAATCGGAGGGTCTGAATTAGGATAGGCAGTGAGTGGCAATGTAGGATGGAGAAAAGCACCGCGGGGTGGTCAGCATGGGGAGGTCAGGGAACATGCAGTGGCAATGTAAGATAGGTTTCTGAAAAACATCGCGGGGTGGTGCGCATTGTATGGGTGTGTGTTACATTACATTCACTAGTAGGAGTGAGAAAAACATCACGGGGTGGTGCGCATTGTATGGGTGTGTGTTACATTACATTCACTAGTAGGATTGGGAAAAACATCACGAGGTGGTGTGAATCGGAGGGTCTGAATTAGGCTAGGCAGTGATTGGCAATGTAGGATGGAGAAAAGCACCGCGGGTTGGTCAGCATGGGGAGGTCAGGGAACATGCAGTGGCAATGTAGGATAGGTTTCTGAAAAACATCGCGGGGTGATGCGCATTGTATGGGTGTGTGTTACATTCCATTCACTAGTAGGAGTGAGAAAAACATCACGGGGTGGTGCGCATTGTATGGGTGTGTGTTACATTACATTCACTAGTAGGAGTGAGAAAATCATCACGGTGTGATGTGAATCAGAGGGTCTGAATTAGGATAGGCAGTGAGTGGCAATGTAGGATGGAGAAAAGCACCGCGGGGTGGTCAGCATGGGGAGGTCAGGCAATATGCAGTGGCAATCTAGGATAGGTTTCTGAAAAACATCGCGGGGTGGTGCGCATTGTATGGGTGTGAGTTACATTACATTCACTAGTAGGAGTGAGAAAAACATCACGGGGTGGTGCGCATTGTATGGGTGTGTGTTACATTACATTCACTAGTAGGAGTGAGAAAAACATCACGGGGTGGTGTGAATCGGAGGGTCTGAATTAGGATAGGCAGTGAGTGGCAATGTAGGATGGAGAAAAGCACCGCGGGGTGGTCAGCATGGGGAGGTCAGGGAACATGCAGTGGCAATGTAGGATAGGTTTCTGAAAACATCGCGGGGTGGTGCGCATTGTATGGGTGTGTGTTACATTACATTCACTAGTAGGAGTGAGAAAAACATCCCGGGGTGGTGCGCATTGTATGGGTGTGTGTTACATTACATTCACTAGTAGGAGTGAGAAAAACATCACGGGGTGGTGTGAATCGGAGGGTATGAATTAGGATAGGCAGTGAGTGGCAATGTAGGATGGAGAAAAGCACCGCGGGGTGGTCAGCATGGGGAGGTCAGGGAACATGCAGTGGCAATGTAGGATAGGTTTCTGAAAAACATCGCGGGGTGGTGCGCATTGTATGGGTGTGTGTTACATTACATTCACTAGTAGGAGTGAGAAAAACATCACGGGGTGGTGCGCATTGTATGGGTGTGTGTTACATTACATTCACTAGTAGGAATGAGAAAAACATCACGGCGTGGTGTGAATCGGAGGGTCTGAATTAGGATAGGCAGTGAGTGGCAATGTAGGATGGAGAAAAGCACCGCGGGGTGGTCAGCAAGGGGAGGTCAGGGAACATGCAGTGGCAATGTAGGATAGGTTTCTGAAAACGATCGCGGGGTGGTGCGCATTGTATGGGTGTGTGTTACATTACATTCACTAGTAGGAGTGAGAAAAACATCACGGGGTGGTGCGCATTGTATGGGTGTGTGTTACATTACATTCACTAGTAGGAGTGAGAAAAACATCACGGGGTGGTGTGAATCGGAGGGTCTAAATTAGGATAGGCAGTGAGTGGCAATGTAAGATGGAGAAAAGCACCGCGGGGTGGTCAGCATGGGGAGGTCTGGGAACATGCAGTCTCAATGTAGGATAGTTTTCTGAAAAATATCGCGGGGTGGTGCGCATTGTATGGGTGTGTGTTACATTACATTCACTAGTAGGAGTGAGAAAAACATCACGGGGTGGTGCGCATTGTATGGGTGTGTGTTACATTACATTCACTAGTAGGAGTGAGAAAAACATCACGAGGTGGTGTTAATCGGAGGGTCTGAATTAGGATAGTCAATGAGTGGCAATGTACGATGGAGAAAAGCACCGCAGGGTGGTCAGCATGGGGAAGTCAGGGAACATGCAGTGGCAATGTAGGATAGGTTTCTTAAAAAGATAGCGGGGTGGTGCGCATTGTATGGGTGTGTGTTACATTACATTCACTAGTAGGAGTGAGAAAAATATCACGGGGTGGTGCGCATTGTATGGGTGTGTGTTACATTACATTCACTAGTAGGAGTGAGAAAAACATCACGGGGTGGTGTGAATCCGAGGGTCTGAATTAGGATAGGCAGTGAGTGGAAATGTAGGATGGAGAAAAGCACCGTGGGGTGGTCAGCATGGGGAGGTCAGGGAACATGCAGTGGCAATGTAGGATAGGTTTCTGAAAAAGATCGCGGGGTGGTGCGCATTGTATGGGTGTGTGTTACATTACATTCACTAGTAGGAGTGAGAAAAACATCACGGGGTGGTGCGCATTGTATGAGTGTGTGTTACATTACATTCACTAGTTCGAGTGAGAAAAACATCACGGGGTGGTGCACATTGTATGGGTGTGTGTTACATTACATTCACTAGTAGGAGTGAGAAAAACATCACGGGGTGGTGTGAATCGGAGGGTCTGAATTAGGATAGGCAGTGAGTGGCAATGTAGGATGGAGAAAAGCACCGCGGGGTGGTCAGCATGGGGAGGTCAGGGAACATGCAGTAGCAATGTAGGATAGGTTTCTGAAAAACATCGCGGGGTGGTGCGCATTGTATGGGTGTGTGTTACATTACATTCTCTAGTAGGAGTGAGAAAAACGTCACGGGGTGGTGCGCATTGTATGGTGTGTGTTACATTACATTGACTAGTAGGAGTGAGAAAAACATCACGGGGTGGTGCGCATTGTATGGGTGTGTGTTACATTACATTCAGTAGTAGGAGTGAGAAAAACATCACGGGGTGGTGCACATTGTATGGGTGTGTGTTACATTACATTCACTAGTAGGAGTGAGAAAAACATCACGGGGTGGTGTGAATCGGAGGGTCTGAATTAGGATAGGCAGTGAGTGGCAATGTAGGATGGAGAAAAGCACCGCGGGGTGGTCAGCATGGGGAGGTCAGGGAACATGCAGTGGCAATGTAGGATAGGTTTCTGAAAACGATCGCGGGGTGGTGCGCATTGTATGGGTGTGTGTTACATTACATTCACTAGTAGGAGTGAGAAAAACATCACGGGGTGGTGCGCATTGTATGGGTGTGTGTTACATTACATTCACTAGTAGGAGTGAGAAAAACATCACGGGGTGGTGTGAATCGGAGGGTCTGAATTAGGATAGGCAGTGAGTGGCAATGTAAGATGGAGAAAAGCACCGCGGGGTGGTCAGCATGGGGAGCTCTGGGAACATGCAGTCTCAATGTAGGATAGTTTTCTGAAAAACATCGCGAGGTGGTGCGCATTGTATGGGTGTGTGTTACATTACATTCACTAGTAGGAGTGAGAAAAACATCACGGGGTGGTGCGCATTGTATGGGTGTGTGTTACATTACATTCACTAGTAGGAGTGAGAAAAACATCACGAGGTGGTGTTAATCGGAGGGTCTGAATTAGGATAGTCAATGAGTGGCAATGTACGATGGAGAAAAGCACCGCAGGGTGGTCAGCATGGGGAGGTCAGGGAACATGCAGTGGCAATGTAGGATAGGTTTCTTAAAAAGATCGCGGGGTGGTGCGCATTGTATGGGTGTGTGTTACATTACATTCACTAGTAGGAGTGAGAAAAATATCACGGGGTGGTGTGAATCCGAGGGTCTGAATTAGGATAGGCAGTGAGTGGAAATGTAGGATGGAGAAAAGCACCGCGGGGTGGTCAGCATGGGGAGGTCAGGGAACATTCAGTGGCAATGTAGGATAGGTTTCTGAAAAAGATCGCGGGGTGGTGCGCATTGTATGGGTGTGTGTTACATTACATTCACTAGTAGGAGTGAGAAAAACATCACAGGGTGGTGCGCATTGTATGGGTGTGTGTTACATTACATTCACTAGTAGGAGTGAGAAAAACATCACGGGGTGGTGTGAATCAGAGGGTCTGAATTAGGATAGGCAGTGAGTGGCAATGTAGGATGGAGAAAAGCACCGCGGGGTGGTCAGCATGAGGATGTCAGGGAACATGCAGTGGCAATGTAAGATAGGTTTCTGAAAAACATCGCGGGGTGGTGCGCATTGTATGGGTGTGTGTTACATTACATTCACTAGTAGGAGTGAGAAAAACATTACGGGGTAGTGCGCATTGTATGGGTGTGTGTTACATTACATTCACTAGTAGGAGTGAGAAAAACATCACGGGGTGGTGTGAATCGGAGGGTCTGAATTAGGATAGGCAGTGAGTGGCAATGTAGGATGGAGAAAAGCACCGCGGGATGGTCAGCATGGGGAGGTCAGGGCACATGCAGTGGCAATGTAGGATAGGTTTCTGAAAAACATCGCGGGGTGGTGCGCATTGTATGTGTGTGAGTTACATTACATTCACTAGTAGGAGTGAGAAAAACATAACGGGGTGGTGCGCATTGTATGGGTGTGTGTTACATTACATTCACTAGTAGGAGTGAGAAAAACATCACGGGGTGGTGTGAATCGGAGCGTCTGAATTAGGATAGGCAGTGAGTGGCAATGTAGGATGGAGAAAAGCACCGCGGGGTGGTCAGCATGGGGAGGTCAGGGAACAAGCAGTGGCAATGTAGGATAGGTTTCTGAAAAACATCGCGGGGTGGTGCGCATTGTATGGGTGTGTGTTACATTACATTCACTAGTAGGAGTGAGAAAAACATCACGGGGTGGTGCGCATTGTATGGGTGTGTGTTACATTACATTCACTAGTAGGAGTGAGAAAAACATCACGGGGTGGTGTGAATCGGAGGGTCTGAATTAGGATAGGCAGTGAGTGGCAATGTAGGATGGAGAAAAGCACCGCGGGGTGGTCAGCATGGGGAGGTCAGGGAACATGCAGTGGCAATGTAGGATAGGTTTCTGAAAAACATTGCGGGGTGATGCGCATTGTATGGGTGTGTGTTACATTACATTCACTAGTAGGAGTGAAAAACATCCCGGGGTGGTGCGCATTGTATGGGTGTGTGTTACATTACATTCACTAGTAGGAGTGAGAAAAACATCACGGGGTGGTGCGCATTGTATGGGTGTGTGTTACATTACATTCACTAGTAGGAGTGAGAAAAACATCACGGGGTGGTGTGAATCGGAGGGTCTGAATTAGGATAGGCAGTGAGTGGCAATGTAGGATGGAGAAAAGCACCGCGGGGTGGTCAGCATGGGGAGGTCAGGGAACATGCAGTAGCAATGTAGGATAGGTTTCTGAAAAACATCGCGGGGTGGTGCGCATTGTATGGGTGTGTGTTACATTACATTCACTAGTAGGAGTGAGAAAAACGTCACGGGGTGGTGCGCATTGTATGGTGTGTGTTACATTACATTGACTAGTAGGAGTGAGAAAAACATCACGGGGTGTTGTGAATCGGAGGGTCTGAATTAGGATAGGCAGTGAGTGGCAATGTAGGATGGAGAAAAGCACCGCGGGGTGGTCAGCATGGGGAGGTCAGAAACATGCAGTGGCAATGTAGGATAGGTTTCTGAAAAACATCGCGGGGTGTTGCGCATTCTTTGGGTGTGTGTTACATTACATTCACTAGTAGGAGTGAGAAAAATATTACGGGGTGGTGCGCATTGTATGGGTGTGTGTTACATTACATTCACTAGTAGCAGTGAGAAAAACATTGCGGGGTGGTGCGCATTGTATGGGTGTGTGTTACATTACATTCACTAGTAGGAGTGAGAAAAACATCACGGGGTGGTGGGAATCGGAGGGTCTGAATTAGGATAGGCAGTGAGTGGCAATGTAGGATGTAGAAAAGCACCGCGGGGTGGTCAGCATGGGGAGGTCAGGGAACATGCAGTGGCAATGTAGGATAGGTTTCTGAAAAACATCGCGGGGTGGTGCGCATTGTATGGGTGTGTTACATTACATTCACTAGTAGGAGTGAGAAAAACATCACGGGGTGGTGCGCATTGTATGGGTGTGTGTTACATTACATTCACTAGTAGGAGTGAGAAAAACATCACGGGGTGGTGTGAATCGGAGGGTCTGAATTAGGATAGGCAGTGAGTGGCAATGTAGGATGGAGAAAAGCACCGCGGGGTGGTCAGCATGGGGAGGTCAGGGAACATGCAGTGGCAATGTAAGATAGGTTTCTGAAAAACATCGCGGGGTGGTGCGCATTGTATGGGTGTGTGTTACATTACATTCACTAGTAGGAGTGAGAAAAACATCACGGGGTGGTGCGCATTGTATGGGTGTGTGTTACATTACATTCACTAGTAGGATTGGGAAAAACATCACGAGGTGGTGTGAATCGGAGGGTCTGAATTAGGCTAGGCAGTGATTGGCAATGTAGGATGGAGAAAAGCACCGCGGGTTGGTCAGCATGGGGAGGTCAGGGAACATGCAGTGGCAATGTAGGATAGGTTTCTGAAAAACATCGCGGGGTGATGCGCATTGTATGGGTGTGTGTTACATTCCATTCACTAGTAGGAGTGAGAAAAACATCACGGGGTGGTGCGCATTGTATGGGTGTGTGTTACATTACATTCACTAGTAGGAGTGAGAAAATCATCACGGTGTGGTGTGAATCAGAGGGTCTGAATTAGGATAGGCAGTGAGTGGCAATGTAGGATGGAGAAAAGCACCGCGGGGTGGTCAGCATGGGGAGGTCAGGCAATATGCAGTGGCAATCTAGGATAGGTTTCTGAAAAACATCGCGGGGTGGTGCGCATTGTATGGGTGTGAGTTACATTACATTCACTAGTAGGAGTGAGAAAAACATCACGGGGTGGTGCGCATTGTATGGGTGTGTGTTACATTACATTCACTAGTAGGAGTGAGAAAAACATCACGGGGTGGTGTGAATCGAAGGGTCTGAATTAGGATAGGCAGTGAGTGGCAATGTAGGATGTAGAAAAGCACCGCGGGGTGGTCAGCATGGGGAGGTCAGGGAACATGCAGTGGCAATGTAGGATAGGTTTCTGAAAAACATCGCGGAGTGGTGCGCATTGTATGGGTGTGTTACATTACATTCACTAGTAGGAGTGAGAAAAACATCACGGGTTGGTGCGCATTTAATGGGTGTGTGTTACATTACATTCACTAGTAGGAGTGAGAAAAACATCACGGGGTGGTGTGAATCGGTGGGTCTGAATTAGGATAGGCAGTGAGTGGCAATGTAGGATGGAGAAAAGCACCGCGAGGTGGTCAGCATGGGGAGGTCAGGGAACATGCAGTGGCAATGTAGGATAGGTTTCTGAAAAACATCGCGGGGTGGTGCGCATTGTATGGGTGTGTGTTACATTACATTCACTAGTAGGAGTGAGAAAAACATCACGGGGTGGTTCGCATTTTATGGGTTTGTGTTACATTCACTAGTAGGAGTGAGAAAAACATCACGGGGTGGTGTGAATCGGAGGGTCTGAATTAGGATAGGCAGTGAGTGGCAATGTAGGATGGAGAAAAGCACCGCGGGGTGGTCAGCATGGGGAGGTCAGGGAACATGCAGTGGCAATGTAGGATAGGTTTCTGAAAAACATTGCGGGGTGATGCGCATTGTATGGGTGTGTTTCATTACATTCACTAGTAGGAGTGAGAAAAACATCACGGGGTGGTGCGCATTGTATTGGTGTGTGTTACATTACATTCAGTAGTAGGAGTGAGAAAAACATCACGGGGTGGTGCACATTTTATGGGTGTGTGTTACATTACATTCACTAGTAGGAGTGAGAAAAACATCACGGGGTGGTGTGAATCGGAGGGTCTGAATTAGGATAGGCAGTGAGTGGCAATGTAGGATGGAGAAAAGCACCGCGGGGTGGTCAGCATGGGGAGGTCAGGGAACATGCAGTGGCAATGTAGGATAGGTTTCTGAAAACATGGCGGGGTGGTGCGCATTGTATGGGTGTGTGTTACATTACATTCACTAGTAGGAGTGAGAAAAACATCACGGGGTGGTGCGCATTGTATGGGTGTGTGTTACATTACATTCACTAGTAGGAGTGAGAAAAACATCACGGGGTGGTGTGAATCGGAGGGTCTGAATTAGGATAGGCAGTGAGTGGCAATGTAGGATGGAGAAAAGCACCGCGGGGTGGTCAGCATGGGGAGGTCAGGGAACATGCAGTGGCAATGTAAGATAGGTTTCTGAAAAACATCGCGGGGTGGTGCGCATTGTATGGGTGTGTGTTACATTACATTCACTAGTAGGAGTGAGAAAAACATCACGGGGTGGTGCGCATTGTATGGGTGTGTGTTACATTACATTCACTAGTAGGATTGGGAAAAACATCACGAGGTGGTGTGAATCGGAGGGTCTGAATTAGGCTAGGCAGTGATTGGCAATGTAGGATGGAGAAAAGCACCGCGGGTTGGTCAGCATGGGGAGGTCAGGGAACATGCAGTGGCAATGTAGGATAGGTTTCTGAAAAACATCGCGGGGTGATGCGCATTGTATGGGTGTGTGTTACATTCCATTCACTAGTAGGAGTGAGAAAAACATCACGGGGTGGTGCGCATTGTATGGGTGTGTGTTACATTACATTCACTAGTAGGAGTGAGAAAATCATCACGGTGTGGTGTGAATCGGAGGGTCTGAATTAGGATAGGCAGTGAGTGGCTATGTAGGATGGAGAAAAGCACCGCGGGGTGGTCAGCATGGGGAGGTCAGGCAATATGCAGGGGCAATCTAGGATAGGTTTCTGAAAAACATCGCGGGGTGGTGCGCATT
This sequence comes from Cavia porcellus, assembly GCF_034190915.1. NCBI lineage: Eukaryota > Metazoa > Chordata > Mammalia > Rodentia > Caviidae > Cavia > Cavia porcellus. The sequence goes on along the minus strand of NW_026947662.1, from coordinate 188,570 downwards.
GTATGGGTGTGAGTTACATTACATTCACTAGTAGGAGTGAGAAAAACATCACGGGGTGGTGCGCATTGTATGGGTGTGTGTTACATTACATTCACTAGTAGGAGTGAGAAAAACATCACGGGGTGGTGTGAATCGAAGGGTCTGAATTAGGATAGGCAGTGAGTGGCAATGTAGGATGTAGAAAAGCACCGCGGGGTGGTCAGCATGGGGAGGTCAGGGAACATGCAGTGGCAATGTAGGATAGGTTTCTGAAAAACATCGCGGAGTGGTGCGCATTGTATGGGTGTGTTACATTACATTCACTAGTAGGAGTGAGAAAAACATCACGGGTTGGTGCGCATTTAATGGGTGTGTGTTACATTACATTCACTAGTAGGAGTGAGAAAAGCATCACGGGGTGGTGTGAATCGGTGGGTCTGAATTAGGATAGGCAGTGAGTGGCAATGTAGGATGGAGAAAAGCACCGCGAGGTGGTCAGCATGGGGAGGTCAGGGAACATGCAGTGGCAATGTAGGATAGGTTTCTGAAAAACATCGCGGGGTGGTGCGCATTGTATGGGTGTGTGTTACATTACATTCACTAGTAGGAGTGAGAAAAACATCACGGGGTGGTTCGCATTTTATGGGTTTGTGTTACATTCACTAGTAGGAGTGAGAAAAACATCACGGGGTGGTGTGAATCGGAGGGTCTGAATTAGGATAGGCAGTGAGTGGCAATGTAGGATGGAGAAAAGCACCGCGGGGTGGTCAGCATGGGGAGGTCAGGGAACATGCAGTGGCAATGTAGGATAGGTTTCTGAAAAACATTGCGGGGTGATGCGCATTGTATGGGTGTGTTTCATTACATTCACTAGTAGGAGTGAGAAAAACATCACGGGGTGGTGCGCATTGTATGGGTGTGTGTTACATTACATTCAGTAGTAGGAGTGAGAAAAACATCACGGGGTGGTGCACATTGTATGGGTGTGTGTTACATTACATTCACTAGTAGGAGTGAGAAAAACATCACGGGGTGGTGTGAATCGGAGGGTCTGAATTAGGATAGGCAGTGAGTGGCAATGTAGGATGGAGAAAAGCACCGCGGGGTGGTCAGCATGGGGAGGTCAGGGAACATGCAGTGGCAATGTAGGATAGGTTTCTGAAAACATGGCGGGGTGGTGCGCATTGTATGGGTGTGTGTTACATTACATTCACTAGTAGGAGTGAGAAAAACATCACGGGGTGGTGCGCATTGTATGGGTGTGTGTTACATTACATTCACTAGTAGGAGTGAGAAAAACATCACGGGGTGGTGTGAATCGGAGGGTCTGAATTAGGATAGGCAGTGAGTGGCAATGTAGGATGGAGAAAAGCACCGCGAGGTGGTCAGCATGGGGAGGTCAGGGAACATGCAGTGGCAATGTAGGATAGGTTTCTGAAAAACATTGCGGGGTGATGCGCATTGTATGGGTGTGTTTCATTACATTCACTAGCAGGAGTGAGAAAAACATCACGGGGTGGTGCGCATTGTATGGGTGTGTGTTACATTACATTCAGTAGTAGGAGTGAGAAAAACATCACGGGGTGGTCCACATTGTATGGGTGTGTGTTACATTACATTCACTAGTAGGAGTGAGAAAAACATCACGGGGTGGTGTGAATCGGAGGGTCTGAATTAGGATAGGCAGTGAGTGGCAATGTAGGATGGAGAAAAGCACCGCGGGGTGGTCAGCATGGGGAGGTCAGGGAACATGCAGTGGCAATGTAGGATAGGTTTCTGAAAACATCGCGGGGTGGTGCGCATTGTATGGGTGTGTGTTACATTACATTCACTAGTAGGAGTGAGAAAAACATCACGGGGTGGTGTGAATCGGAGGGTATGAATTAGGATAGGCAGTGAGTGGCAATGTAGGATGGAGAAAAGCACCGCGGGGTGGTCAGCATGGGGAGGTCAGGGAACATGCAGTGGCAATGTAGGATAGGTTTCTGAAAAACATCGCGGGGTGGTGCGCATTGTATGGGTGTGTGTTACATTACATTCACTAGTAGGAGTGAGAAAAACATCACGGGGTGGTGCGCATTGTATGGGTGTGTGTTACATTACATTCACTAGTAGGAATGAGAAAAACATCACGGCGTGGTGTGAATCGGAGGGTCTGAATTAGGATAGGCAGTGAGTGGCAATGTAGGATGGAGAAAAGCACCGCGGGGTGGTCAGCAAGGTGAGGTCAGGGAACATGCAGTGGCAATGTAGGATAGGTTTCTGAAAACGATCGCGGGGTGGTGCGCATTGTATGGGTGTGTGTTACATTACATTCACTAGTAGGAGTGAGAAAAACATCACGGGGTGGTGCGCATTGTATGGGTGTGTGTTACATTACATTCACTAGTAGGAGTGAGAAAAACATCACGGGGTGGTGTGAATCGGAGGGTCTAAATTAGGATAGGCAGTGAGTGGCAATGTAAGATGGAGAAAAGCACCGCGGGGTGGTCAGCATGGGGAGGTCTGGGAACATGCAGTCTCAATGTAGGATAGTTTTCTGAAAAATATCGCGGGGTGGTGCGCATTGTATGGGTGTGTGTTACATTACATTCACTAGTAGGAGTGAGAAAAACATCACGGGGTGGTGCGCATTGTATGGGTGTGTGTTACATTACATTCACTAGTAGGAGTGAGAAAAACATCACGAGGTGGTGTTAATCGGAGGGTCTGAATTAGGATAGTCAATGAGTGGCAATGTACGATGGAGAAAAGCACCGCAGGGTGGTCAGCATGGGGAAGTCAGGGAACATGCAGTGGCAATGTAGGATAGGTTTCTTAAAAAGATAGCGGGGTGGTGCGCATTGTATGGGTGTGTGTTACATTACATTCACTAGTAGGAGTGAGAAAAATATCACGGGGTGGTGCGCATTGTATGGGTGTGTGTTACATTACATTCACTAGTAGGAGTGAGAAAAACATCACGGGGTGGTGTGAATCCGAGGGTCTGAATTAGGATAGGCAGTGAGTGGAAATGTAGGATGGAGAAAAGCACCGCGGGGTGGTCAGCATGGGGAGGTCAGGGAACATGCAGTGGCAATGTAGGATAGGTTTCTGAAAAAGATCGCGGGGTGGTGCGCATTGTATGGGTGTGTGTTACATTACATTCACTAGTAGGAGTGAGAAAAACATCACGGGGTGGTGCGCATTGTATGGGTGTGTGTTACATTACATTCACTAGTAGGAGTGAGAAAAACATCACGGGGTGGTGCACATTGTATGGGTGTGTGTTACATTACATTCACTAGTAGGAGTGAGAAAAACATCACGGGGTGGTGTGAATCGGAGGGTCTGAATTAGGATAGGCAGTGAGTGGCAATGTAGGATGGAGAAAAGCACCGCGGGGTGGTCAGCATGGGGAGGTCAGGGAACATGCAGTAGCAATGTAGGATAGGTTTCTGAAAAACATCGCGGGGTGGTGCGCATTGTATGGGTGTGTGTTACATTACATTCTCTAGTAGGAGTGAGAAAAACGTCACGGGGTGGTGCGCATTGTATGGTGTGTGTTACATTACATTGACTAGTAGGAGTGAGAAAAACATCACGGGGTGGTGCGCATTGTATGGGTGTGTGTTACATTACATTCAGTAGTAGGAGTGAGAAAAACATCACGGGGTGGTGCACATTGTATGGGTGTGTGTTACATTACATTCACTAGTAGGAGTGAGAAAAACATCACAGGGTGGTGTGAATCGGAGGGTCTGAATTAGGATAGGCAGTGAGTGGCAATGTAGGATGGAGAAAAGCACCGCGGGGTGGTCAGCATGGGGAGGTCAGGGAACATGCAGTGGCAATGTAGGATAGGTTTCTGAAAACGATCGCGGGGTGGTGCGCATTGTATGGGTGTGTGTTACATTACATTCACTAGTAGGAGTGAGAAAAACATCACGGGGTGGTGCGCATTGTATGGGTGTGTGTTACATTACATTCACTAGTAGGAGTGAGAAAAACATCACGGGGTGGTGTGAATCGGAGGGTCTGAATTAGGATAGGCAGTGAGTGGCAATGTAAGATGGAGAAAAGCACCGCGGGGTGGTCAGCATGGGGAGCTCTGGGAACATGCAGTCTCAATGTAGGATAGTTTTCTGAAAAACATCGCGAGGTGGTGCGCATTGTATGGGTGTGTGTTACATTACATTCACTAGTAGGAGTGAGAAAAACATCACGGGGTGGTGCGCATTGTATGGGTGTGTGTTACATTACATTCACTAGTAGGAGTGAGAAAAACATCACGAGGTGGTGTTAATCGGAGGGTCTGAATTAGGATAGTCAATGAGTGGCAATGTACGATGGAGAAAAGCACCGCAGGGTGGTCAGCATGGGGAGGTCAGGGAACATGCAGTGGCAATGTAGGATAGGTTTCTTAAAAAGATCGCGGGGTGGTGCGCATTGTATGGGTGTGTGTTACATTACATTCACTAGTAGGAGTGAGAAAAATATCACGGGGTGGTGTGAATCCGAGGGTCTGAATTAGGATAGGCAGTGAGTGGAAATGTAGGATGGAGAAAAGCACCGCGGGGTGGTCAGCATGGGGAGGTCAGGGAACATTCAGTGGCAATGTAGGATAGGTTTCTGAAAAAGATCGCGGGGTGGTGCGCATTGTATGGGTGTGTGTTACATTACATTCACTAGTAGGAGTGAGAAAAACATCACGGGGTGGTGCGCATTGTATGGGTGTGTGTTACATTACATTCACTAGTAGGAGTGAGAAAAACATCACGGGATGGTGTGAATCAGAGGGTCTGAATTAGGATAGGCAGTGAGTGGCAATGTAGGATGGAGAAAAGCACCGCGGGGTGGTCAGCATGAGGATGTCAGGGAACATGCAGTGGCAATGTAAGATAGGTTTCTGAAAAACATCGCGGGGTGGTGCGCATTGTATGGGTGTGTGTTACATTACATTCACTAGTAGGAGTGAGAAAAACATTACGGGGTAGTGCGCATTGTATGGGTGTGTGTTACATTACATTCACTAGTAGGAGTGAGAAAAACATCACGGGGTGGTGTGAATCTGAGGGTCTGAATTAGGATAGGCAGTGAGTGGCAATGTAGGATGGAGAAAAGCACCGCGGGATGGTCAGCATGGGGAGGTCAGGGCACATGCAGTGGCAATGTAGGATAGGTTTCTGAAAAACATCGCGGGGTGGTGCGCATTGTATGTGTGTGAGTTACATTACATTCACTAGTAGGAGTGAGAAAAACATAACGGGGTGGTGCGCATTGTATGGGTGTGTGTTACATTACATTCACTAGTAGGAGTGAGAAAAACATCACGGGGTGGTGTGAATCGGAGCGTCTGAATTAGGATAGGCAGTGAGTGGCAATGTAGGATGGAGAAAAGCACCGCGGGGTGGTCAGCATGGGGAGGTCAGGGAACAAGCAGTGGCAATGTAGGATAGGTTTCTGAAAAACATCGCGGGGTGGTGCGCATTGTATGGGTGTGTGTTACATTACATTCACTAGTAGGAGTGAGAAAAACATCACGGGGTGGTGCGCATTGTATGGGTGTGTGTTACATTACATTCACTAGTAGGAGTGAGAAAAACATCACGGGGTGGTGTGAATCGGAGGGTCTGAATTAGGATAGGCAGTGAGTGGCAATGTAGGATGGAGAAAAGCACCGCGGGGTGGTCAGCATGGGGAGGTCAGGGAACATGCAGTGGCAATGTAGGATAGGTTTCTGAAAAACATTGCGGGGTGATGCGCATTGTATGGGTGTGTGTTACATTACATTCACTAGTAGGAGTGAAAAACATCCCGGGGTGGTGCGCATTGTATGGGTGTGTGTTACATTACATTCACTAGTAGGAGTGAGAAAAACATCACGGGGTGGTGCGCATTGTATGGGTGTGTGTTACATTACATTCACTAGTAGGAGTGAGAAAAACATCACGGGGTGGTGTGAATCGGAGGGTCTGAATTAGGATAGGCAGTGAGTGGAAATGTAGGATGGAGAAAAGCACCGCGGGGTGGTCAGCATGGGGAGGTCAGGGAACATGCAGTGGCAATGTAGGATAGGTTTCTGAAAACATTGCGGGGTGATGCGCATTGTATGGGTGTGTGTTACATTACATTCACTAGTAGGAGTGAGAAAAACATCACGGGGTGGTGCGCATTGTATGGGTGTGTGTTACATTACATTCACTAGTAGGAGTGAGAAAAACATCACGGGGTGGTGCACATTGTATGGGTGTGTGTTACATTACATTCACTAGTAGGAGTGAGAAAAACATCACGGGGTGGTGTGAATCGGAGGGTCTGAATTAGGATAGGCAGTGAGTGGCAATGTAGGTTGGAGAAAAGCACCGCAGGGTGGTCAGCATGGGGAGGTCAGGGAACATGCAGTAGCAATGTAGGATAGGTTTCTGAAAAACATCGCGGGGTGGTGCGCATTGTATGGGTGTGTGTTACATTACATTGACTAGTAGGAGTGAGAAAAACATCACGGGGTGTTTTGAATCTGAGGGTCTGAATTAGGATAGGCAGTGAGTGGCAATGTAGGATGGAGAAAAGCAACGCGGGGTGGTCAGCATGGGGAGGTCAGGGAACATGCAGTGGCAATGTAGGATAGGTTTCTGAAAAACATCGCGGGGTGTTGCGCATTGTATGGTTGTGTGTTACATTACATTCACTAGTAGGAGTGAGAAAAACATCACGGGGTGGTGCGCATTGTATGGGTGTGTGTTAAATTACATTCACTAGTAGGACTGAGAAAAACATTACGGGGTGGTGTGAATCGGAGGGTCTGAATTAGGATAGGCAGTGAGTGGCAATGTAGGATGGAGAAAAGCACCGCGTGGTGGTCAGCATGGGGAGGTCAGGGAACATGCAGTGGCAATGTAGGATAGGTTTCTGAAAAACATGGTGGGGTGGTGCGCATTGTATGGGTGTGTGTTACATTACATTCACTAGTAGGAGTGAGAAAAACATCACGGGGTGGTGTGAATCAGAGGGTCTGAATTAGGATAGGCAGTGAGTGGCAATGTAGGATGGAGAAAAGCACCGCGGGGTGGTCAGCATGGGGAGGTCAGGGAACATGCAGTGGCAATGTTGGATAGGTTTCTGAAAAACATCGCGGGGTGGTGCGCATTGTATGGGTGTGAGTTACATTACATTCAATAGTAGGAGTGAGAAAAACATCACGGGGTGGTGCGCATTGTATGGGTGTGTGTTACATTACATTCACTAGTAGGAGTGAGAAAAACATCACGGCGTGGTGTGAATCGGAGGGTCTGAATTAGGATAGGCAGTGAGTGGCAATGTAGGATGGAGAAAAGCACCGCGGGGTGGTCAGCATGGGGTGGTCAGGGAACATGCAGTGGCAATGTAGGATAGGTTTCTGAAAACTATCGCGGGGTGGTGCGCATTGTATGGGTGTGTGTTACATTACATTCACTAGTAGGAGTGAGAAAAACATCACGGGGTGGTGCGCATTGTATGGGTGTGTGTTACATTACATTCACTAGTAGGAGTGAGAAAAACATCACCGGGTGGTGTGAATCGGAGGGTCTCAATTAGGATAGGCAGTGAGTGGCAATGTAGGATGGAGAAAAGCACCGCGGGGTGGTCAGCATGGGGAGGTCTGGGAACATGCAGTCTCAATGTAGGATAGTTTTCTGAAAAACATCGCGGGGTGGTGCGCATTGTATGGGTGTGTGTTAGATTACATTCACTAGTAGGAGTGAGAAAAACATCACGGGGTGGTGCGCATTGTATGGGTGTGTGTTACATTACATTCACTAGTAGGAGTGAGAAAAACATCACGGGGTGGTGTGAATCCGAGGGTCTGAATTAGGATAGGCAGTGAGTGGAAATGTAGGATGGAGAAAAGCACCACGGGGTGGTCAGCATGGGGAGGTGAGGGAACATGCAGTGGCAATGTAGGATAGGTTTCTGAAAAAGATCGCGGGGTGGTGCGCATTGTATGGGTGTGTGTTACATCACATTCACTAGTAGGAGTGAGAAAAACATCACGGGGTGGTGCGCATTGTATGGGTGTGTGTTACATTACATTCACTAGTAGGAGTGAGAAAAACATCACGGGGTGGTGCGCACTGTATGGGTGTGTGTTACATTACATTCACTAGTAGGAGTGAGAAAAACATCACGGAGTGGTGTGAATCGGAGGGTCTGAATTAGGATAGGCAGTGAGTGGGAATGTAGGATGGAGAAAAGCACCGCGGGGTGGTCAGCATGGGGAGGTCAGGGAACATGCAGTGGCAATGTAGGATAGGTTTCTGAAAAAGATCGCGGGGTGGTGCGCATTGTATGGGGGTGTGTGTTACATTACATTCACTAGTAGGAGTGAGAAAAACATCACGGGGTGGTGCGCATTGTATGGGTGTGTGTTACATTACATTCACTAGTAGGAGTGAGAAAAACATCACGTGGTGGTGTGAATCCGAGGGTCTGAATTAGGATAGGCAGTGAGTGGAAATGTAGGATGGAGAAAAGCACCGCGGGGTTGTCAGCATGGGGAGGTCAGGGAACATGCAGTGGCAATGTAGGATAGGTTTCTGAAAAAGATCGCGGGGTGGTGCGCATTGTATGGGTGTGTGTTACATCACATTCACTAGTAGGAGTGAGAAAAACATCACGGGGTGGTGCGCCTTGTATGGGTGTGTATTACATTACATTCACTAGTAGGAGTGAGAAAAACATCACGGGGTGGTGTGAATCGGAGGGTCTGAATTAGGTTAGGCAGTGAGTGGCAATGTAGGATGGAGAAAAGCACCGCGGGGTGGTCAGCATGAGGAAGTCAGGGAACATGCAGTGGCAATGTTAGATAGGTTTCTGAAAAACATCGCGGGATGGTGCGCATTGTATGGGTGTGTGTTACATTACATTCACTAGTAGGAGTGAGAAAAACATTAAGGGGTAGTGCGCATTGTATGGGTGTGTGTTACATTACATTCACTAGTAGGAGTGAGAAAAACATCACGGGGTGGTGCACATTGTATGGGTGTGTGTTACATTACATTCACTAGTAGGAGTGAGAAAAACATCACGGGGTGGTGTGAATCGGAGGGTCTGAATTAGGATAGGCAGTGAGTGGCAATGTAGGATGGAGAAAAGCACCGCGGGGTGGTCAGCATGGGGAGGTCAGGGAACATGCAGTAGCAATGTAGGATAGGTTTCTGAAAAACATCGCGGGGTGGTGCGCATTGTATGGGTGTGTGTTACATTACATTGACTAGTAGGAGTGAGAAAAACATCACGGGGTGTTTTGAATCTGAGGGTCTGAATTAGGATAGGCAGTGAGTGGCAATGTAGGATGGAGAAAAGCAACGCGGGGTGGTCAGCATGGGGAGGTCAGGGAACATGCAGTGGCAATGTAGGATAGGTTTCTGAAAAACATCGCGGGGTGTTGCGCATTGTATGGTTGTGTGTTACATTACATTCACTAGTAGGAGTGAGAAAAACATCACGGGGTGGTGCGCATTGTATGGGTGTGTGTTATATTACATTCACTAGTAGGACTGAGAAAAACATTACGGGGTGGTGTGAATCGGAGGGTCTGAATTAGGATAGGCAGTGAGTGGCAATGTAGGATGGAGAAAAGCACCGCGTGGTGGTCAGCATGGGGAGGTCAGGGAACATGCAGTGGCAATGTAGGATAGGTTTCTGAAAAACATGGTGGGGTGGTGCGCATTATATGGGTGTGTGTTACATTACATTCACTAGTAGGAGTGAGAAAAACATCACGGGGTGGTGTGAATCGGAGGGTCTGAATTAGGATAGGCAGTGAGTGGCAATGTAGGATGGAGAAAAGCACCGCGGGGTGGTCAGCATGGGGAGGTCAGGGAACATGCAGTAGCAATGTAGGATAGGTTTCTGAAAAACATCGCGGGGTGGTGCGCATTGTATGGGTGTGTGTTACATTACATTGACTAGTAGGAGTGAGAAAAACATCACGGGGTGTTTTGAATCTGAGGGTCTGAATTAGGATAGGCAGTGAGTGGCAATGTAGGATGGAGAAAAGCAACGCGGGGTGGTCAGCATGGGGAGGTCAGGGAACATGCAGTGGCAATGTAGGATAGGTTTCTGAAAAACATCGCGGGGTGTTGCGCATTGTATGGTTGTGTGTTACATTACATTCACTAGTAGGAGTGAGAAAAACATCACGGGGTGGTGCGCATTGTATGGGTGTGTGTTATATTACATTCACGAGTAGGACTGAGAAAATCATTACGGGGTGGTGTGAATCGGAGGGTCTGAATTAGGATAGGCAGTGAGTGGCAATGTAGGATGGAGAAAAGCACTGCGTGGTGGTCAGCATGGGGAGGTCAGGGAACATGCAGTGGCAATGTAGGATAGGTTTCTGAAAAACATGGTGGGGTGGTGCGCATTGTATGGGTGTGTGTTACATTACATTCACTAGTAGGAGTGAGAAAAACATCACGGGGTGGTGTGAATCAGAGGGTCTGAATTAGGATAGGCAGTGAGTGGCAATGTAGGATGGAGAAAAGCACCGCGGGGTGGTCAGCATGGGGAGGTCAGGGAACATGCAGTGGCAATGTTGGATAGGTTTTTGAAAAACATCGCGGGGTGGTGCGCATTGTATGGGTGTGAGTTACATTACATTCACTAGTAGGAGTGAGAAAAACATCACGGGGTGGTGCGCATTGTATGGGTGTGTGTTACATTACATTCACTAGTAGGAGTGAGAAAAACATCACGGCGTGGTGTGAATCGGAGGGTCTGAATTAGGATAGGCAGTGAGTGGCAATGTAGGATGGAGAAAAGCACCGCGGGGTGGTCAGCATGGGGTGGTCAGGGAACATGCAGTGGCAATGTAGGATAGGTTTCTGAAAACGATCGCGGGGTGATGCGCATTGTATGGGTGTGTGTTACATTACATTCACTAGTAGGAGTGAGAAAAACATCACGGGGTGGTGCGCATTGTATGGGTGTGTGTTACATTACATTCACTAGTAGGAGTGAGAAAAACATCACGGGGTGGTGTGAATCGGAGGGTCTCAATTAGGATAGGCAGTGAGTGGCAATGTAGGATGGAGAAAAGCACCGCGGGGTGGTCAGCATGGGGAGGTCTGGGAACATGCAGTCTCAATGTAGGATAGTTTTCTGAAAAACATCGCGGGGTGGTGCGTATTGTATGGGTGTGTGTTACATTACATTCACTAGTAGGAGTGAGAAAAACATCACGGGGTGGTGCGCATTGTATGGGTGTGTGTTACATTACATTCACTAGTAGGAGTGAGAAAAACATCACGGGGTGGTGCGCACTGTATGGGTGTGTGTTACATTACATTCACTAGTAGGAGTGAGAAAAACATCACGGCGTGGTGTGAATCGGAGGTTCTGAATTAGGATAGGCAGTGAGTGGGAATGTAGGATGGAGAAAAGCACCGCGGGGTGGTCAGCATGGGGAGGTCAGGGAACATGCAGTGGCAATGTAGGATAGGTTTCTGAAAAACATCGCGGGGTGGTGCGCATTGTATGGGTGTGTGTTACATTACATTCACTAGTAGGAGTGAGAAAAACATCACGGGGTGGTGCGCATTGTATGGGTGTGTGTTACATTACATTCACTAGTAGGAGTGAGAAAAACATCACGGGGTGGTGTGAATCGGAGGGTCTGAATTAGGATAGGCAGTGAGTGGCAATGTAGAATGGAGAAAAGCACCGCGTGGTGGTCAGCATGGTGAGGTCAGGGAACATGCAGTGGCAATGTAGGATAGGTTTCTGAAAAACATTGCGGGGTGATGCGCATTGTATGGGTGTGTGTTACATTACATTCACTAGTAGGAGTGAGAAAAACATCACGGGGTGGTGCGCATTGTATGGGTGTGTGTTACATTACATTCACTAGTAGGAGTGAGAAAAACATCACGGGGTGGTGCACATTGTATGGGTGTGTGTTACATTACATTCACTAGTAGGAGTGAGAAAAACATCACGGGGTGGTGTGAATCGGAGGGTCTGAATTAGGATAGGCAGTGAGTGGCAATGTAGGATGGAGAAAAGCACCGCGGGGTGGTCAGCATGGGGAGGTCAGGGAACATGCAGTAGCAATGTAGGATAGGTTTCTGAAAAACATCGCGGGGTGGTGCGCATTGTATGGGTGTGTGTTACATTACATTGACTAGTAGGAGTGAGAAAAACATCACGGGGTGTTTTGAATCTGAGGGTCTGAATTAGGATAGGCAGTGAGTGGCAATGTAGGATGGAGAAAAGCAACGCGGGGTGGTCAGCATGGGGAGGTCAGGGAACATGCAGTGGCAATGTAGGATAGGTTTCTGAAAAACATCGCGGGGTGTTGCGCATTGTATGGTTGTGCGTTACATTACATTCACTAGTAGGAGTGAGAAAAACATCACGGGGTGGTGCGCATTGTATGGGTGTGTGTTATATTACATTCACTAGTAGGACTGAGAAAAACATTACGGGGTGGTGTGAATCGGAGGGTCTGAATTAGGATAGGCAGTGAGTGGCAATGTAGGATGGAGAAAAGCACCGCGTGGTGGTCAGCATGGGGAGGTCAGGGAACATGCAGTGGCAATGTAGGATAGGTTTCTGAAAAACATGGTGGGGTGGTGCGCATTATATGGGTGTGTGTTACATTACATTCACTAGTAGGAGTGAGAAAAACATCACGGGGTGGTGTGAATCGGAGGGTCTGAATTAGGATAGGCAGTGAGTGGCAATGTAGGATGGAGAAAAGCACCGCGGGGTGGTCAGCATGGGGAGGTCAGGGAACATGCAGTAGCAATGTAGGATAGGTTTCTGAAAAACATCGCGGGGTGGTGCGCATTGTATGGGTGTGTGTTACATTACATTGACTAGTAGGAGTGAGAAAAACATCACGGGGTGTTTTGAATCTGAGGGTCTGAATTAGGATAGGCAGTGAGTGGCAATGTAGGATGGAGAAAAGCAACGCGGGGTGGTCAGCATGGGGAGGTCAGGGAACATGCAGTGGCAATGTAGGATAGGTTTCTGAAAAACATCGCGGGGTGTTGCGCATTGTATGGTTGTGTGTTACATTACATTCACTAGTAGGAGTGAGAAAAACATCACGGGGTGGTGCGCATTGTATGGGTGTGTGTTATATTACATTCACGAGTAGGACTGAGAAAATCATTACGGGGTGGTGTGAATCGGAGGGTCTGAATTAGGATAGGCAGTGAGTGGCAATGTAGGATGGAGAAAAGCACTGCGTGGTGGTCAGCATGGGGAGGTCAGGGAACATGCAGTGGCAATGTAGGATAGGTTTCTGAAAAACATGGTGGGGTGGTGCGCATTGTATGGGTGTGTGTTACATTACATTCACTAGTAGGAGTGAGAAAAACATCACGGGGTGGTGTGAATCAGAGGGTCTGAATTAGGATAGGCAGTGAGTGGCAATGTAGGATGGAGAAAAGCACCGCGGGGTGGTCAGCATGGGGAGGTCAGGGAACATGCAGTGGCAATGTTGGATAGGTTTTTGAAAAACATCGCGGGGTGGTGCGCATTGTATGGGTGTGAGTTACATTACATTCACTAGTAGGAGTGAGAAAAACATCACGGGGTGGTGCGCATTGTATGGGTGTGTGTTACATTACATTCACTAGTAGGAGTGAGAAAAACATCACGGCGTGGTGTGAATCGGAGGGTCTGAATTAGGATAGGCAGTGAGTGGCAATGTAGGATGGAGAAAAGCACCGCGGGGTGGTCAGCATGGGGTGGTCAGGGAACATGCAGTGGCAATGTAGGATAGGTTTCTGAAAACGATCGCGGGGTGGTGCGCATTGTATGGGTGTGTGTTACATTACATTCACTAGTAGGAGTGAGAAAAACATCACGGGGTGGTGCGCATTGTATGGGTGTGTGTTACATTACATTCACTAGTAGGAGTGAGAAAAACATCACGGGGTGGTGTGAATCGGAGGGTCTCAATTAGGATAGGCAGTGAGTGGCAATGTAGGATGGAGAAAAGCACCGCGGGGTGGTCAGCATGGGGAGGTCTGGGAACATGCAGTCTCAATGTAGGATAGTTTTCTGAAAAACATCGCGGGGTGGTGCGTATTGTATGGGTGTGTGTTACATTACATTCACTAGTAGGAGTGAGAAAAACATCACGGGGTGGTGCGCATTGTATGGGTGTGTGTTACATTACATTCACTAGTAGGAGTGAGAAAAACATCACGGGGTGGTGCGCACTGTATGGGTGTGTGTTACATTACATTCACTAATAGGAGTGAGAAAAACATCACGGCGTGGTGTGAATCGGAGGTTCTGAATTAGGATAGGCAGTGAGTGGGAATGTAGGATGGAGAAAAGCACCGCGGGGTGGTCAGCATGGGGAGGTCAGGGAACATGCAGTGGCAATGTAGGATAGGTTTCTGAAAAACATCGCGGGGTGGTGCGCATTGTATGGGTGTGTGTTACATTACATTCACTAGTAGGAGTGAGAAAAACATCACGGGGTGGTGCGCATTGTATGGGTGTGTGTTACATTACATTCACTAGTAGGAGTGAGAAAAACATCACGGGGTGGTGTGAATCGGAGGGTCTGAATTAGGATAGGCAGTGAGTGGCAATGTAGAATGGAGAAAAGCACCGCGTGGTGGTCAGCATGGTGAGGTCAGGGAACATGCAGTGGCAATGTAGGATAGGTTTCTGAAAAACATTGCGGGGTGATGCGCATTGTATGGGTGTGTGTTACATTACATTCACTAGTAGGAGTGAGAAAAACATCACGGGGTGGTGCGCATTGTATGGGTGTGTGTTACATTACATTCACTAGTAGGAGTGAGAAAAACATCACGGGGTGGTGCACATTGTATGGGTGTGTGTTACATTACATTCACTAGTAGGAGTGAGAAAAACATCACGGGGTGGTGTGAATCAGAGGGTCTGAATTAGGATAGGCAGTGAGTGGCAATGTAGGATGGAGAAAAGTACCGCGGGGTGGTCAGCATGGGGAGGTCAGGGAACATGCAGTGGCAATGTTGGATAGGTTTCTGAAAAACATCGCGGGGTGGTGCGCATTGTATGGGTGTGAGTTACATTACATTCACTAGTAGGAGTGAGAAAAACATCACGGGGTGGTGTGAATCGGAGGGTCTGAATTAGGATAGGCAGTGAGTGGCAATGTAGGATGGAGAAAAGCACCGCGGGGTGGTCAGCATGGGGAGGTCAGGGAACATGCAGTGGCAATGTAGGATAGGTTTCTGAAAAACATTGCGGGGTGATGCGCATTGTATGGGTGTGTGTTACATTACATTCACTAGTAGGAGTGAAAAACATCCCGGGGTGGTGCGCATTGTATGGGTGTGTGTTACATTACATTCACTAGTAGGAGTGAGAAAAACATCACGGGGTGGTGCGCATTGTATGGGTGTGTGTTACATTACATTCACTAGTAGGAGTGAGAAAAACATCACGGGGTGGTGTGAATCGGAGGGTCTGAATTAGGATAGGCAGTGAGTGGCAATGTAGGATGGAGAAAAGCACCGCGGGGTGGTCAGCATGGGGAGGTCAGGGAACATGCAGTAGCAATGTAGGATAGGTTTCTGAAAAACATCGCGGGGTGGTGCGCATTGTATGGGTGTGTGTTACATTACATTCACTAGTAGGAGTGAGAAAAACGTCGCGGGGTGGTGCGCATTGTATGGTGTGTGTTACATTACATTGACTAGTAGGAGTGAGAAAAACATCACGGGGTGTTGTGAATCGGACGGTCTGAATTAGGAAAGGCAGTGAGTGGCAATGTAGGATGGAGAAAAGCACTGCGGGGTGGTCAGCATGGGGAGGTCAGGGAACATGCAGTGGCAATGTAGGATAGGTTTCTGAAAAACATCGCGGGGTGGTGCGCATTGTATGGGTGTGTGTTACATTACATTCACTAGTAGGAGTGAGAAAAACATCACGGGGTGGTGCGCATTTTATGGGTTTGTGTTACATTACATTCACTAGTAGGATTGAGAAAAACATCACGGGGTGGTGTGAATCGGAGGGTCTGAATTAGGATAGGCAGTGAGTGGAAATGTAGGATGGAGAAAAGCACCGCGGGGTGGTCAGCATGGGGAGGTCAGGGAACATGCAGTGGCAATGTAGGATAGGTTTCTGAAAACATTGCGGGGTGATGCGCATTGTATGGGTGTGTGTTACATTACATTCACTAGTAGGAGTGAGAAAAACATCACGGGGTGGTGCGCATTGTATGGGTGTGTGTTACATTACATTCACTAGTAGGAGTGAGAAAAACATCACGGGGTGGTGCACATTGTATGGGTGTGTGTTACATTACATTCACTAGTAGGAGTGAGAAAAACATCACGGGGTGGTGTGAATCGGAGGGTCTGAATTAGGATAGGCAGTGAGTGGCAATGTAGGTTGGAGAAAAGCACCGCGGGGTGGTCAGCATGGGGAGGTCAGGGAACATGCAGTAGCAATGTAGGATAGGTTTCTGAAAAACATCGCGGGGTGGTGCGCATTGTATGGGTGTGTGTTACATTACATTGACTAGTAGGAGTGAGAAAAACATCACGGGGTGTTTTGAATCTGAGGGTCTGAATTAGGATAGGCAGTGAGTGGCAATGTAGGATGGAGAAAAGCAACGCGGGGTGGTCAGCATGGGGAGGTCAGGGAACATGCAGTGGCAATGTAGGATAGGTTTCTGAAAAACATCGCGGGGTGTTGCGCATTGTATGGTTGTGTGTTACATTACATTCACTAGTAGGAGTGAGAAAAACATCACGGGGTGGTGCGCATTGTATGGGTGTGTGTTATATTACATTCACTAGTAGGACTGAGAAAAACATTACGGGGTGGTGTGAATCGGAGGGTCTGAATTAGGATAGGCAGTGAGTGGCAATGTAGGATGGAGAAAAGCACCGCGTGGTGGTCAGCATGGGGAGGTCAGGGAACATGCAGTGGCAATGTAGGATAGGTTTCTGAAAAACATGGTGGGGTGGTGCGCATTGTATGGGTGTGTGTTACATTACATTCACTAGTAGGAGTGAGAAAAACATCACGGGGTGGTGTGAATCAGAGGGTCTGAATTAGGATAGGCAGTGAGTGGCAATGTAGGATGGAGAAAAGCACCGCGGGGTGGTCAGCATGGGGAGGTCAGGGAACATGCAGTGGCAATGTTGGATAGGTTTCTGAAAAACATCGCGGGGTGGTGCGCATTGTATGGGTGTGAGTTACATTACATTCACTAGTAGGAGTGAGAAAAACATCACGGGGTGGTGCGCATTGTATGGGTGTGTGTTACATTACATTCACTAGTAGGAGTGAGAAAAACATCACGGCGTGGTGTGAATCGGAGGGTCTGAATTAGGATAGGCAGTGAGTGGCAATGTAGGATGGAGAAAAGCACCGCGGGGTGGTCAGCATGGGGTGGTCAGGGAACATGCAGTGGCAATGTAGGATAGGTTTCTGAAAACTATCGCGGGGTGGTGCGCATTGTATGGGTGTGTGTTACATTACATTCACTAGTAGGAGTGAGAAAAACATCACGGGCTGGTGCGCATTGTATGGGTGTGTGTTACATTACATTCACTAGTAGGAGTGAGAAAAACATCACGGGGTGGTGTGAATCGGAGGGTCTCAATTAGGATAGGCAGTGAGTGGCAATGTAGGATGGAGAAAAGCACCGCGGGGTGGTCAGCATGGGGAGGTCTGGGAACATGCAGTCTCAATGTAGGATAGTTTTCTGAAAAACATCGCGGGGTGGTGCGCATTGTATGGGTGTGTGTTAGATTACATTCACTAGTAGGAGTGAGAAAAACATCACGGGGTGGTGCGCATTGTATGGGTGTGTGTTACATTACATTCACTAGTAGGAGTGAGAAAAACATCACGGGGTGGTGTGAATCCGAGGGTCTGAATTAGGATAGGCAGTGAGTGGAAATGTAGGATGGAGAAAAGCACCACGGGGTGGTCAGCATGGGGAGGTGAGGGAACATGCAGTGGCAATGTAGGATAGGTTTCTGAAAAAGATCGCGGGGTGGTGCGCATTGTATGGGTGTGTGTTACATCACATTCACTAGTAGGAGTGAGAAAAACATCACGGGGTGGTGCGCATTGTATGGGTGTGTGTTACATTACATTCACTAGTAGGAGTGAGAAAAACATCACGGGGTGGTGCGCACTGTATGGGTGTGTGTTACATTACATTCACTAGTAGGAGTGAGCAAAACATCACGGCGTGGTGTGAATCGGAGGGTCTGAATTAGGATAGGCAGTGAGTGGGAATGTAGGATGGAGAAAAGCACCGCGGGGTGGTCAACATGGGGAGGTCAGGGAACATGCAGTGGCAATGTAGGATAGGTTTCTGAAAAAGATCGCGGGGTGGTGCGCATTGTATGGGGGTGTGTGTTACATTACATTCACTAGTAGGAGTGAGAAAAACATCACGGGGTGGTGCGCATTGTATGGGTGTGTGTTACATTACATTCACTAGTAGGAGTGAGAAAAACATCACGTGGTGGTGTGATTCCGAGGGTCTGAATTAGGATAGGCAGTGAGTGGAAATGTAGGATGGAGAAAAGCACCGCGGGGTTGTCAGCATGGGGAGGTCAGGGAACATGCAGTGGCAATGTAGGATAGGTTTCTGAAAAAGATCGCGGGGTGGTGCGCATTGTATGGGGGTGTGTGTTACATTACATTCACTAGTAGGAGTGAGAAAAACATCACGGGGTGGTGCGCATTGTATGGGTGTGTGTTACATTACATTCACTAGTAGGAGTGAGAAAAACATCACGTGGTGGTGTGATTCCGAGGGTCTGAATTAGGATAGGCAGTGAGTGGAAATGTAGGATGGAGAAAAGCACCGCGGGGTTGTCAGCATGGGGAGGTCAGGGAACATGCAGTGGCAATGTAGGATAGGTTTCTGAAAAAGATCGCGGGGTGGTGCGCATTGTATGGGTGTGTGTTACATCACATTCACTAGTAGGAGTGAGAAAAACATCACGGGGTGGTGCGCATTGTATGGGTGTGTATTACATTACATTCACTAGTAGGAGTGAGAAAAACATCACGGGGTGGTGTGAATCGGAGGGTCTGAATTAGGATAGGCAGTGAGTGGCAATGTAGGATGGAGAAAAGCACCGCGGGGTGGTCAGCATGAGGAAGTCAGGGAACATGCAGTGGCAATGTTAGATAGGTTTCTGAAAAACATCGCGGGATGGTGCGCATTGTATGGGTGTGTGTTACATTACATTCACTAGTAGGAGTGAGAAAAACATTAAGGGGTAGTGCGCATTGTATGGGTGTGTGTTACATTACATTCACTAGTAGGAGTGAGAAAAACATCACGGGGTGGTGCACATTGTATGGGTGTGTGTTACATTACATTCACTAGTAGGATTGAGAAAAACATCACGGGGTGGTGTGAATCGGAGGGTCTGAATTAGGATAGGCAGTGAGTGGCAATGTAGGATGGAGAAAAGCACCGCGGGGTGGTCAGCATGGGGAGGTCAGGGAACATGCAGTAGCAATGTAGGATAGGTTTCTGAAAAACATCGCGGGGTGGTGCGCATTGTATGGGTGTGTGTTACATTACATTGACTAGTAGGAGTGAGAAAAACATCACGGGGTGTTTTGAATCTGAGGGTCTGAATTAGGATAGGCAGTGAGTGGCAATGTAGGATGGAGAAAAGCAACGCGGGGTGGTCAGCATGGGGAGGTCAGGGAACATGCAGTGGCAATGTAGGATAGGTTTCTGAAAAACATCGCGGGGTGTTGCGCATTGTATGGTTGTGTGTTACATTACATTCACTAGTAGGAGTGAGAAAAACATCACGGGGTGGTGCGCATTGTATGGGAGTGTGTTATATTACATTCACTAGTAGGACTGAGAAAAACATTACGGGGTGGTGTGAATCGGAGGGTCTGAATTAGGATAGGCAGTGAGTGGCAATGTAGGATGGAGAAAAGCACCGCGTGGTGGTCAGCATGGGGAGGTCAGGGAACATGCAGTGGCAATGTAGGATAGGTTTCTGAAAAACATGGTGGGGTGGTGCGCATTATATGGGTGTGTGTTACATTACATTCACTAGTAGGAGTGAGAAAAACATCACGGGGTGGTGTGAATCCGAGGGTCTGAATTAGGATAGGCAGTGAGTGGCAATGTAGGATGGAGAAAAGCACCGCGGGGTGGTCAGCATGGGGAGGTCAGGGAACATGCAGTAGCAATGTAGGATAGGTTTCTGAAAAACATCGCGGGGTGGTGCGCATTGTATGGGTGTGTGTTACATTACATTGACTAGTAGGAGTGAGAAAAACATCACGGGGTGTTTTGAATCTGAGGGTCTGAATTAGGATAGGCAGTGAGTGGCAATGTAGGATGGAGAAAAGCAACGCGGGGTGGTCAGCATGGGGAGGTCAGGGAACATGCAGTGGCAATGTAGGATAGGTTTCTGAAAAACATCGCGGGGTGTTGCGCATTGTATGGTTGTGTGTTACATTACATTCACTAGTAGGAGTGAGAAAAACATCACGGGGTGGTGCGCATTGTATGGGTGTGTGTTATATTACATTCACGAGTAGGACTGAGAAAATCATTACGGGGTGGTGTGAATCGGAGGGTCTGAATTAGGATAGGCAGTGAGTGGCAATGTAGGATGGAGAAAAGCACTGCGTGGTGGTCAGCATGGGGAGGTCAGGGAACATGCAGTGGCAATGTAGGATAGGTTTCTGAAAAACATGGTGGGGTGGTGCGCATTGTATGGGTGTGTGTTACATTACATTCACTAGTAGGAGTGAGAAAAACATCACGGGGTGGTGTGAATCAGAGGGTCTGAATTAGGATAGGCAGTGAGTGGCAATGTAGGATGGAGAAAAGCATCGCGGGGTGGTCAGCATGGGGAGGTCAGGGAACATGCAGTGGCAATGTTGGATAGGTTTTTGAAAAACATCGCGGGGTGGTGCGCATTGTATGGGTGTGAGTTACATTACATTCACTAGTAGGAGTGAGAAAAACATCACGGGGTGGTGCGCATTGTATGGGTGTGTGTTACATTACATTCACTAGTAGGAGTGAGAAAAACATCACGGCGTGGTGTGAATCGGAGGGTCTGAATTAGGATAGGCAGTGAGTGGCAATGTAGGATGGAGAAAAGCACCGCGGGGTGGTCAGCATGGGGTGGTCAGGGAACATGCAGTGGCAATGTAGGATAGGTTTCTGAAAACGATCGCGGGGTGGTGCGCATTGTATGGGTGTGTGTTACATTACATTCACTAGTAGGAGTGAGAAAAACATCACGGGGTGGTGCGCATTGTATGGGTGTGTGTTACATTACATTCACTAGTAGGAGTGAGAAAAACATCACGGGGTGGTGTGAATCGGAGGGTCTCAATTAGGATAGGCAGTGAGTGGCAATGTAGGATGGAGAAAAGCACCGCGGGGTGGTCAGCATGGGGAGGTCTGGGAACATGCAGTCTCAATGTAGGATAGTTTTCTGAAAAACATCGCGGGGTGGTGCGCATTGTATGGGTGTGTGTTACATTACATTCACTAGTAGGACTGAGAAAAACATTACGGGGTGGTGTGAATCGGAGGGTCTGAATTAGGATAGGCAGTGAGTGGCAATGTAGGATGGAGAAAAGCACCGCGTGGTGGTCAGCATGGGGAGGTCAGGGAACATGCAGTGGCAATGTAGGATAGGTTTCTGAAAAACATGGTGGGGTGGTGCGCATTGTATGGGTGTGTGTTACATTACATTCACTAGTAGGAGTGAGAAAAACATCACGGGGTGGTGTGAATCAGAGGGTCTGAATTAGGATAGGCAGTGAGTGGCAATGTAGGATGGAGAAAAGCACCGCGGGGTGGTCAGCATGGGGAGGTCAGGGAACATGCAGTGGCAATGTTGGATAGGTTTCTGAAAAACATCGCGGGGTGGTGCGCATTGTATGGGTGTGAGTTACATTACATTCACTAGTAGGAGTGAGAAAAACATCACGGGGTGGTGCGCATTGTATGGGTGTGTGTTACATTACATTCACTAGTAGGAGTGAGAAAAACATCACGGCGTGGTGTGAATCGGAGGGTCTGAATTAGGATAGGCAGTGAGTGGCAATGTAGGATGGAGAAAAGCACCGCGGGGTGGTCAGCATGGGGTGGTCAGGGAACATGCAGTGGCAATGTAGGATAGGTTTCTGAAAACTATCGCGGGGTGGTGCGCATTGTATGGGTGTGTGTTACATTACATTCACTAGTAGGAGTGAGAAAAACATCACGGGCTGGTGCGCATTGTATGGGTGTGTGTTACATTACATTCACTAGTAGGAGTGAGAAAAACATCACGGGGTGGTGTGAATCGGAGGGTCTCAATTAGGATAGGCAGTGAGTGGCAATGTAGGATGGAGAAAAGCACCGCGGGGTGGTCAGCATGGGGAGGTCTGGGAACATGCAGTCTCAATGTAGGATAGTTTTCTGAAAAACATCGCGGGGTGGTGCGCATTGTATGGGTGTGTGTTAGATTACATTCACTAGTAGGAGTGAGAAAAACATCACGGGGTGGTGCGCATTGTATGGGTGTGTGTTACATTACATTCACTAGTAGGAGTGAGAAAAACATCACGGGGTGGTGTGAATCCGAGGGTCTGAATTAGGATAGGCAGTGAGTGGAAATGTAGGATGGAGAAAAGCACCACGGGGTGGTCAGCATGGGGAGGTGAGGGAACATGCAGTGGCAATGTAGGATAGGTTTCTGAAAAAGATCGCGGGGTGGTGCGCATTGTATGGGTGTGTGTTACATCACATTCACTAGTAGGAGTGAGAAAAACATCACGGGGTGGTGCGCATTGTATGGGTGTGTGTTACATTACATTCACTAGTAGGAGTGAGAAAAACATCACGGGGTGGTGCGCACTGTATGGGTGTGTGTTACATTACATTCACTAGTAGGAGTGAGCAAAACATCACGGCGTGGTGTGAATCGGAGGGTCTGAATTAGGATAGGCAGTGAGTGGGAATGTAGGATGGAGAAAAGCACCGCGGGGTGGTCAACATGGGGAGGTCAGGGAACATGCAGTGGCAATGTAGGATAGGTTTCTGAAAAAGATCGCGGGGTGGTGCGCATTGTATGGGGGTGTGTGTTACATTACATTCACTAGTAGGAGTGAGAAAAACATCACGGGGTGGTGCGCATTGTATGGGTGTGTGTTACATTACATTCACTAGTAGGAGTGAGAAAAACATCACGTGGTGGTGTGATTCCGAGGGTCTGAATTAGGATAGGCAGTGAGTGGAAATGTAGGATGGAGAAAAGCACCGCGGGGTTGTCAGCATGGGGAGGTCAGGGAACATGCAGTGGCAATGTAGGATAGGTTTCTGAAAAAGATCGCGGGGTGGTGCGCATTGTATGGGGGTGTGTGTTACATTACATTCACTAGTAGGAGTGAGAAAAACATCACGGGGTGGTGCGCATTGTATGGGTGTGTGTTACATTACATTCACTAGTAGGAGTGAGAAAAACATCACGTGGTGGTGTGATTCCGAGGGTCTGAATTAGGATAGGCAGTGAGTGGAAATGTAGGATGGAGAAAAGCACCGCGGGGTTGTCAGCATGGGGAGGTCAGGGAACATGCAGTGGCAATGTAGGATAGGTTTCTGAAAAAGATCGCGGGGTGGTGCGCATTGTATGGGTGTGTGTTACATCACATTCACTAGTAGGAGTGAGAAAAACATCACGGGGTGGTGCGCATTGTATGGGTGTGTATTACATTACATTCACTAGTAGGAGTGAGAAAAACATCACGGGGTGGTGTGAATCGGAGGGTCTGAATTAGGATAGGCAGTGAGTGGCAATGTAGGATGGAGAAAAGCACCGCGGGGTGGTCAGCATGAGGAAGTCAGGGAACATGCAGTGGCAATGTTAGATAGGTTTCTGAAAAACATCGCGGGATGGTGCGCATTGTATGGGTGTGTGTTACATTACATTCACTAGTAGGAGTGAGAAAAACATTAAGGGGTAGTGCGCATTGTATGGGTGTGTGTTACATTACATTCACTAGTAGGAGTGAGAAAAACATCACGGGGTGGTGCACATTGTATGGGTGTGTGTTACATTACATTCACTAGTAGGATTGAGAAAAACATCACGGGGTGGTGTGAATCGGAGGGTCTGAATTAGGATAGGCAGTGAGTGGCAATGTAGGATGGAGAAAAGCACCGCGGGGTGGTCAGCATGGGGAGGTCAGGGAACATGCAGTAGCAATGTAGGATAGGTTTCTGAAAAACATCGCGGGGTGGTGCGCATTGTATGGGTGTGTGTTACATTACATTGACTAGTAGGAGTGAGAAAAACATCACGGGGTGTTTTGAATCTGAGGGTCTGAATTAGGATAGGCAGTGAGTGGCAATGTAGGATGGAGAAAAGCAACGCGGGGTGGTCAGCATGGGGAGGTCAGGGAACATGCAGTGGCAATGTAGGATAGGTTTCTGAAAAACATCGCGGGGTGTTGCGCATTGTATGGTTGTGTGTTACATTACATTCACTAGTAGGAGTGAGAAAAACATCACGGGGTGGTGCGCATTGTATGGGAGTGTGTTATATTACATTCACTAGTAGGACTGAGAAAAACATTACGGGGTGGTGTGAATCGGAGGGTCTGAATTAGGATAGGCAGTGAGTGGCAATGTAGGATGGAGAAAAGCACCGCGTGGTGGTCAGCATGGGGAGGTCAGGGAACATGCAGTGGCAATGTAGGATAGGTTTCTGAAAAACATGGTGGGGTGGTGCGCATTATATGGGTGTGTGTTACATTACATTCACTAGTAGGAGTGAGAAAAACATCACGGGGTGGTGTGAATCCGAGGGTCTGAATTAGGATAGGCAGTGAGTGGCAATGTAGGATGGAGAAAAGCACCGCGGGGTGGTCAGCATGGGGAGGTCAGGGAACATGCAGTAGCAATGTAGGATAGGTTTCTGAAAAACATCGCGGGGTGGTGCGCATTGTATGGGTGTGTGTTACATTACATTGACTAGTAGGAGTGAGAAAAACATCACGGGGTGTTTTGAATCTGAGGGTCTGAATTAGGATAGGCAGTGAGTGGCAATGTAGGATGGAGAAAAGCAACGCGGGGTGGTCAGCATGGGGAGGTCAGGGAACATGCAGTGGCAATGTAGGATAGGTTTCTGAAAAACATCGCGGGGTGTTGCGCATTGTATGGTTGTGTGTTACATTACATTCACTAGTAGGAGTGAGAAAAACATCACGGGGTGGTGCGCATTGTATGGGTGTGTGTTATATTACATTCACGAGTAGGACTGAGAAAATCATTACGGGGTGGTGTGAATCGGAGGGTCTGAATTAGGATAGGCAGTGAGTGGCAATGTAGGATGGAGAAAAGCACTGCGTGGTGGTCAGCATGGGGAGGTCAGGGAACATGCAGTGGCAATGTAGGATAGGTTTCTGAAAAACATGGTGGGGTGGTGCGCATTGTATGGGTGTGTGTTACATTACATTCACTAGTAGGAGTGAGAAAAACATCACGGGGTGGTGTGAATCAGAGGGTCTGAATTAGGATAGGCAGTGAGTGGCAATGTAGGATGGAGAAAAGCATCGCGGGGTGGTCAGCATGGGGAGGTCAGGGAACATGCAGTGGCAATGTTGGATAGGTTTTTGAAAAACATCGCGGGGTGGTGCGCATTGTATGGGTGTGAGTTACATTACATTCACTAGTAGGAGTGAGAAAAACATCACGGGGTGGTGCGCATTGTATGGGTGTGTGTTACATTACATTCACTAGTAGGAGTGAGAAAAACATCACGGCGTGGTGTGAATCGGAGGGTCTGAATTAGGATAGGCAGTGAGTGGCAATGTAGGATGGAGAAAAGCACCGCGGGGTGGTCAGCATGGGGTGGTCAGGGAACATGCAGTGGCAATGTAGGATAGGTTTCTGAAAACGATCGCGGGGTGGTGCGCATTGTATGGGTGTGTGTTACATTACATTCACTAGTAGGAGTGAGAAAAACATCACGGGGTGGTGCGCATTGTATGGGTGTGTGTTACATTACATTCACTAGTAGGAGTGAGAAAAACATCACGGGGTGGTGTGAATCGGAGGGTCTCAATTAGGATAGGCAGTGAGTGGCAATGTAGGATGGAGAAAAGCACCGCGGGGTGGTCAGCATGGGGAGGTCTGGGAACATGCAGTCTCAATGTAGGATAGTTTTCTGAAAAACATCGCGGGGTGGTGCGCATTGTATGGGTGTGTGTTACATTACATTCACTAGTAGGAGTGAGAAAAACATCACGGGGTGGTGCGCATTGTATGGGTGTGTGTTACATTACATTCACTAGTAGGAGTGAGAAAAACATCACGCGGTGGTGCGCACTGTATGGGTGTGTGTTACATTACATTCACTAGTAGGAGTGAGAAAAACATCACGGCGTGGTGTGAATCGGAGGGTCTGAATTAGGATAGGCAGTGAGTGGGAATGTAGGATGGAGAAAAGCACCGCGGGGTGGTCAGCATGGGGAGGTCAGGGAACATGCAGTGGCAATGTAGGATAGGTTTCTGAAAAACATCGCGGGGTGGTGCGCATTGTATGGGTGTGTGTTACATTACATTCACTAGTAGGAGTGAGAAAAACATCACGGGGTGGTGCGCATTGTATGGGTGTGTGTTACATTACATTCACTAGTAGGAGTGAGAAAAACATCACGGGGTGGTGTGAATCGGAGGGTCTGAATTAGGATAGGCAGTGAGTGGCAATGTAGAATGGAGAAAAGCACCGCGTGGTGGTCAGCATGGTGAGGTCAGGGAACATGCAGTGGCAATGTAGGATAGGTTTCTGAAAAACATTGCGGGGTGATGCGCATTGTATGGGTGTGTGTTACATTACATTCACTAGTAGGAGTGAGAAAAACATCACGGGGTGGTGCGCATTGTATGGGTGTGTGTTACATTACATTCACTAGTAGGAGTGAGAAAAACATCACGGGGTGGTGCACATTGTATGGGTGTGTGTTACATTACATTCACTAGTAGGAGTGAGAAAAACATCACGGGGTGGTGTGAATCAGAGGGTCTGAATTAGGATAGGCAGTGAGTGGCAATGTAGGATGGAGAAAAGTACCGCGGGGTGGTCAGCATGGGGAGGTCAGGGAACATGCAGTGGCAATGTTGGATAGGTTTCTGAAAAACATCGCGGGGTGGTGCGCATTGTATGGGTGTGAGTTACATTACATTCACTAGTAGGAGTGAGAAAAACATCACGGGGTGGTGCGCATTGTATGGGTGTGTGTTACATTACATTCACTAGTAGGAGTGAGAAAAACATCACGGCGTGGTGTGAATCGGAGGGTCTGAATTAGGATAGGCAGTGAGTGGCAATGTAGGATGGAGAAAAGCACCGCGGGGTGGTCAGCATGGGGAGGTCAGGGAACATGCAGTAGCAATGTAGGATAGGTTTCTGAAAAACATCGCGGGGTGGTGCGCATTGTATGGGTGTGTGTTACATTACATTCACTAGTAGGAGTGAGAAAAACGTCGCGGGGTGGTGCGCATTGTATGGTGTGTGTTACATTACATTGACTAGTAGGAGTGAGAAAAACATCACGGGGTGTTGTGAATCGGAGGGTCTGAATTAGGAAAGGCAGTGAGTGGCAATGTAGGATGGAGAAAAGCACTGCGGGGTGGTCAGCATGGGGAGGTCAGGGAACATGCAGTGGCAATGTAGGATAGGTTTCTGAAAAACATCGCGGGGTGGTGCGCATTGTATGGGTGTGTGTTACATTACATTCACTAGTAGGAGTGAGAAAAACATCACGGGGTGGTGCGCATTTTATGGGTTTGTGTTACATTACATTCACTAGTAGGATTGAGAAAAACATCACGGGGTGGTGTGAATCGGAGGGTCTGAATTAGGATAGGCAGTGAGTGGAAATGTAGGATGGAGAAAAGCACCGCGGGGTGGTCAGCATGGGGAGGTCAGGGAACATGCAGTGGCAATGTAGGATAGGTTTCTGAAAACATTGCGGGGTGATGCGCATTGTATGGGTGTGTGTTACATTACATTCACTAGTAGGAGTGAGAAAAACATCACGGGGTGGTGCGCATTGTATGGGTGTGTGTTACATTACATTCACTAGTAGGAGTGAGAAAAACATCACGGGGTGGTGCACATTGTATGGGTGTGTGTTACATTACATTCACTAGTAGGAGTGAGAAAAACATCACGGGGTGGTGTGAATCGGAGGGTCTGAATTAGGATAGGCAGTGAGTGGCAATGTAGGTTGGAGAAAAGCACCGCGGGGTGGTCAGCATGGGGAGGTCAGGGAACATGCAGTAGCAATGTAGGATAGGTTTCTGAAAAACATCGCGGGGTGGTGCGCATTGTATGGGTGTGTGTTACATTACATTGACTAGTAGGAGTGAGAAAAACATCACGGGGTGTTTTGAATCTGAGGGTCTGAATTAGGATAGGCAGTGAGTGGCAATGTAGGATGGAGAAAAGCAACGCGGGGTGGTCAGCATGGGGAGGTCAGGGAACATGCAGTGGCAATGTAGGATAGGTTTCTGAAAAACATCGCGGGGTGTTGCGCATTGTATGGTTGTGTGTTACATTACATTCACTAGTAGGAGTGAGAAAAACATCACGGGGTGGTGCGCATTGTATGGGTGTGTGTTATATTACATTCACTAGTAGGACTGAGAAAAACATTACGGGGTGGTGTGAATCGGAGGGTCTGAATTAGGATAGGCAGTGAGTGGCAATGTAGGATGGAGAAAAGCACCGCGTGGTGGTCAGCATGGGGAGGTCAGGGAACATGCAGTGGCAATGTAGGATAGGTTTCTGAAAAACATGGTGGGGTGGTGCGCATTGTATGGGTGTGTGTTACATTACATTCACTAGTAGGAGTGAGAAAAACATCACGGGGTGGTGTGAATCAGAGGGTCTGAATTAGGATAGGCAGTGAGTGGCAATGTAGGATGGAGAAAAGCACCGCGGGGTGGTCAGCATGGGGAGGTCAGGGAACATGCAGTGGCAATGTTGGATAGGTTTCTGAAAAACATCGCGGGGTGGTGCGCATTGTATGGGTGTGAGTTACATTACATTCACTAGTAGGAGTGAGAAAAACATCACGGGGTGGTGCGCATTGTATGGGTGTGTGTTACATTACATTCACTAGTAGGAGTGAGAAAAACATCACGGCGTGGTGTGAATCGGAGGGTCTGAATTAGGATAGGCAGTGAGTGGCAATGTAGGATGGAGAAAAGCACCGCGGGGTGGTCAGCATGGGGTGGTCAGGGAACATGCAGTGGCAATGTAGGATAGGTTTCTGAAAACTATCGCGGGGTGGTGCGCATTGTATGGGTGTGTGTTACATTACATTCACTAGTAGGAGTGAGAAAAACATCACGGGCTGGTGCGCATTGTATGGGTGTGTGTTACATTACATTCACTAGTAGGAGTGAGAAAAACATCACGGGGTGGTGTGAATCGGAGGGTCTCAATTAGGATAGGCAGTGAGTGGCAATGTAGGATGGAGAAAAGCACCGCGGGGTGGTCAGCATGGGGAGGTCTGGGAACATGCAGTCTCAATGTAGGATAGTTTTCTGAAAAACATCGCGGGGTGGTGCGCATTGTATGGGTGTGTGTTAGATTACATTCACTAGTAGGAGTGAGAAAAACATCACGGGGTGGTGCGCATTGTATGGGTGTGTGTTACATTACATTCACTAGTAGGAGTGAGAAAAACATCACGGGGTGGTGTGAATCCGAGGGTCTGAATTAGGATAGGCAGTGAGTGGAAATGTAGGATGGAGAAAAGCACCACGGGGTGGTCAGCATGGGGAGGTGAGGGAACATGCAGTGGCAATGTAGGATAGGTTTCTGAAAAAGATCGCGGGTGGTGCGCATTGTATGGGTGTGTGTTACATCACATTCACTAGTAGGAGTGAGAAAAACATCACGGGGTGGTGCGCATTGTATGGGTGTGTGTTACATTACATTCACTAGTAGGAGTGAGAAAAACATCACGGGGTGGTGCGCACTGTATGGGTGTGTGTTACATTACATTCACTAGTAGGAGTGAGCAAAACATCACGGCGTGGTGTGAATCGGAGGGTCTGAATTAGGATAGGCAGTGAGTGGGAATGTAGGATGGAGAAAAGCACCGCGGGGTGGTCAGCATGGGGAGGTCAGGGAACATGCAGTGGCAATGTAGGATAGGTTTCTGAAAAAGATCGCGGGGTGGTGCGCATTGTATGGGGGTGTGTGTTACATTACATTCACTAGTAGGAGTGAGAAAAACATCACGGGGTGGTGCGCATTGTATGGGTGTGTGTTACATTACATTCACTAGTAGGAGTGAGAAAAACATCACGTGGTGGTGTGAATCCGAGGGTCTGAATTAGGATAGGCAGTGAGTGGAAATGTAGGATGGAGAAAAGCACCGCGGGGTTGTCAGCATGGGGAGGTCAGGGAACATGCAGTGGCAATGTAGGATAGGTTTCTGAAAAAGATCGCGGGGTGGTGCGCATTGTATGGGTGTGTGTTACATCACATTCACTAGTAGGAGTGAGAAAAACATCACGGGGTGGTGCGCATTGTATGGGTGTGTATTACATTACATTCACTAGTAGGAGTGAGAAAAACATCACGGGGTGGTGTGAATCGGAGGGTCTGAATTAGGATAGGCAGTGAGTGGCAATGTAGGATGGAGAAAAGCACCGCGGGGTGGTCAGCATGAGGAAGTCAGGGAACATGCAGTGGCAATGTTAGATAGGTTTCTGAAAAACATCGCGGGATGGTGCGCATTGTATGGGTGTGTGTTACATTACATTCACTAGTAGGAGTGAGAAAAACATTAAGGGGTAGTGCGCATTGTATGGGTGTGTGTTACATTACATTCACTAGTAGGAGTGAGAAAAACATCACGGGGTGGTGCACATTGTATGGGTGTGTGTTACATTACATTCACTAGTAGGAGTGAGAAAAACATCACGGGGTGGTGTGAATCGGAGGGTCTGAATTAGGATAGGCAGTGAGTGGCAATGTAGGATGGAGAAAAGCACCGCGGGGTGATCAGCATGGGGAGGTCAGGGAACATGCAGTAGCAATGTAGGATAGGTTTCTGAAAAACATCGCGGGGTGGTGCGCATTGTATGGGTGTGTGTTACATTACATTGACTAGTAGGAGTGAGAAAAACATCACGGGGTGTTTTGAATCTGAGGGTCTGAATTAGGATAGGCAGTGAGTGGCAATGTAGGATGGAGAAAAGCAACGCGGGGTGGTCAGCATGGGGAGGTCAGGGAACATGCAGTGGCAATGTAGGATAGGTTTCTGAAAAACATCGCGGGGTGTTGCGCATTGTATGGTTGTGTGTTACATTACATTCACTAGTAGGAGTGAGAAAAACATCACGGGGTGGTGCGCATTGTATGGGTGTGTGTTATATTACATTCACTAGTAGGACTGAGAAAAACATTACGGGGTGGTGTGAATCGGAGGGTCTGAATTAGGATAGGCAGTGAGTGGCAATGTAGGATGGAGAAAAGCACCGCGTGGTGGTCAGCATGGGGAGGTCAGGGAACATGCAGTGGCAATGTAGGATAGGTTTCTGAAAAACATGGTGGGGTGGTGCGCATTATATGGGTGTGTGTTACATTACATTCACTAGTAGGAGTGAGAAAAACATCACGGGGTGGTGTGAATCCGAGGGTCTGAATTAGGATAGGCAGTGAGTGGCAATGTAGGATGGAGAAAAGCACCGCGGGGTGGTCAGCATGGGGAGGTCAGGGAACATGCAGTAGCAATGTAGGATAGGTTTCTGAAAAACATCGCGGGGTGGTGCGCATTGTATGGGTGTGTGTTACATTACATTGACTAGTAGGAGTGAGAAAAACATCACGGGGTGTTTTGAATCTGAGGGTCTGAATTAGGATAGGCAGTGAGTGGCAATGTAGGATGGAGAAAAGCAACGCGGGGTGGTCAGCATGGGGAGGTCAGGGAACATGCAGTGGCAATGTAGGATAGGTTTCTGAAAAACATCGCGGGGTGTTGCGCATTGTATGGTTGTGTGTTACATTACATTCACTAGTAGGAGTGAGAAAAACATCACGGGGTGGTGCGCATTGTATGGGTGTGTGTTATATTACATTCACGAGTAGGACTGAGAAAATCATTACGGGGTGGTGTGAATCGGAGGGTCTGAATTAGGATAGGCAGTGAGTGGCAATGTAGGATGGAGAAAAGCACTGCGTGGTGGTCAGCATGGGGAGGTCAGGGAACATGCAGTGGCAATGTAGGATAGGTTTCTGAAAAACATGGTGGGGTGGTGCGCATTGTATGGGTGTGTGTTACATTACATTCACTAGTAGGAGTGAGAAAAACATCACGGGGTGGTGTGAATCAGAGGGTCTGAATTAGGATAGGCAGTGAGTGGCAATGTAGGATGGAGAAAAGCACCGCGGGGTGGTCAGCATGGGGAGGTCAGGGAACATGCAGTGGCAATGTTGGATAGGTTTTTGAAAAACATCGCGGGGTGGTGCGCATTGTATGGGTGTGAGTTACATTACATTCACTAGTAGGAGTGAGAAAAACATCACGGGGTGGTGCGCATTGTATGGGTGTGTGTTACATTACATTCACTAGTAGGAGTGAGAAAAACATCACGGGGTGGTGCGCATTGTATGGGTGTGTGTTACATTACATTCACTAGTAGGAGTGAGAAAAACATCACGGGGTGGTGTGAATCGGAGGGTCTCAATTAGGATAGGCAGTGAGTGGCAATGTAGGATGGAGAAAAGCACCGCGGGGTGGTCAGCATGGGGAGGTCTGGGAACATGCAGTCTCAATGTAGGATAGTTTTCTGAAAAACATCGCGGGGTGGTGCGCATTGTATGGGTGTGTGTTACATTACATTCACTAGTAGGAGTGAGAAAAACATCACGGGGTGGTGCGCATTGTATGGGTGTGTGTTACATTACATTCACTAGTAGGAGTGAGAAAAACATCACGGGGTGGTGCGCACTGTATGGGTGTGTGTTACATTACATTCACTAGTAGGAGTGAGAAAAACATCACGGCGTGGTGTGAATCGGAGGGTCTGAATTAGGATAGGCAGTGAGTGGGAATGTAGGATGGAGAAAAGCACCGCGGGGTGGTCAGCATGGGGAGGTCAGGGAACATGCAGTGGCAATGTAGGATAGGTTTCTGAAAAACATCGCGGGGTGGTGCGCATTGTATGGGTGTGTGTTACATTACATTCACTAGTAGGAGTGAGAAAAACATCACGGGGTGGTGCGCATTGTATGGGTGTGTGTTACATTACATTCACTAGTAGGAGTGAGAAAAACATCACGGGGTGGTGTGAATCGGAGGGTCTGAATTAGGATAGGCAGTGAGTGGCAATGTAGAATGGAGAAAAGCACCGCGTGGTGGTCAGCATGGTGAGGTCAGGGAACATGCAGTGGCAATGTAGGATAGGTTTCTGAAAAACATTGCGGGGTGATGCGCATTGTATGGGTGTGTGTTACATTACATTCACTAGTAGGAGTGAGAAAAACATCACGGGGTGGTGCGCATTGTATGGGTGTGTGTTACATTACATTCACTAGTAGGAGTGAGAAAAACATCACGGGGTTGTGCACATTGTATGGGTGTGTGTTACATTACATTCACTAGTAGGAGTGAGAAAAACATCACGGGGTGGTGTGAATCAGAGGGTCTGAATTAGGATAGGCAGTGAGTGGCAATGTAGGATGGAGAAAAGTACCGCGGGGTGGTCAGCATGGGGAGGTCAGGGAACATGCAGTGGCAATGTTGGATAGGTTTCTGAAAAACATCGCGGGGTGGTGCGCATTGTATGGGTGTGAGTTACATTACATTCACTAGTAGGAGTGAGAAAAACATCACGGGGTGGTGCGCATTGTATGGGTGTGTGTTACATTACATTCACTAGTAGGAGTGAGAAAAACATCACGGCGTGGTGTGAATCGGAGGGTCTGAATTAGGATAGGCAGTGAGTGGCAATGTAGGATGGAGAAAAGCACCGCGGGGTGGTCAGCATGGGGTGGTCAGGGAACATGCAGTGGCAATGTAGGATAGGTTTCTGAAAACGATCGCGGGGTGGTGCGCATTGTATGGGTGTGTGTTACATTACATTCACTAGTAGGAGTGAGAAAAACATCACGGGGTGGTGCGCATTGTATGGGTGTGTGTTACATTACATTCACTAGTAGGAGTGAGAAAAACATCACGGAGTGGTGTGAATCGGAGGGTCTCAATTAGGATAGGCAGTGAGTGGCAATGTAGGATGGAGAAAAGCACCGCGGGGTGGTCAGCATGGGGAGGTCTGGGAACATGCAGTCTCAATGTAGGATAGTTTTCTGAAAAACATCGCGGGGTGGTGCGCATTGTATGGGTGTGTGTTACATTCCATTCACTAGTAGGAGTGAGAAAAACATCACGGGGTGGTGCGCATTGTATGGGTGTGTGTTACATTACATTCACTAGTAGGAGTGAGAAAAACATCACGGGGTGGTGTTAATCGGAGGGTCTGAATTAGGATAGTCAATGAGTGGCAATGTACGATGGAGAAAAGCACCGCGGGGTGGTCAGCATGGGGAGGTCAGGGAACATGCAGTGGCAATGTAGGATAGGTTTCTGAAAAAGATCGCGGGGTGGTGCGCATTGTATGGTTGTGTGTTACATTACATTCACTAGTAGGAGTGAGAAAAACATCACGGGGTGGTGCGCATTGTATGGGTGTGTGTTACATTACATTCACTAGTAGGAGTGAGAAAAACATCACGGGGTGGTGTGAATCCGAGGGTCTGAATTAGGATAGGCAGTGAGTGGAAATGTAGGATGGAGAAAAGCACCACGGGGTGGTCAGCATGGGGAGGTGAGGGAACATGCAGTGGCAATGTAGGATAGGTTTCTGAAAAAGATCGCGGGGTGGTGCGCATTGTATGGGTGTGTGTTACATCACATTCACTAGTAGGAGTGAGAAAAACATCACGGGGTGGTGCGCATTGTATGGGTGTGTGTTACATTACATTCACTAGTAGGAGTGAGAAAAACATCACGGGGTGGTGCGCACTGTATGGGTGTGTGTTACATTACATTCACTAGTAGGAGTGAGAAAAACATCACGACGTGGTGTGAATCGGAGGGTCTGAATTAGGATAGGCAGTGAGTGGGAATGTAGGATGGAGAAAAGCACCGCGTGGTGGTCAGCATGGGGAGGTCAGGGAACATGCAGTGGCAATGTAGGATAGGTTTCTGAAAAAGATCGCGTGGTGGTGCGCATTGTATGGGTGTGTGTTACATTACATTCACTAGTAGGAGTGAGAAAAACATCACGGGGTGGTGCGCATTGTATGGGTGTGTGTTACATTACATTCACTAGTAGGAGTGAGAAAAACATCACGTGGTGGTGTGAATCCGAGGGTCTGAATTAGGATAGGCAGTGAGTGGAAATGTAGGATGGAGAAAAGCACCGCGGGGTGGTCAGCATGGGGAGGTCAGGGAACATGCAGTGGCAACGTAGGATAGGTTTCTGAAAAAGATCGCGGGGTGGTGCGCATTGTATGGGTGTGTGTTACATCACATTCACTAGTAGGAGTGAGAAAAACATCACGGGGTGGTGCGCATTGTATGGGTGTGTGTTACATTACATTCACTAGTAGGAGTGAGAAAAACATCACGGGGTGGTGTGAATCGGAGGGTCTGAATTAGGATAGGCAGTGAGTGGCAATGTAGGATGGAGAAAAGCACCGCGGGGTGGTCAGCATGAGGAAGTCAGGGAACATGCAGTGGCAATGTAAGATAGGTTTCTGAAAAACATCGCGGGATGGTGCGCATTGTATGGGTGTGTGTTACATTACATTCACTAGTAGGAGTGAGAAAAACATTACGGGGTAGTGCGCATTGTATGGTTGTGTGTTACATTACATTCACTAGTAGGAGTGAGAAAAACATCACGGGGTGGTGTGAATCGGAGGGTCTGAATTAGGATAGGCAGTGAGTGGCAATGTAGGATGGAGAAAAGCACCGCGGGATGGTCAGCATGGGGAGGTCAGGGCACATGCAGTGGCAATGTAGGATAGGTTTCTGAAAAACATCGCGGGGTGGTGCGCATTGTATGGGTGTGAGTTACATTACATTCACTAGTAGGAGTGAGAAAAACATCACGGGGTGGTGCGCATTGTATGGGTGTGTGTTACATTACATTCACTAGTAGGAGTGAGAAAAACATCACGGGGTGGTGTGAATCGGAGGGTCTGAATTAGGATAGGCAGTGAGTGGCAATGTAGGATGGAGAAAAGCACCGCGTGGTGGTCAGCATGGTGAGGTCAGGGAACATGCAGTGGCAATGTAGGATAGGTTTCTGAAAAACATTGCGGGGTGATGCGCATTGTATGGGTGTGTGTTACATTACATTCACTAGTAGGAGTGAAAAAACATCACGGGGTGGTGCGCATTGTATGGGTGTGTGTTACATTACATTCACTAGTAGGAGTGAGAAAAACATCACGGGGTGGTGCACATTGTATGGGTGTGTGTTACATTACATTCACTAGTAGGAGTGAGAAAAACATCACGGGGTGGTGTGAATCGGAGGGTCTGAATTAGGATAGGCAGTGAGTGGCAATGTAGGATGGAGAAAAGCACCGCGGGGTGGTCAGCATGGGGAGGTCAGGGAACATGCAGTAGCAATGTAGGATACGTTTCTGAAAAACATCGCGGGGTGGTGGGCATTGTATGGGTGTGTGTTACATTACATTCACGAGTAGGAGTGAGAAAAACGTCACGGGGTGGTGCGCATTGTATGGTGTGTGTTACCTTACATTGACTAGTAGGAGTGAGAAAAACATCACGGTGTGTTGTGAATCGGAGGGTCTGAATTAGGATAGGCAGTGAGTGGCAATGTAGGATGGAGAAAAGCACCGCGGGGTGGTCAGCATGGGGAGGTCAGGGAACATGCAGTGGCAATGTAGGATAGGTTTCTGAAAAACATCGCGGGGTGTTGCGCATTGTATGGTTGTGTGTTACATTACATTCACTAGTAGGAGTGAGAAAAACATCACGGGGTGGTGCGCATTGTATGGGTGTGTGTTACATCACATTCATTAGTAGGAGTGAGAAAAACATCACGGGGTGGTGCGCATTGTATGGGTGTGTGTTACATTACATTCACTAGTAGGAGTGAGAAAAACATCACGGGGTGGTGCGCACTGTATGGGTGTGTGTTACATTACATTCACTAGTAGGAGTGAGAAAAACATCACGGCGTGGTGTGAATCGGAGGGTCTGAATTAGGATAGGCAGTGAGTGGGAATGTAGGATGGAGAAAAGCACCGCGGGGTGGTCAGCATGGGGAGGTCAGGGAACATGCAGTGGCAATGTAGGATAGGTTTCTGAAAAAGATCGCGGGGTGGTGCGCATTGTATGGGTGTGTGTTACATTACATTCACTAGTAGGAGTGAGAAAAACATCACGGGGTGGTGCGCATTGTATGGGTGTGTGTTACATTACATTCACTAGTAGGAGTGAGAAAAACATCAGGTGGTGGTGTGAATCCGAGGGTCTGAATTAGGATAGGCAGTGAGTGGAAATGTAGGATGGAGAAAAGCACCGCGGGGTGGTCAGCATGGGGAGGTCAGGGAACATGCAGTGGCAATGTAGGATAGGTTTCTGAAAAAGATCGCGGGGTGGTGCGTATTGTATGGGTGTGTGTTACATCACATTCACTAGTAGGAGTGAGAAAAACATCACGGGGTGGTGCGCATTGTATGGGTGTGTGTTACATTACATTCACTAGTAGGACTGAGAAAAACATCACGGGGTGGTGTGAATCGGAGGGTCTGAATTAGGATAGGCAGTGAGTGGCAATGTAGGATGGAGAAAAGCACCGCGGGGTCGTCAGCATGGGGAGGTCAGGGAACATGCAGTGGCAATGTAGGATAGGTTTCTGAAAAACATCGCGGGGTGGTGCGCATTGTATGGGTGTGTGTTACATTACATTCACTAGTAGGAGTGAGAAAAACATCACGGGGTGGTGCGCATTTTATGGGTTTGTGTTACATTACATTCACTAGTAGGAGTGAGAAAAACATCACGGGGTGGTGTGAATCCGAGGGTCTGAATTAGGATAGGCAGTGAGTGGCAATGTAGGATGGAGAAAAGCACCGCGGGGTGGTCAGCATGGGGAGGTCAGGGAACATGCAGTAGCAATGTAGGATAGGTTTCTGAAAAACATCGCGGGGTGGTGCGCATTGTATGGGTGTGTGTTACATTACATTGACTAGTAGGAGTGAGAAAAACATCACGGGGTGTTTTGAATCTGAGGGTCTGAATTAGGATAGGCAGTGAGTGGCAATGTAGGATGGAGAAAAGCAACGCGGGGTGGTCAGCATGGGGAGGTCAGGGAACATGCAGTGGCAATGTAGGATAGGTTTCTGAAAAACATCGCGGGGTGTTGCGCATTGTATGGTTGTGTGTTACATTACATTCACTAGTAGGAGTGAGAAAAACATCACGGGGTGGTGCGCATTGTATGGGTGTGTGTTATATTACATTCACGAGTAGGACTGAGAAAATCATTACGGGGTGGTGTGAATCGGAGGGTCTGAATTAGGATAGGCAGTGAGTGGCAATGTAGGATGGAGAAAAGCACTGCGTGGTGGTCAGCATGGGGAGGTCAGGGAACATGCAGTGGCAATGTAGGATAGGTTTCTGAAAAACATGGTGGGGTGGTGCGCATTGTATGGGTGTGTGTTACATTACATTCACTAGTAGGAGTGAGAAAAACATCACGGGGTGGTGTGAATCAGAGGGTCTGAATTAGGATAGGCAGTGAGTGGCAATGTAGGATGGAGAAAAGCACCGCGGGGTGGTCAGCATGGGGAGGTCAGGGAACATGCAGTGGCAATGTTGGATAGGTTTTTGAAAAACATCGCGGGGTGGTGCGCATTGTATGGGTGTGAGTTACATTACATTCACTAGTAGGAGTGAGAAAAACATCACGGGGTGGTGCGCATTGTATGGGTGTGTGTTACATTACATTCACTAGTAGGAGTGAGAAAAACATCACGGGGTGGTGCGCATTGTATGGGTGTGTGTTACATTACATTCACTAGTAGGAGTGAGAAAAACATCACGGGGTGGTGTGAATCGGAGGGTCTCAATTAGGATAGGCAGTGAGTGGCAATGTAGGATGGAGAAAAGCACCGCGGGGTGGTCAGCATGGGGAGGTCTGGGAACATGCAGTCTCAATGTAGGATAGTTTTCTGAAAAACATCGCGGGGTGGTGCGCATTGTATGGGTGTGTGTTACATTACATTCACTAGTAGGAGTGAGAAAAACATCACGGGGTGGTGCGCATTGTATGGGTGTGTGTTACATTACATTCACTAGTAGGAGTGAGAAAAACATCACGGGGTGGTGCGCACTGTATGGGTGTGTGTTACATTACATTCACTAGTAGGAGTGAGAAAAATATCACGGCGTGGTGTGAATCGGAGGGTCTGAATTAGGATAGGCAGTGAGTGGGAATGTAGGATGGAGAAAAGCACCGCGGGGTGGTCAGCATGGGGAGGTCAGGGAACATGCAGTGGCAATGTAGGATAGGTTTCTGAAAAACATCGCGGGGTGGTGCGCATTGTATGGGTGTGTGTTACATTACATTCACTAGTAGGAGTGAGAAAAACATCACGGGGTGGTGCGCATTGTATGGGTGTGTGTTACATTACATTCACTAGTAGGAGTGAGAAAAACATCACGGGGTGGTGTGAATCGGAGGGTCTGAATTAGGATAGGCAGTGAGTGGCAATGTAGAATGGAGAAAAGCACCGCGTGGTGGTCAGCATGGTGAGGTCAGGGAACATGCAGTGGCAATGTAGGATAGGTTTCTGAAAAACATTGCGGGGTGATGCGCATTGTATGGGTGTGTGTTACATTACATTCACTAGTAGGAGTGAGAAAAACATCACGGGGTGGTGCGCATTGTATGGGTGTGTGTTACATTACATTCACTAGTAGGAGTGAGAAAAACATCACGGGGTTGTGCACATTGTATGGGTGTGTGTTACATTACATTCACTAGTAGGAGTGAGAAAAACATCACGGGGTGGTGTGAATCAGAGGGTCTGAATTAGGATAGGCAGTGAGTGGCAATGTAGGATGGAGAAAAGTACCGCGGGGTGGTCAGCATGGGGAGGTCAGGGAACATGCAGTGGCAATGTTGGATAGGTTTCTGAAAAACATCGCGGGGTGGTGCGCATTGTATGGGTGTGAGTTACATTACATTCACTAGTAGGAGTGAGAAAAACATCACGGGGTGGTGCGCATTGTATGGGTGTGTGTTACATTACATTCACTAGTAGGAGTGAGAAAAACATCACGGCGTGGTGTGAATCGGAGGGTCTGAATTAGGATAGGCAGTGAGTGGCAATGTAGGATGGAGAAAAGCACCGCGGGGTGGTCAGCATGGGGTGGTCAGGGAACATGCAGTGGCAATGTAGGATAGGTTTCTGAAAACGATCGCGGGGTGGTGCGCATTGTATGGGTGTGTGTTACATTACATTCACTAGTAGGAGTGAGAAAAACATCACGGGGTGGTGCGCATTGTATGGGTGTGTGTTACATTACATTCACTAGTAGGAGTGAGAAAAACATCACGGAGTGGTGTGAATCGGAGGGTCTCAATTAGGATAGGCAGTGAGTGGCAATGTAGGATGGAGAAAAGCACCGCGGGGTGGTCAGCATGGGGAGGTCTGGGAACATGCAGTCTCAATGTAGGATAGTTTTCTGAAAAACATCGCGGGGTGGTGCGCATTGTATGGGTGTGTGTTACATTCCATTCACTAGTAGGAGTGAGAAAAACATCACGGGGTGGTGCGCATTGTATGGGTGTGTGTTACATTACATTCACTAGTAGGAGTGAGAAAAACATCACGGGGTGGTGTTAATCGGAGGGTCTGAATTAGGATAGTCAATGAGTGGCAATGTACGATGGAGAAAAGCACCGCGGGGTGGTCAGCATGGGGAGGTCAGGGAACATGCAGTGGCAATGTAGGATAGGTTTCTGAAAAAGATCGCGGGGTGGTGCGCATTGTATGGTTGTGTGTTACATTACATTCACTAGTAGGAGTGAGAAAAACATCACGGGGTGGTGCGCATTGTATGGGTGTGTGTTACATTACATTCACTAGTAGGAGTGAGAAAAACATCACGGGGTGGTGTGAATCCGAGGGTCTGAATTAGGATAGGCAGTGAGTGGAAATGTAGGATGGAGAAAAGCACCACGGGGTGGTCAGCATGGGGAGGTGAGGGAACATGCAGTGGCAATGTAGGATAGGTTTCTGAAAAAGATCGCGGGGTGGTGCGCATTGTATGGGTGTGTGTTACATCACATTCACTAGTAGGAGTGAGAAAAACATCACGGGGTGGTGCGCATTGTATGGGTGTGTGTTACATTACATTCACTAGTAGGAGTGAGAAAAACATCACGGGGTGGTGCGCACTGTATGGGTGTGTGTTACATTACATTCACTAGTAGGAGTGAGAAAAACATCACGACGTGGTGTGAATCGGAGGGTCTGAATTAGGATAGGCAGTGAGTGGGAATGTAGGATGGAGAAAAGCACCGCGTGGTGGTCAGCATGGGGAGGTCAGGGAACATGCAGTGGCAATGTAGGATAGGTTTCTGAAAAAGATCGCGTGGTGGTGCGCATTGTATGGGTGTGTGTTACATTACATTCACTAGTAGGAGTGAGAAAAACATCACGGGGTGGTGCGCATTGTATGGGTGTGTGTTACATTACATTCACTAGTAGGAGTGAGAAAAACATCACGTGGTGGTGTGAATCCGAGGGTCTGAATTAGGATAGGCAGTGAGTGGAAATGTAGGATGGAGAAAAGCACCGCGGGGTGGTCAGCATGGGGAGGTCAGGGAACATGCA
Organism: Cavia porcellus; assembly: GCF_034190915.1. NCBI lineage: Eukaryota > Metazoa > Chordata > Mammalia > Rodentia > Caviidae > Cavia > Cavia porcellus. Next base: position 146,673 of record NW_026947662.1, on the reverse strand, counting down.
GTGGCAATGTAGGATAGGTTTCTGAAAAAGATCGCGGGGTGGTGCGCATTGTATGGGTGTGTGTTACATCACATTCACTAGTAGGAGTGAGAAAAACATCACGGGGTGGTGCGCATTGTATGGGTGTGTGTTACATTACATTCACTAGTAGGAGTGAGAAAAACATCACGGGGTGGTGTGAATCGGAGGGTCTGAATTAGGATAGGCAGTGAGTGGCAATGTAGGATGGAGAAAAGCACCGCGGGGTGGTCAGCATGAGGAAGTCAGGGAACATGCAGTGGCAATGTAAGATAGGTTTCTGAAAAACATCGCGGGATGGTGCGCATTGTATGGGTGTGTGTTACATTACATTCACTAGTAGGAGTGAGAAAAACATTACGGGGTAGTGCGCATTGTATGGTTGTGTGTTACATTACATTCACTAGTAGGAGTGAGAAAAACATCACGGGGTGGTGTGAATCGGAGGGTCTGAATTAGGATAGGCAGTGAGTGGCAATGTAGGATGGAGAAAAGCACCGCGGGATGGTCAGCATGGGGAGGTCAGGGCACATGCAGTGGCAATGTAGGATAGGTTTCTGAAAAACATCGCGGGGTGGTGCGCATTGTATGGGTGTGAGTTACATTACATTCACTAGTAGGAGTGAGAAAAACATCACGGGGTGGTGCGCATTGTATGGGTGTGTGTTACATTACATTCACTAGTAGGAGTGAGAAAAACATCACGGGGTGGTGTGAATCGGAGGGTCTGAATTAGGATAGGCAGTGAGTGGCAATGTAGGATGGAGAAAAGCACCGCGTGGTGGTCAGCATGGTGAGGTCAGGGAACATGCAGTGGCAATGTAGGATAGGTTTCTGAAAAACATTGCGGGGTGATGCGCATTGTATGGGTGTGTGTTACATTACATTCACTAGTAGGAGTGAAAAAACATCACGGGGTGGTGCGCATTGTATGGGTGTGTGTTACATTACATTCACTAGTAGGAGTGAGAAAAACATCACGGGGTGGTGCACATTTTATGGGTGTGTGTTACATTACATTCACTAGTAGGAGTGAGAAAAACATCACGGGGTGGTGTGAATCGGAGGGTCTGAATTAGGATAGGCAGTGAGTGGCAATGTAGGATGGAGAAAAGCACCGCGGGGTGGTCAGCATGGGGAGGTCAGGGAACATGCAGTAGCAATGTAGGATACGTTTCTGAAAAACATCGCGGGGTGGTGGGCATTGTATGGGTGTGTGTTACATTACATTCACGAGTAGGAGTGAGAAAAACGTCACGGGGTGGTGCGCATTGTATGGTGTGTGTTACCTTACATTGACTAGTAGGAGTGAGAAAAACATCACGGTGTGTTGTGAATCGGAGGGTCTGAATTAGGATAGGCAGTGAGTGGCAATGTAGGATGGAGAAAAGCACCGCGGGGTGGTCAGCATGGGGAGGTCAGGGAACATGCAGTGGCAATGTAGGATAGGTTTCTGAAAAACATCGCGGGGTGTTGCGCATTGTATGGTTGTGTGTTACATTACATTCACTAGTAGGAGTGAGAAAAACATCACGGGGTGGTGCGCATTGTATGGGTGTGTGTTACATCACATTCATTAGTAGGAGTGAGAAAAACATCACGGGGTGGTGCGCATTGTATGGGTGTGTGTTACATTACATTCACTAGTAGGAGTGAGAAAAACATCACGGGGTGGTGCGCACTGTATGGGTGTGTGTTACATTACATTCACTAGTAGGAGTGAGAAAAACATCACGGCGTGGTGTGAATCGGAGGGTCTGAATTAGGATAGGCAGTGAGTGGGAATGTAGGATGGAGAAAAGCACCGCGGGGTGGTCAGCATGGGGAGGTCAGGGAACATGCAGTGGCAATGTAGGATAGGTTTCTGAAAAAGATCGCGGGGTGGTGCGCATTGTATGGGTGTGTGTTACATTACATTCACTAGTAGGAGTGAGAAAAACATCACGGGGTGGTGCGCATTGTATGGGTGTGTGTTACATTACATTCACTAGTAGGAGTGAGAAAAACATCAGGTGGTGGTGTGAATCCGAGGGTCTGAATTAGGATAGGCAGTGAGTGGAAATGTAGGATGGAGAAAAGCACCGCGGGGTGGTCAGCATGGGGAGGTCAGGGAACATGCAGTGGCAATGTAGGATAGGTTTCTGAAAAAGATCGCGGGGTGGTGCGCATTGTATGGGTGTGTGTTACATCACATTCACTAGTAGGAGTGAGAAAAACATCACGGGGTGGTGCGCATTGTATGGGTGTGTGTTACATTACATTCACTAGTAGGACTGAGAAAAACATCACGGGGTGGTGTGAATCGGAGGGTCTGAATTAGGATAGGCAGTGAGTGGCAATGTAGGATGGAGAAAAGCACCGCGGGGTCGTCAGCATGGGGAGGTCAGGGAACATGCAGTGGCAATGTAGGATAGGTTTCTGAAAAACATCGCGGGGTGGTGCGCATTGTATGGGTGTGTGTTACATTACATTCACTAGTAGGAGTGAGAAAAACATCACGGGGTGGTGCGCATTTTATGGGTTTGTGTTACATTACATTCACTAGTAGGAGTGAGAAAAACATCACGGGGTGGTGTGAATCGGAGGGTCTAAATTAGGATAGGCTGTGAGTGGCAATGTAGGATGGAGAAAAGCACCGCGGGGTGGTCAGCATGGGGAGGTCAGGGAACATGCACTTGCAATGTAGGATAGGTTTCTGAAAAACATCGCGGGGTGGTGCGCATTGTATGGGTGTGTGTTACATTACATTCACAAGTAGGAGTGAGAAAAACATCACGGGGTGGTGCGCATTTTATGGTTTTGTGTTACATTACATTCACTAGGAGGAGTGAGAAAAACATCACGGGGTGGTGTGAATCGGAGGGTCTGAATTAGGATAGGCAGTGAGTGGCAATGTAGGATGGAGAAAAGCACCGCGGGGCGGTCAGCATGGGGAGGTCAGGGAACATGCAGTGGCAATGTAGGATAGGTCTCTGAAAAACATCGCGGGGTGGTGCGCATTGTATGGGTGTGTGTTACATTACATTCACTAGTAGGAGTGAGAAAAACATCACGGGGTGGTGCGCATTGTATGGGTGTGTGTTACATTACATTCACTAGTAGGAGTGAGAAAAACATCACGGGGTGGTGTGAATCGGAGGGTCTGAATTAGGATAGGCAGTGAGTGGCAATGTAGGATGGAGAAAAGCACCGCGGGGTGGTCAGCATGGGGAGGTCAGGGAACATGCAGTGGCAATGTAGGATAGGTTTCTGAAAAAGATCCCGGGGTGATGCGCATTGTATGGGTGTGTGTTACATTACATTCACTAGTAGGAGTGAGAAAAACATCACGGGGTGGTGCGCATTGTATGGGTGTGTGTTACATTACATTCACTAGTAGGAGTGAGAAAAACATCACGTGGTGGTGTGAATCCGAGGGTCTGAATTAGGATAGGCAGTGAGTGGCAATGTAGGATGGAGAAAAGCACCGCGGGGTGGTCAGCATGAGGAAGTCAGGGAACATGCAGTGGCAATGTAAGATGGTTTTCTGAAAAACATCGGGGGATGGTGCGCATTGTATGGGTGTGTGTTACATTACATTCACTAGTAGGAGTGAGAAAAACATCACGGGGTGGTGTGAATCGGAGGGTCTGAATTAGGATAAGCAGTGAGTGGCAATGTAGGATGGAGAAAAGCACCGCGGGATGGTCAGCATGGGGAGGTCAGGGCACATGCAGTGGCAATGTAGGATAGGTTTCTGAAAAACATCGCGGGGTGGTGCGCATTGTATGGGTGTGAGTTACATTACATTCACTAGTAGGAGTGAGAAAAACATCACGGGGTGGTGCGCATTGTATGGGTGTGTGTTACATTACATTCACTAGTAGGAGTGAGAAAAACATCACGGGGTGGTGTGAATCGGAGGGTCTGAATTAGGATAGGCAGTGAGTGGCAATGTAGGATGGAGAAAAGAACCGCGGGGTGGTCAGCATGGGGAGGTCAGGGAACATGCAGTGGCAATGTAGGATAGGTTTCTGAAAAACATCGCGGGGTGGTGTGCATTGTATGGGTGTGTGTTACATTACATTCACTAGTAGGAGTGAGAAAAACATCACGGGGTGGTGCGCATTGTATGGGTGTGTGTTACATTACATTCACTAGTAGGAGTGAGAAAAACATCACGGGGTGGTGCACATTGTATGGGTGTGTGTTACATTACATTCACTAGTAGGAGTGAGAAAAACATCACGGGGTGGTGTGAATCCGAGGGTCTGAATTAGGATAGGCAGTGAGTGGCAATGTAGGATGGAGAAAAGCACCGCGTGGTGGTCAGCATGGTGAGGTCAGGGAACATGCATTGGCAATGTAGGATAGGTTTCTGAAAAACATTGCGGGGTGATGCGCATTGTATGGGTGTGTGTTACATTACATTCACTAGTAGGAGTGAGAAAAACATCACGGGGTGGTGCGCATTGTATGGGTGTGTGTTACATTACATTCACTAGTAGGAGTGAGAAAAACATCACGGGGTGGTGCACATTGTATGGGTGTGTGTTACATTACATTCACTAGTAGGAGTGAGAAAAACATCACGGGGTGGTGTGAATCGGAGGGTCTGAATTAGGATAGGCAGTGAGTGGCAATGTAGGATGGAGAAAAGCACCGCGGGGTGGTCAGCATGGGGAGGTCAGGGAACATGCAGTAGCAATGTAGGATACGTTTCTGAAAAACATCGCGGGGTGGTGCGCATTGTATGGGTGTGTGTTACATTACATTCACTAGTAGGAGTGAGAAAAACATCACGGGGTGGTGCGCATTGTATGGGTGTGTGTTACATTACATTCACTAGTAGGAGTGAGAAAAACATCACGGGGTGGTGCGCATTTTATGGTTTTGTGTTACATTACATTCACTAGGAGGAGTGAGAAAAACATCACGGGGTGGTGTGAATCGGAGGGTCTGAATTAGGATAGGCAGTGAGTGGCAATGTAGGATGGAGAAAAGCACCGCGAGGCGGTCAGCATGGGGAGGTCAGGGAACATGCAGTGGCAATGTAGGATAGGTCTCTGAAAAACATCGCGGGGTGGTGCGCATTGTATGGGTGTGTGTTACATTACATTCACTAGTAGGAGTGAGAAAAACATCACGGGGTGGTGCGCATTGTATGGGTGTGTGTTACATTACATTCACTAGTAGGAGTGAGAAAAACATCACGGGGTGGTGTGAATCGGAGGGTCTGAATTAGGATAGGCAGTGAGTGGCAATGTAGGATGGAGAAAAGCACCGCGGGGTGGTCAGCATGGGGAGGTCAGGGAACATGCAGTGGCAATGTAGGATAGGTTTCTGAAAAAGATCGCGGGGTGATGCGCATTGTATGGGTGTGTGTTACATTACATTCACTAGTAGGAGTGAGAAAAACATCACGGGGTGGTGCGCATTGTATGGGTGTGTGTTACATTACATTCACTAGTAGGAGTGAGAAAAACATCACGTGGTGGTGTGAATCCGAGGGTCTGAATTAGGATAGGCAGTGAGTGGCAATGTAGGATGGAGAAAAGCACCGCGGGGTGGTCAGCATGAGGAAGTCAGGGAACATGCAGTGGCAATGTAAGATGGGTTTCTGAAAAACATCGGGGGATGGTGCGCATTGTATGGGTGTGTGTTACATTACATTCACTAGTAGGAGTGAGAAAAACATCACGGGGTGGTGTGAATCGGAGGGTCTGAATTAGGATAAGCAGTGAGTGGCAATGTAGGATGGAGAAAAGCACCGCGGGATGGTCAGCATGGGGAGGTCAGGGCACATGCAGTGGCAATGTAGGATAGGTTTCTGAAAAACATCGCGGGGTGGTGCGCATTGTATGGGTGTGAGTTACATTACATTCACTAGTAGGAGTGAGAAAAACATCACGGGGTGGTGCGCATTGTATGGGTGTGTGTTACATTACATTCACTAGTAGGAGTGAGAAAAACATCACGGGGTGGTGTGAATCGGAGGGTCTGAATTAGGATAGGCAGTGAGTGGCAATGTAGGATGGAGAAAAGAACCGCGGGGTGGTCAGCATGGGGAGGTCAGGGAACATGCAGTGGCAATGTAGGATAGGTTTCTGAAAAACATCGCGGGGTGGTGTGCATTGTATGGGTGTGTGTTACATTACATTCACTAGTAGGAGTGAGAAAAACATCACGGGGTGGTGCGCATTGTATGGGTGTGTGTTACATTACATTCACTAGTAGGAGTGAGAAAAACATCACGGGGTGGTGCACATTGTATGGGTGTGTGTTACATTACATTCACTAGTAGGAGTGAGAAAAACATCACGGGGTGGTGTGAATCCGAGGGTCTGAATTAGGATAGGCAGTGAGTGGCAATGTAGGATGGAGAAAAGCACCGCGTGGTGGTCAGCATGGTGAGGTCAGGGAACATGCATTGGCAATGTAGGATAGGTTTCTGAAAAACATTGCGGGGTGATGCGCATTGTATGGGTGTGTGTTACATTACATTCACTAGTAGGAGTGAGAAAAACATCACGGGGTGGTGCGCATTGTATGGGTGTGTGTTACATTACATTCACTAGTAGGAGTGAGAAAAACATCACGGGGTGGTGCACATTGTATGGGTGTGTGTTACATTACATTCACTAGTAGGAGTGAGAAAAACATCACGGGGTGGTGTGAATCGGAGGGTCTGAATTAGGATAGGCAGTGAGTGGCAATGTAGGATGGAGAAAAGCACCGCGGGGTGGTCAGCATGGGGAGGTCAGGGAACATGCAGTAGCAATGTAGGATACGTTTCTGAAAAACATCGCGGGGTGGTGCGCATTGTATGGGTGTGTGTTACATTACATTCACTAGTGGGAGTGAGAAAAACATCACGGGGTGGTGCGCATTGTATGGGTGTGTGTTACATTACATTCACTAGTAGGAGTGAGAAAAACATCACGGGGTGGTATGAATCGGAGGGTCTGAATTAGGATAGGCAGTGAGTGGCAATGTAGGATGGAGAAAAGCACCGCGGGGTGGTCAGCATGAGGAAGTCAGGGAACATGCAGTGGCAATGTAAGATAGGTTTCTGAAAAACATCGCGGGGTGGTGCGCATTGTATGGGTGTGTGTTACATTACATTCACTAGTAGGAGTGAGAAAAACATTACGGGGTAGTGCGCATTGTATGGGTGTGTGTTACATTACATTCACTAGTAGGACTGAGAAAAACATCACGGGGTGGGGTGAATCGGAGGGTCTGAATTAGGATAGGCAGTGAGTGGCAATGTAGGATGGAGAAAAGCACCGCGGGATGGTCAGCATGGGGAGGTCAGGGCACATGCAGTGGCAATGTAGGATAGGTTTCTGAAAAACATCGCGGGGTGGTGCGCATTGTATGGGTGTGAGTTACATTACATTCACTAGTAGGAGTGAGAAAAACATCACGGGGTGGTGCGCATTGTATGGGTGTGTGTTACATTACATTCACTAGTAGGAGTGAGAAAAACATCACGGGGTGGCTGTGAATCGGAGGGTCTGAATTAGGATAGGCAGTGAGTGGCAATGTAGGATGGAGAAAAGCACCGCGGGGTGGTCAGCATGGGGAGGTCAGGGAACATGCAGTGGCAATGTAGGATAGGTTTCTGAAAAACATCGCGGGGTGGTGTGCATTGTATGGGTGTGTGTTACATTACATTCACTAGTAGGAGTGAGAAAAACATCACGGGGTGGTGTGAATCGGAGGGTCTGAATTAGGATAGGCAGTGAGTGGCCATGTAGGATGGAGAAAAGCACCGCGGGTTGGTCAGCATGGTGAGGTCAGGGCACATGCAGTGGCAATGTAGGATAGGTTTCTTGAAAACATCGCGGGGTGGTGCGCATTGTGTGGGTGTTTGTTACATTACATTCACTAGTAGGAGTGAGAAAAACATCACGGGGTGGTGCGCATTGTATGGGTGTGTTACATTACATTCACTAGTAGGAGTGAGAAAAACATCACGGGGTGGTGTGAATCAGAGGGTCTGAATTAGGTTAGGCAGTGAGTGGCAATGTAGGATGGAGAAAAGCACCGCGGGGTGGTCAGCATGGGGAGGTCAGGGAACATGCCGTGGCAATGTAGGATAGGTTTCAGAAAAACATCGCGGGGTGGTGCGCATTGTATGGGTGTGTGTTACATTACATTCAATAGTAGGAGTGAGAAAAACATCACGGGGTGGTGCGCATTGTATGGGTGTGTGATACATTACATTCACTAGTAGGAGTGAGAAAAACATCACGGGGTGGGCGCATTGTATGGGTATGTGTTACATTACATTCACTAGTAGGAGTGAGAAAAACATCGCGGGGTGGTGCGCATTGTATGGGTTTGTGTTACATTACATTCACTAGTAGGAGTGAGAAAAACATCACGGGGTGGTGCGCATTTTATGGGTGTGTGTTACATTACATTCACTAGTAGGAGTGAGAAAAACATCACGGGGTGGTGTGAATCGGAGGGTCTGAATTAGGATAGGCAGTGAGTGGCAATGAAGGTTGGAGAAAAGCACCGCGGGCTGGTCAGCATGGCGAGGTCAGGGAACATGCAGTGGCAATGTAGGATAGGTTTCTGGAAAACATCGCGGGGTGGTGCGCATTGTGTGGTTGTTTGTTACATTACATTCACTAGTAGGAGTGAGAAAAACATCACGGGGTGGTGCGCATTGTATGGGTGTGTGTTACATTACATTCACTATTAGGAGTGAGAAAAACACCACGGGGTGGTGTGAATCAGAGGGTCTGAATTAGGATAGGCAGTGAGTGGCAATGTAGGATGGAGAAAAGCACCGCGGGGTTGTCAGCAGGGGAGGTCAGGGAACATGCAGTGGCAATGTAGGATAGGTTTCTGAAAAACATCGCGGGGTGGTGCGCATTGTATGGGTGTGTGTTACATTACATTCACTAGTAGGAGTGAGAAAAACATCACGGGGTGGTGCGCATTGTATGGGTGTGTGTTACATTACATTCACTAGTAGGAGTGAGAAAAACATCACGGGGTGGTGCGCATTGTATGGGTGTGTGTTACATTACATTCACTAGTAGGAGTGAGAAAAACATCACGGGGTGGTGCGCATTGTATGGGTGTGTGTTACATTACATTCACTAGTAGGAGTGAGAAAAACATCACGGGGTGGTGTGAATCGGAGGGTCTGAATTAGGATAGTCAGTGAGTGGCAATGTAGGATGGAGAAAAGCACCGTGGGGTGGTCAGCATGGGGAGGTCAGGGAACATGCAGTGGCAATGTAGGATAGGTTTCTGAAAAACATCGCAGGGTGGTGCGCATTGTATGGGTGTGTTACATTACATTCACTAGTAGGAGTGAGAAAAACATCACGGGGTGGTGCGCATTGTATGGGTGTGTGTTACATTACATTCACTAGTAGGAGTGAGAAAAACATCACGGGGTGGTGTGAATCGGAGGGTCTGAATTAGGATAGGCCGTGAGTGGCAATGAAGGATGGAGAAAAGCACCGCGGGGTGGTCAGCATGGGGAGGTCAGGGAACATGCCGTGGCAATGTAAGATAGGTTTCTGGAAAACATCGCGGGGTGGTGCGCATTGTATGGGTGTGTGTTACATTACATTCACTAGTAAGAGTGAGAAAAAAATCACGGGGTGGTGCGCATTGTTTGGGTGTGTATTACATTACATTCACTAGTAGGAGTGAGAAAAGCATCACGGGGTGGTGTGAATCGGAGGGTCTGAATTAGGATAGGCAGTGAGTGGCAATGTAGGATGGAGAAAAGCACCACGGGGTGGGCAGCATGGGGAGGTCAGGGAACATGCAGTGGCAATGTAGGATAGGTTTCTGAAAAACATCGCGGGGTGGTGCGCATGGTATGGGTGTGTGTTACATTACATTCACTAGTAGGAGTGAGAAAAACGTAACGGGGTGGTGTGCATTGTATGGGTGTGTGTTACATTACATTCACTAGTAGGAGTGAGAAAAACATCACGGGGTGTGTGAATCGGAGGGTCTGAATTAGGATAGGCAGTGAGTGGCAATGTAGGATGGAGAAAAGCATCGCGGGGTGGTCAGCATGGGGAGGTCAGGGAACATGCAGTGGCAATGTAGGATACGTTTCTGAAAAACATCGCGGGGTGGTGCGCATGGTATGGGTGTGTGTTACATTACATTCACTAGTAGGAGTGAGAAAAACATCACGGGGTGGTGCGCATTGTATGGGTGTGTGTTACATTACATTCACTAGTAGGAGTGAGAAAAGCATCACGGGGTGGTGTGAATCGGAGGGTATGAATTAGGATAGGCAGTGAGTGGCAATGTATGATGGAGAAAAGCACCGCGGGGTGGTCAGCATGGGGAGGTCAGGGAACATGCAGTGGCAATATAGGATAGGTTTCTGAAAAACATCGCGGGGTGGTGCGCATTGTATGGGTGTGTGTTACATTACATTCACTAGTAGGATTGAGAAAAACATCACGGGGTGGTGCGCATTGTATGGGTGTGTGTTACATTACATTCACTAGTAGGAGTGAGAAAAACATCACGGGGTGGTGTGAATCGGAGAGTCTGAATTAGGATAGGCAGTGAGTGGCAATGTAGGATGGAGAAAAGCACCGCGGGGTGGTCAGCATGGGGAGGTCAGGGAACATGCAGTGGCAATGTAGGATAGGTTTCTGAAAAACATCGCAGGGTGGTGCGCATTGTATGGGTGTGTGTTACATTACATTCACTAGTAGGAGTGAGAAAAACATCACGGGGTGGTGCGCATTGTATGGGTGTGTGTTACATTACATTCACTAGTAGGAGTGAGAAAAGCATCACGGTGTGGTGTGAATCGGAGGGTCTGAATAAGGATAGGCAGTGAGTGGCAATGTAGGATGGAGAAAAGCACCGCGGGGTGGTCAGCATGGGCAGGTCAGGGAACATGCAGTGGCAATGTACGATAGGTTTCTGAAAAACCTCGCGGGGTGGTGCGCATTGTATGGGTTTGTGTTACATTACATTCACTAGTAGGAGTGAGAAAAACATCACGGGGTGGTGCGCATTGTATGGGTGTGTGTTACATTACATTCACTAGTAGGAGTGAGAAAAACATCACGGGGTGGTGTGAATCGGAGGGTCTGAATTAGGATAGGCAGTGAGTGGCAATGAAGGTTGGAGAAAAGCACCGCGGGCTGGTCAGCATGGGGAGGTCAGGGAACATGCAGTGGCAATGTAGGATAGGTTTCTGGAAAACATTGCGGGGTCGTGCGCATTGTGTGGGTGTTTGTTACATTACATTCACTAGTAGGAGTGAGAAAAACATCACGGGGTGGTGCGCATTGTATGGGTGTGTGTTACATTACATTCACTATTAGGAGTGAGAAAAACACCACGGGGTGGTGTGAATCAGAGGGTCTGAATTAGGATAGGCAGTGAGTGGCAATGTAGGATGGAGAAAAGCTCCGCGGGGTTGTCAGCAGGGGAGGTCAGGGAACATGCAGTGGCAATGTAGGATAGGTTTCTGAAAAACATCGCGGGGTGGTGCGCATTGTATGGGTGTGTGTTACATTACATTCACTAGTAGGAGTGAGAAAAACATCACGGGGTGGTGCGCATTGTATGGGTGTGTGTTACATTACATTCACTAGTTGGAGTGAGAAAAACATCACGGGGTGGTGTGAATCGGAGGGTCTGAATTAGGATAGGCAGTGAGTGGCAATGTAGGATGGAGAAAAGCACCGCGGGGTGGTCAGCATGGGGAGGTCAGGGAACATGCAGTGGCAATGTAGGATAGGTTTCTGAAAAACATCGCAGGGTGGTGCGCATTGTATGGGTGTGTGTTACATTACATTCACTAGTAGGAGTGAGAAAAACATCATGGGGTGGTGCGCATTGTATGGGTGTGTGTTACATTACATTCACTAGTAGGAGTGAGAAAAACATCACGGGGTGGTGTGAATCGGAGGGTCTGAATTAGGATAGGCAGTGAGTGGCAATGTAGGATGGAGAAAAGCACCGCGGGGTGGTCAGCATGGGGAGGTCAGGGAACATGCAGTGGCAATGTAGGATAGGTTTCTGAAAAACATCGCAGGGTGGTGCGCATTGTATGGGTGTGTGTTACATTACATTCACTAGTAGGAGTGAGAAAAACATCACGGGGTGGTGCGCATTGTATGGGTGTGTGTTACATTACATTCACTAGTAGGAGTGAGAAAAACATCACGGGGTGGTGTGAATCGGAGGGTCTGAATTAGCATAGTCAGTGAGTGGCAATGTAGGATGGAGAAAAGCACCGTGGGGTGGTCAGCATGGGGAGGTCAGGGAACATGCAGTGGCAATGTAGGATAGGTTTCTGAAAAACATCGCAGGGTGGTGCGCATTGTATGGGTGTGTTACATTACATTCACTAGTAGGAGTGAGAAAAACATCACGGGGTGGTGCGCATTGTATGGGTGTGTGTTACGTTACATTCACTAGTAGGAGTGAGAAAAACATCACGGGGTGGTGTGAATCGGAGGGGCTGAATTAGGATAGGCCGTGAGTGGCAATGAAGGATGGAGAAAAGCACCGCGGGGTGGTCAGCATGGGGAGGTCAGGGAACATGCAGTGGCAATGTAAGATAGGTTTCTGGAAAACATCGAGGGGTGGTGCGCATTGTATGGGTGTGTGTTACATTACATTCACTAGTAAGAGTGAGAAAAAAATCACGGGGTGGTGCGCATTGTTTGGGTGTGTATTACATTACATTCACTAGTAGGAGTGAGAAAAGCATCAAGGGGTGGTGTGAATCGGAGGGTCTGAATTAGGATAGGCAGTGAGTGGCAATGTAGGATGGAGAAAAGCACCACGGGGTGGGCAGCATGGGGAGGTCAGGGAACATGCAGTGGCAATGTAGGATAGGTTTCTGAAAAACATCGCGGGGTGGTGCGCATGGTATGGGTGTGTGTTACATTACATTCACTAGTAGGAGTGAGAAAAACATAACGGGGTGGTGTGCATTGTATGGGTGTGTGTTACATTACATTCACTAGTAGGAGTGAGAAAAACATCACGGGGTGTGTGAATCGGAGGGTCTGAATTAGGATAGGCAGTGAGTGGCAATGTAGGATGGAGAAAAGCATCGCGGGGTGGTCAGCATGGGGAGGTCAGGGAACATGCAGTGGCAATGTAGGATAGGTTTCTGAAAAACATCGCGGGGTGGTGCGCATGGTATGGGTGTGTGTTACATTACATTCACTAGTAGGAGTGAGAAAAACATCACGGGGTGGTGCGCATTGTATGGGTGTGTGTTACATTACATTCACTAGTAGGAGTGAGAAAAACATCACGGGGTGGTGTGAATCGGAGGGTATGAATTAGGATAGGCAGTGAGTGGCAATGTATGATGGAGAAAAGCACCGCGGGGTGGTCAGCATGGGGAGGTCAGGGAACATGCAGTGGCAATATAGGATAGGTTTCTGAAAAACATCGCGGGGTGGTGCGCATTGTATGGGTGTGTGTTACATTACATTCACTAGTAGGATTGAGAAAAACATCACGGGGTGGTGCGCATTGTATGGGTGTGTGTTACATTACATTCACTAGTAGGAGTGAGAAAAACATCACGGGGTGGTGTGAATCGGAGGGTCTGAATTAGGATAGGCAGTGAGTGGCAATGTAGGATGGAGAAAAGCACCGCGGGGTGGTCAGCATGGGGAGGTCAGGGAACATGCAGTGGCAATGTAGGATAGGTTTCTGAAAAACATCGCAGGGTGGTGCGCATTGTATGGGTGTGTGTTACATTACATTCACTTGTAGGAGTGAGAAAAACATCACGGGGTGGTGCGCATTGTATGGGTGTGTGTAACATTACATTCACTAGTAGGAGTGAGAAAAGCATCACGGGGTGGTGTGAATCGGAGGGTATGAATTAGGATAGGCAGTGAGTGGCAATGTATGATGGAGAAAAGCACCGCGGGGTGGTCAGCATGGGGAGGTCAGGGAACATGCAGTGGCAATATAGGATAGGTTTCTGAAAAACATCGCGGGGTGGTGCGCATTGTATGGGTGTGTGTTACATTACATTCACTAGTAGGATTGAGAAAAACATCACGGGGTGGTGCGCATTGTATGGGTGTGTGTTACATTACATTCACTAGTAGGAGTGAGAAAAACATCACGGGGTGGTGTGAATCGGAGGGTCTGAATTAGGATAGGCAGTGAGTGGCAATGTAGGATGGACAAAAGCACCGCGGGGTGGTCAGCATGGGGAGGTCAGGGAACATGCAGTGGCAATGTAGGATAGGTTTCTGAAAAACATCGCAGGGTGGTGCGCATTGTATGGGTGTGTGTTACATTACATTCACTAGTAGGAGTGAGAAAAACATCACGGGGTGGTGCGCATTGTATGGGTGTGTGTTACATTACATTCACTAGTAGGAGTGAGAAAAGCATCACGGTGTGGTGTGAATCGGAGGGTCTGAATAAGGATAGGCAGTGAGTGGCAATGTAGGATGGAGAAAAGCACCGCGGGGTGGTCAGCATGGGCAGGTCAGGGAACATGCAGTGGCAATGTACGATAGGTTTCTGAAAAACATCGCGGGGTGGTGCGCATTGTATGGGTGTGTGTTACATTACATTCACTAGTAGGAGTGAGAAAAACATCACGGGGTGGTGCGCATTGTATGGGTGTGTGTTACATTACATTCACTAGTAGGAGTGAGAAAAACATCACGGGGTGGTGTGAATTGGAGGGTCTGAATTAGGATAGGCAGTGAGTGGCAATGAAGGTTGGAGAAAAGCACCGCGGGCTGGTCAGCATGGGGAGGTCAGGGAACATGCAGTGGCAATGTAGGATAGGTTTCTGGAAAACATCGCGGGGTCGTGCGCATTGTGTGGGTGTTTGTTACATTACATTCACTAGTAGGAGTGAGAAAAACATCACGGGGTGGTGCGCATTGTATGGGTGTGTGTTACATTACATTCACTATTAGGAGTGAGAAAAACACCACGGGGTGGTGTGAATCAGAGGTTCTGAATTAGGATAGGCAGTGAGTGGCAATGTAGGATGGAGAAAAGCACCGCGGGGTTGTCAGCACGGGAGGTCAGGGAACATGCAGTGGCAATGTAGGATAGGTTTCTGAAAAACATCGCGGGGTGGTGCGCATTGTATGGGTGTGTGTTACATTACATTCACTAGTAGGAGTGAGAAAAACATCACGGGGTGGTGCGCATTGTATGGGTGTGTGTTACATTACATTCACTAGTTGGAGTGAGAAAAACATCACGGGGTGGTGTGAATCGGAGGGTCTGAATTAGGATAGGCAGTGAGTGGCAATGTAGGATGGAGAAAAGCACCGCGGGGTGGTCAGCATGGGGAGGTCAGGGAACATGCAGTGGCAATGTAGGATAGGTTTCTGAAAAACATCGCAGGGTGGTGCGCATTGTATGGGTGTGTGTTACATTACATTCACTAGTAGGAGTGAGAAAAACATCATGGGGTGGTGCGCATTGTATGGGTGTGTGTTACATTACATTCACTAGTAGGAGTGAGAAAAACATCACGGGGTGGTGTGAATCGGAGGGTCTGAATTAGGATAGGCAGTGAGTGGCAATGTAGGATGGAGAAAAGCACCGCGGGGTGGTCAGCATGGGGAGGTCAGGGAAAATGCAGTGGCAATGTAGGATAGGTTTCTGAAAAACATCGCAGGGTGGTGCGCATTGTATGGGTGTGTGTTACATTACATTCACTAGTAGGAGTGAGAAAAACATCACGGGGTGGTGCGCATTGTATGGGTGTGTGTTACATTACATTCACTAGTAGGAGTGAGAAAAACATCACGGGGTGGTGTGAATCGGAGGGTCTGAATTAGCATAGTCAGTGAGTGGCAATGTAGGATGGAGAAAAGCACCGTGGGGTGGTCAGCATGGGGAGGTCAGGGAACATGCAGTGGCAATGTAGGATAGGTTTCTGAAAAACATCGCAGGGTGGTGCGCATTGTATGGGTGTGTTACATTACATTCACTAGTAGGAGTGAGAAAAACATCACGGGGTGGTGCGCATTGTATGGGTGTGTGTTACATTACATTCACTAGTAGGAGTGAGAAAAACATCACGGGGTGGTGTGAATCGGAGGGTCTGAATTAGGATAGGCCGTGAGTGGCAATGAAGGATGGAGAAAAGCACCGCGGGGTGGTCAGCATGGGGAGGTCAGGGAACATGCAGTGGCAATGTAAGATAGGTTTCTGGAAAACATCGCGGGGTGGTGCGCATTGTATGGGTGTGTGTTACATTACATTCACTAGTAAGAGTGAGAAAAAAATCACGGGGTGGTGCGCATTGTTTGGGTGTGTATTACATTACATTCACTAGTAGGAGTGAGAAAAGCATCACGGGGTGGTGTGAATCGGAGGGTCTGAATTAGGATAGGCAGTGAGTGGCAATGTAGGATGGAGAAAAGCACCACGGGGTGGGCAGCATGGGGAGGTCAGGGAACATGCAGTGGCAATGTAGGATAGGTTTCTGAAAAACATCGCGGGGTGGTGCGCATGGTATGGGTGTGTGTTACATTACATTCACTAGTAGGAGTGAGAAAAACATAACGGGGTGGTGTGCATTGTATGGGTGTGTGTTACATTACATTCACTAGTAGGAGTGAGAAAAACATCACGGGGTGTGTGAATCGGAGGGTCTGAATTAGGATAGGCAGTGAGTGGCAATGTAGGATGGAGAAAAGCATCGCGGGGTGGTCAGCATGGGGAGGTCAGGGAACATGCAGTGGCAATGTAGGATAGGTTTCTGAAAAACATCGCGGGGTGGTGCGCATGGTATGGGTGTGTGTTACATTACATTCACTAGTAGGAGTGAGAAAAACATCACGGGGTGGTGCGCATTGTATGGGTGTGTGTTACATTACATTCACTAGTAGGAGTGAGAAAAACATCACGGGGTGGTGTGAATCGGAGGGTATGAATTAGGATAGGCAGTGAGTGGCAATGTATGATGGAGAAAAGCACCGCGGGGTGGTCAGCATGGGGAGGTCAGGGAACATGCAGTGGCAATATAGGATAGGTTTCTGAAAAACATCGCGGGGTGGTGCGCATTGTATGGGTGTGTGTTACATTACATTCACTAGTAGGATTGAGAAAAACATCACGGGGTGGTGCGCATTGTATGGGTGTGTGTTACATTACATTCACTAGTAGGAGTGAGAAAAACATCACGGGGTGGTGTGAATCGGAGGGTCTGAATTAGGATAGGCAGTGAGTGGCAATGTAGGATGGAGAAAAGCACCGCGGGGTGGTCAGCATGGGGAGGTCAGGGAACATGCAGTGGCAATGTAGGATAGGTTTCTGAAAAACATCGCAGGGTGGTGCGCATTGTATGGGTGTGTGTTACATTACATTCACTTGTAGGAGTGAGAAAAACATCACGGGGTGGTGCGCATTGTATGGGTGTGTGTAACATTACATTCACTAGTAGGAGTGAGAAAAGCATCACGGTGTGGTGTGAATTGGAGGGTCTGAATTAGGATAGGCAGTGAGTGGCAATGTAGGATGGAGAAAAGCACCGCGGGGTGGTCAGCATGGGCAGGTCAGGGAACATGCAGTGGCAATGTACGATAGGTTTCTGAAAAACATCGCGGGGTGGTGCGCATTGTATGGGTGTGTGTTACATTACATTCACTAGTAGGAGTGAGAAAAACATCACGGGGTGGTGCGCATTGTATGGGTGTGTGTTACATTACATTCACTAGTAGGAGTGAGAAAAACATCACGGGGTGGTGTGAATCGGAGGGTCTGAATTAGGATAGGCAGTGAGTGGCAATGAAGGTTGGAGAAAAGCACCGCGGGCTGGTCCGCATGGGGAGATCAGGGAACATGCAGTGGCAATGTAGGATAGGTTTCTGAAAAACATCGCGGGGTGGTGCGCATTGTATGGGTGTGAGTTACATTACATTCACTAGTAGGAGTGAGAAAAACATCACGGGGTGGTGCGCATTGTATGGGTGTGTGTTACATTACATTCACTAGTAGGAGTGAGAAAAACATCACGGGGTGGTGTGAATCGGAGGGTCTGAATTAGGATAGGCAGTGAGTGGCAATGTAGGATGGAGAAAAGAACCGCGGGGTGTTCAGCATGGGGAGGTCAGGGAACATGCAGTGGCAATGTAGGATAGGTTTCTGAAAAACATCGCGGGGTGGTGCGCATTGTATGGGTGTGTGTTACATTACATTCACTAGTAGGAGTGAGAAAAACATCACGGGGTGGTGCGCATTGTATGGGTGTGTGTTACATTACATTCACTAGTAGGAGTGAGAAAAACATCACGGGGTGGTGCACATTGTATGGGTGTGTGTTACATTACATTCACTAGTAGGAGTGAGAAAAACATCACGGGGTGGTGTGAATCGGAGGGTCTGAATTAGGATAGGCAGTGAGTGGCAATGTAGGATGGAGAAAAGCACCGCGTGGTGGTCAGCATGGTGAGGTCAGGGAACATGCAGTGGCAATGTAGGATAGGTTTCTGAAAAACATTGCGGGGTGATGCGCATTGTATGGGTGTGTGTTACATTACATTCACTAGTAGGAGTGAGAAAAACATCACGGGGTGGTGCGCATTGTATGGGTGTGTGTTACATTACATTCACTAGTAGGAGTGAGAAAAACATCACGGGGTGGTGCACATTGTATGGGTGTGTGTTACATTACATTCACTAATAGGAGTGAGAAAAACATCACGGGGTGGTGTGAATCGGAGGGTCTGAATTAGGATAGGCAGTGAGTGGCAATGTAGGATGGAGAAAAGCACCGCGGGGTGGTCAGCATGGGGAGGTCAGGGAACATGCAGTAGCAATGTAGGATACGTTTCTGAAAAACATCGCGGGGTGGTGCGCATTGTATGGGTGTGTGTTACATTGCATTCACTAGTAGGAGTGAGAAAAACATCACGGGGTGGTGTGAATCGGAGGGTCTGAATTAGGATAGGCAGTGAGTGGCAAGATAGGATGGAGAAAAGCAACGCAGGGAGGTCAGCATGGGGAGGTCAGGGAACATGCAGTGGCAATGTAGGATAGGTTTCTGAAAAACATCGCGGGGTGGTGCGCATGGTATGGGTGTGTGTTACATTACATTCACTAGTAGGAGTGAGAAAAACATCACGGGGTGGTGCGCATTGTATGGGTGTGTGTTACATTACATTCACTAGTAGGAGTGAGAAAAACATCACGGGGTGGTGTGAATCGGAGGGTATGAATTAGGATAGGCAGTGAGTGGCAATGTATGATGGAGAAAAGCACCGCGGGGTGGTCAGCATGGGGAGGTCAGGGAACATGCAGTGGCAATGTAGGATAGGTTTCTGAAAAACATCGCGGGGTGGTGCGCATTGTATGGGTGTGAGTTACATTACATTCACTAGTAGGAGTGAGAAAAACATCACGGGGAGGTGCGCATTGTATGGGTGTGTGTTACATTACATTCACTAGTAGGAGTGAGAAAAACATCACGGGGTGGTGTGAATCGGAGGGTCTGAATTAGGATAGGCAGTGAGTGGCAATGTAGGATGGAGAAAAGAACCGCGGGGTGGTCAGCATGGGGAGGTCAGGGAACATGCAGTGGCAATGTAGGATAGGTTTCTGAAAAACATCGCGGGGTGGTGCGCATTGTATGGGTGTGTGTTACATTACATTCACTAGTAGGAGTGAGAAAAACATCACGGGGTGGTGCGCATTGTATGGGTGTGTGTTACATTACATTCACTAGTAGGAGTGAGAAAAACATCACGGGGTGGTGCGCATTGTATGGGTGTGTGTTACATTACATTCACTAGTAGGAGTGAGAAAAACATCACGGGGTGGTGTGAATCGGAGGGTCTGAATTAGGATAGGCAGTGAGTGGCAATGAAGGTTGGAGAAAAGCACCGCGGGCTGGTCAGCATGGGGAGATCAGGGAACATGCAGTGGCAATGTAGGATAGGTTTCTGAAAAACATCGCGGGGTGGTGCGCATTGTATGGGTGTGAGTTACATTACATTCACTAGTAGGAGTGAGAAAAACATCACGGGGTGGTGCGCATTGTATGGGTGTGTGTTACATTACATTCACTAGTAGGAGTGAGAAAAACATCACGGGGTGGTGTGAATCGGAGGGTCTGAATTAGGATAGGCAGTGAGTGGCAATGTAGGATGGAGAAAAGAACCGCGGGGTGGTCAGCATGGGGAGGTCAGGGAACATGCAGTGGCAATGTAGGATAGGTTTCTGAAAAACATCGCGGGGTGGTGCACATTGTATGGGTGTGTGTTACATTACATTCACTAGTAGGAGTGAGAAAAACATCACGGGGTGGTGCGCATTGTATGGGTGTGTGTTACATTACATTCACTAGTAGGAGTGAGAAAAACATCACGGGGTGGTGCACATTGTATTGCTGTGTGTTACATTACATTCACTAGTAGGAGTGAGAAAAACATCACGGGGTGGTGTGAATCGGAGGGTCTGAATTAGGATAGGCAGTGAGTGGCAATGTAGGATGGAGAAAAGCACCGCGTGGTGGTCAGCATGGTGAGGTCAGGGAACATGCAGTGGCAATGTAGGATAGGTTTCTGAAAAACATTGCGGGGTGATGCGCATTGTATGGGTGTGTGTTACATTACATTCACTAGTAGGAGTGAGAAAAACATCACGGGGTGGTGCGCATTGTATGGGTGTGTGTTACATTACATTCACTAGTAGGAGTGAGAAAAACATCACGGGGTGGGGCACATTGTATGGGTGTGTGTTACATTACATTCACTAGTAGGAGTGAGAAAAACATCACGGGGTGGTGTGAATCGGAGGGTCTGAATTAGGATAGGCAGTGAGTGGCAATGTAGGATGGAGAAAAGCACCGCGGGGTGGTCAGCATGGGGAGGTCTGGGAACATGCAGTCTCAATGTAGGATAGTTTTCTGAAAAGCATCTCGGGGTGGTGCGCATTGTATGGGTGTGTGTTACATTACATTCACTAGTAGGAGTGAAAAAAACATCACGGGGTGGTGCGCATTGTATGGGTGTGTGTTACATTACATTCACTAGTAGGAGTGAGAAAAACATCACGGGGTGGTGTTAATCGGAGGGTCTGAATTCGGATAGTCAATGAGTGGCAATGTACGATGGAGAAAAGCACCGCGGGGTGGTCAGCATGGGGAGGTCAGGGAACATGCAGTGGCAATGTAGGATAGGTTTCTGAAAAAGATCGCGGGTGGTGCGCATTGTATGGGTGTGTGTTACATTACATTCACTAGTAGGAGTGAGAAAAACATCACGGGGTGGTGCGCATTGTATGGGTGTGTGTTACATTACATTCACTAGTAGGAGTGAGAAAAACATCACGGGGTGGTATGAATCGGAGGGTCTGAATTAGGATAGGCAGTGAGTGGCAATGTAGGATGGAGAAAAGCACCGCGGGGTGGTCAGCATGAGGAAGTCAGGGAACATGCAGTGGCAATGTAAGATAGGTTTCTGAAAAACATCGCGGGGTGGTGCGCATTGTATGGGTGTGTGTTACATTACATTCACAGGTAGGAGTGAGAAAAACATTACGGGGTAGTGCGCATTGTATGGGTGTGTGTTACATTACATTCACTAGTAGGAGTGAGAAAAATATCACGGGGTGGTGTGAATCGGAGGGTCTGAATTAGGATAGGCAGTGAGTGGCAATGTAGGATGGAGAAAAGCACTGCGGGATGGTCAGCATGGGGAGGTCAGGGCACATGCAGTGGCAATGTAGGATAGGTTTCTGAAAAACATCGCGGGGTGGTGCGCATTGTATGGGTGTGAGTTACATTACATTCACTAGTAGGAGTGAGAAAAACATCACGGGGTGGTGCGCATTGTATGGGTGTGTGTTACATTACATTCACTAGTAGGAGTGAGAAAAACATCACGGGGTGGTGTGAATCGGAGGGTCTGAATTAGGATAGGCAGTGAGTGGCAATGTAGGATGGAGAAAAGCACCGCGGGGTGGTCAGCATGGGGAGGTCAGGGAACATGCAGTGGCAATGTAGGATAGGTTTCTGAAAAACATCGCGGGGTGGTGTGCATTGTATGGGTGTGTGTTACATTACATTCACTAGTAGGAGTGAGAAAAACATCACGGGGTGGTGTGAATCGGAGGGTCTGAATTAGGATAGGCAGTGAGTGGCCATGTAGGATGGAGAAAAGCACCGCGGGTTGGTCAGCATGGAGAGGTCAGGGCACATGCAGTGGCAATGTAGGATAGGTTTCTGGAAAACATCGCGGGGTGGTGCGCATTGTGTGGGTGTTTGTTACATTACATTCACTAGTAGGAGTGAGAAAAACATCACGGAGTGGTGCGCATTGTATGGGTGTGTTACATTACATTCACTAGTAGGAGTGAGAAAAACATCACGGGGTGGTGTGAATCAGAGGGTCTGAATTAGGTTAGGCAGTGAGTGGCAATGTAGGATGGAGAAAAGCACCGCGGGGTGGTCAGCATGGGGAGGTCAGGGAACATGCAGTGGCAATATAGGATAGGTTTCAGAAAAACATCGCGGGGTGGTGCGCATTGTATGGGTGTGTGTTACATTACATTCACTAGTAGGAGTGAGAAAAACATCACGGGGTGGTGCGCATTGTATGGGTGTGTGATACATTACATTCACTAGTAGGAGTGAGAAAAACATCACGGGGTGGTGCGCATTGTATGGGTATGTGTTACATTACATTCACTAGTAGGAGTGAGAAAAACATCGCGGGGTGGTGCGCATTGTATGGGTTTGTGTTACATTACATTCACTAGTAGGAGTGAGAAAAACATCACGGGGTGGTGTGAATCGGAGGGTCTGAATTAGGATAGTCAGTGAGTGGCAATGTAGGATGGAGAAAAGCACCGTGGGGTGGTCAGCATGGGGAGGTCAGGGAACATGCAGTGGCAATGTAGGATAGGTTTCTGAAAAACATCGCAGGATGGTGCGCATTGTATGGGTGTGTTACATTACATTCACTAGTAGGAGTGAGAAAAACATCACGGGGTGGTGCGCATTGTATGGGTGTGTGTTACATTACATTCACTAGTAGGAGTGAGAAAAACATCACGGGGTGGTGTGAATCGGAGGGTCTGAATTAGGATAGGCCGTGAGTGGCAATGAAGGATGGAGAAAAGCACCGCGGGGTGGTCAGCATGGGGAGGTCAGGGAACATGCCGTGGCAATGTAAGATAGGTTTCTGGAAAACATCGCGGGGTGGTGCGCATTGTATGGGTGTGTGTTACATTACATTCACTAGTAAGAGTGAGAAAAAAATCACGGGGTGGTGCGCATTGTTTGGGTGTGTATTACATTACATTCACTAGTAGGAGTGAGAAAAGCATCACGGGGTGGTGTGAATCGGAGGGTCTGAATTAGGATAGGCAGTGAGTGGCAATGTAGGATGGAGAAAAGCACCACGGGGTGGGCAGCATGGGGAGGTCAGGGAACATGCAGTGGCAATGTAGGATAGGTTTCTGAAAAACATCGCGGGGTGGTGCGCATGGTATGGGTGTGTGTTACATTACATTCACTAGTAGGAGTGAGAAAAACGTAACGGGGTGGTGTGCATTGTATGGGTGTGTGTTACATTACATTCACTAGTAGGAGTGAGAAAAACATCACGGGGTGTGTGAATCGGAGGGTCTGAATTAGGATAGGCAGTGAGTGGCAATGTAGGATGGAGAAAAGCATCGCGGGGTGGTCAGCATGGGGAGGTCAGGGAACATGCAGTGGCAATGTAGGATACGTTTCTGAAAAACATCGCGGGGTGGTGCGCATGGTATGGGTGTGTGTTACATTACATTCACTAGTAGGAGTGAGAAAAACATCACGGGGTGGTGCGCATTGTATGGGTGTGTGTTACATTACATTCACTAGTAGGAGTGAGAAAAGCATCACGGGGTGGTGTGAATCGGAGGGTATGAATTAGGATAGGCAGTGAGTGGCAATGTATGATGGAGAAAAGCACCGCGGGGTGGTCAGCATGGGGAGGTCAGGGAACATGCAGTGGCAATATAGGATAGGTTTCTGAAAAACATCGCGGGGTGGTGCGCATTGTATGGGTGTGTGTTACATTACATTCACTAGTAGGATTGAGAAAAACATCACGGGGTGGTGCGCATTGTATGGGTGTGTGTTACATTACATTCACTAGTAGGAGTGAGAAAAACATCACGGGGTGGTGTGAATCGGAGAGTCTGAATTAGGATAGGCAGTGAGTGGCAATGTAGGATGGAGAAAAGCACCGCGGGGTGGTCAGCATGGGGAGGTCAGGGAACATGCAGTGGCAATGTAGGATAGGTTTCTGAAAAACATCGCAGGGTGGTGCGCATTGTATGGGTGTGTGTTACATTACATTCACTAGTAGGAGTGAGAAAAACATCACGGGGTGGTGCGCATTGTATGGGTGTGTGTTACATTACATTCACTAGTAGGAGTGAGAAAAGCATCACGGTGTGGTGTGAATCGGAGGGTCTGAATAAGGATAGGCAGTGAGTGGCAATGTAGGATGGAGAAAAGCACCGCGGGGTGGTCAGCATGGGCAGGTCAGGGAACATGCAGTGGCAATGTACGATAGGTTTCTGAAAAACCTCGCGGGGTGGTGCGCATTGTATGGGTTTGTGTTACATTACATTCACTAGTAGGAGTGAGAAAAACATCACGGGGTGGTGCGCATTGTATGGGTGTGTGTTACATTACATTCACTAGTAGGAGTGAGAAAAACATCACGGGGTGGTGTGAATCGGAGGGTCTGAATTAGGATAGGCAGTGAGTGGCAATGAAGGTTGGAGAAAAGCACCGCGGGCTGGTCAGCATGGGGAGGTCAGGGAACATGCAGTGGCAATGTAGGATAGGTTTCTGGAAAACATTGCGGGGTCGTGCGCATTGTGTGGGTGTTTGTTACATTACATTCACTAGTAGGAGTGAGAAAAACATCACGGGGTGGTGCGCATTGTATGGGTGTGTGTTACATTACATTCACTATTAGGAGTGAGAAAAACACCACGGGGTGGTGTGAATCAGAGGGTCTGAATTAGGATAGGCAGTGAGTGGCAATGTAGGATGGAGAAAAGCTCCGCGGGGTTGTCAGCAGGGGAGGTCAGGGAACATGCAGTGGCAATGTAGGATAGGTTTCTGAAAAACATCGCGGGGTGGTGCGCATTGTATGGGTGTGTGTTACATTACATTCACTAGTAGGAGTGAGAAAAACATCACGGGGTGGTGCGCATTGTATGGGTGTGTGTTACATTACATTCACTAGTTGGAGTGAGAAAAACATCACGGGGTGGTGTGAATCGGAGGGTCTGAATTAGGATAGGCAGTGAGTGGCAATGTAGGATGGAGAAAAGCACCGCGGGGTGGTCAGCATGGGGAGGTCAGGGAACATGCAGTGGCAATGTAGGATAGGTTTCTGAAAAACATCGCAGGGTGGTGCGCATTGTATGGGTGTGTGTTACATTACATTCACTAGTAGGAGTGAGAAAAACATCATGGGGTGGTGCGCATTGTATGGGTGTGTGTTACATTACATTCACTAGTAGGAGTGAGAAAAACATCACGGGGTGGTGTGAATCGGAGGGTCTGAATTAGGATAGGCAGTGAGTGGCAATGTAGGATGGAGAAAAGCACCGCGGGGTGGTCAGCATGGGGAGGTCAGGGAACATGCAGTGGCAATGTAGGATAGGTTTCTGAAAAACATCGCAGGGTGGTGCGCATTGTATGGGTGTGTGTTACATTACATTCACTAGTAGGAGTGAGAAAAACATCACGGGGTGGTGCGCATTGTATGGGTGTGTGTTACATTACATTCACTAGTAGGAGTGAGAAAAACATCACGGGGTGGTGTGAATCGGAGGGTCTGAATTAGCATAGTCAGTGAGTGGCAATGTAGGATGGAGAAAAGCACCGTGGGGTGGTCAGCATGGGGAGGTCAGGGAACATGCAGTGGCAATGTAGGATAGGTTTCTGAAAAACATCGCAGGGTGGTGCGCATTGTATGGGTGTGTTACATTACATTCACTAGTAGGAGTGAGAAAAACATCACGGGGTGGTGCGCATTGTATGGGTGTGTGTTACGTTACATTCACTAGTAGGAGTGAGAAAAACATCACGGGGTGGTGTGAATCGGAGGGTCTGAATTAGGATAGGCCGTGAGTGGCAATGAAGGATGGAGAAAAGCACCGCGGGGTGGTCAGCATGGGGAGGTCAGGGAACATGCAGTGGCAATGTAAGATAGGTTTCTGGAAAACATCGAGGGGTGGTGCGCATTGTATGGGTGTGTGTTACATTACATTCACTAGTAAGAGTGAGAAAAAAATCACGGGGTGGTGCGCATTGTTTGGGTGTGTATTACATTACATTCACTAGTAGGAGTGAGAAAAGCATCACGGGGTGGTGTGAATCGGAGGGTCTGAATTAGGATAGGCAGTGAGTGGCAATGTAGGATGGAGAAAAGCACCACGGGGTGGGCAGCATGGGGAGGTCAGGGAACATGCAGTGGCAATGTAGGATAGGTTTCTGAAAAACATCGCGGGGTGGTGCGCATGGTATGGGTGTGTGTTACATTACATTCACTAGTAGGAGTGAGAAAAACATAACGGGGTGGTGTGCATTGTATGGGTGTGTGTTACATTACATTCACTAGTAGGAGTGAGAAAAACATCACGGGGTGTGTGAATCGGAGGGTCTGAATTAGGATAGGCAGTGAGTGGCAATGTAGGATGGAGAAAAGCATCGCGGGGTGGTCAGCATGGGGAGGTCAGGGAACATGCAGTGGCAATGTAGGATAGGTTTCTGAAAAACATCGCGGGGTGGTGCGCATGGTATGGGTGTGTGTTACATTACATTCACTAGTAGGAGTGAGAAAAACATCACGGGGTGGTGCGCATTGTATGGGTGTGTGTTACATTACATTCACTAGTAGGAGTGAGAAAAACATCACGGGGTGGTGTGAATCGGAGGGTATGAATTAGGATAGGCAGTGAGTGGCAATGTATGATGGAGAAAAGCACCGCGGGGTGGTCAGCATGGGGAGGTCAGGGAACATGCAGTGGCAATATAGGATAGGTTTCTGAAAAACATCGCGGGGTGGTGCGCATTGTATGGGTGTGTGTTACATTACATTCACTAGTAGGATTGAGAAAAACATCACGGGGTGGTGCGCATTGTATGGGTGTGTGTTACATTACATTCACTAGTAGGAGTGAGAAAAACATCACGGGGTGGTGTGAATCGGAGGGTCTGAATTAGGATAGGCAGTGAGTGGCAATGTAGGATGGAGAAAAGCACCGCGGGGTGGTCAGCATGGGGAGGTCAGGGAACATGCAGTGGCAATGTAGGATAGGTTTCTGAAAAACATCGCAGGGTGGTGCGCATTGTATGGGTGTGTGTTACATTACATTCACTTGTAGGAGTGAGAAAAACATCACGGGGTGGTGCGCATTGTATGGGTGTGTGTAACATTACATTCACTAGTAGGAGTGAGAAAAGCATCACGGGGTGGTGTGAATCGGAGGGTATGAATTAGGATAGGCAGTGAGTGGCAATGTATGATGGAGAAAAGCACCGCGGGGTGGTCAGCATGGGGAGGTCAGGGAACATGCAGTGGCAATATAGGATAGGTTTCTGAAAAACATCGCGGGGTGGTGCGCATTGTATGGGTGTGTGTTACATTACATTCACTAGTAGGATTGAGAAAAACATCACGGGGTGGTGCGCATTGTATGGGTGTGTGTTACATTACATTCACTAGTAGGAGTGAGAAAAACATCACGGGGTGGTGTGAATCGGAGGGTCTGAATTAGGATAGGCAGTGAGTGGCAATGTAGGATGGACAAAAGCACCGCGGGGTGGTCAGCATGGGGAGGTCAGGGAACATGCAGTGGCAATGTAGGATAGGTTTCTGAAAAACATCGCAGGGTGGTGCGCATTGTATGGGTGTGTGTTACATTACATTCACTAGTAGGAGTGAGAAAAACATCACGGGGTGGTGCGCATTGTATGGGTGTGTGTTACATTACATTCACTAGTAGGAGTGAGAAAAGCATCACGGTGTGGTGTGAATCGGAGGGTCTGAATAAGGATAGGCAGTGAGTGGCAATGTAGGATGGAGAAAAGCACCGCGGGGTGGTCAGCATGGGCAGGTCAGGGAACATGCAGTGGCAATGTACGATAGGTTTCTGAAAAACATCGCGGGGTGGTGCGCATTGTATGGGTGTGTGTTACATTACATTCACTAGTAGGAGTGAGAAAAACATCACGGGGTGGTGCGCATTGTATGGGTGTGTGTTACATTACATTCACTAGTAGGAGTGAGAAAAACATCACGGGGTGGTGTGAATTGGAGGGTCTGAATTAGGATAGGCAGTGAGTGGCAATGAAGGTTGGAGAAAAGCACCGCGGGCTGGTCAGCATGGGGAGGTCAGGGAACATGCAGTGGCAATGTAGGATAGGTTTCTGGAAAACATCGCGGGGTCGTGCGCATTGTGTGGGTGTTTGTTACATTACATTCACTAGTAGGAGTGAGAAAAACATCACGGGGTGGTGCGCATTGTATGGGTGTGTGTTACATTACATTCACTATTAGGAGTGAGAAAAACACCACGGGGTGGTGTGAATCAGAGGTTCTGAATTAGGATAGGCAGTGAGTGGCAATGTAGGATGGAGAAAAGCACCGCGGGGTTGTCAGCACGGGAGGTCAGGGAACATGCAGTGGCAATGTAGGATAGGTTTCTGAAAAACATCGCGGGGTGGTGCGCATTGTATGGGTGTGTGTTACATTACATTCACTAGTAGGAGTGAGAAAAACATCACGGGGTGGTGCGCATTGTATGGGTGTGTGTTACATTACATTCACTAGTTGGAGTGAGAAAAACATCACGGGGTGGTGTGAATCGGAGGGTCTGAATTAGGATAGGCAGTGAGTGGCAATGTAGGATGGAGAAAAGCACCGCGGGGTGGTCAGCATGGGGAGGTCAGGGAACATGCAGTGGCAATGTAGGATAGGTTTCTGAAAAACATCGCAGGGTGGTGCGCATTGTATGGGTGTGTGTTACATTACATTCACTAGTAGGAGTGAGAAAAACATCATGGGGTGGTGCGCATTGTATGGGTGTGTGTTACATTACATTCACTAGTAGGAGTGAGAAAAACATCACGGGGTGGTGTGAATCGGAGGGTCTGAATTAGGATAGGCAGTGAGTGGCAATGTAGGATGGAGAAAAGCACCGCGGGGTGGTCAGCATGGGGAGGTCAGGGAACATGCAGTGGCAATGTAGGATAGGTTTCTGAAAAACATCGCAGGGTGGTGCGCATTGTATGGGTGTGTGTTACATTACATTCACTAGTAGGAGTGAGAAAAACATCACGGGGTGGTGCGCATTGTATGGGTGTGTGTTACATTACATTCACTAGTAGGAGTGAGAAAAACATCACGGGGTGGTGTGAATCGGAGGGTCTGAATTAGCATAGTCAGTGAGTGGCAATGTAGGATGGAGAAAAGCACCGTGGGGTGGTCAGCATGGGGAGGTCAGGGAACATGCAGTGGCAATGTAGGATAGGTTTCTGAAAAACATCGCAGGGTGGTGCGCATTGTATGGGTGTGTTACATTACATTCACTAGTAGGAGTGAGAAAAACATCACGGGGTGGTGCGCATTGTATGGGTGTGTGTTACATTACATTCACTAGTAGGAGTGAGAAAAACATCACGGGGTGGTGTGAATCGGAGGGTCTGAATTAGGATAGGCCGTGAGTGGCAATGAAGGATGGAGAAAAGCACCGCGGGGTGGTCAGCATGGGGAGGTCAGGGAACATGCAGTGGCAATGTAAGATAGGTTTCTGGAAAACATCGCGGGGTGGTGCGCATTGTATGGGTGTGTGTTACATTACATTCACTAGTAAGAGTGAGAAAAAAATCACGGGGTGGTGCGCATTGTTTGGGTGTGTATTACATTACATTCACTAGTAGGAGTGAGAAAAGCATCACGGGGTGGTGTGAATCGGAGGGTCTGAATTAGGATAGGCAGTGAGTGGCAATGTAGGATGGAGAAAAGCACCACGGGGTGGGCAGCATGGGGAGGTCAGGGAACATGCAGTGGCAATGTAGGATAGGTTTCTGAAAAACATCGCGGGGTGGTGCGCATGGTATGGGTGTGTGTTACATTACATTCACTAGTAGGAGTGAGAAAAACATAACGGGGTGGTGTGCATTGTATGGGTGTGTGTTACATTACATTCACTAGTAGGAGTGAGAAAAACATCACGGGGTGTGTGAATCGGAGGGTCTGAATTAGGATAGGCAGTGAGTGGCAATGTAGGATGGAGAAAAGCATCGCGGGGTGGTCAGCATGGGGAGGTCAGGGAACATGCAGTGTCAATGTAGGATAAGTTTCTGAAAAACATCGCGGGGTGGTGCGCATGGTATGGGTGTGTGTTACATTACATTCACTAGTAGGAGTGAGAAAAACATCACGGGGTGGTGCGCATTGTATGGGTGTGTGTTACATTACATTCACTAGTAGGAGTGAGAAAAACATCACGGGGTGGTGTGAATCGGAGGGTATGAATTAGGATAGGCAGTGAGTGGCAATGTATGATGGAGAAAAGCACCGCGGGGTGGTCAGCATGGGGAGGTCAGGGAACATGCAGTGGCAATATAGGATAGGTTTCTGAAAAACATCGCGGGGTGGTGCGCATTGTATGGGTGTGTGTTACATTACATTCACTAGTAGGATTGAGAAAAACATCACGGGGTGGTGCGCATTGTATGGGTGTGTGTTACATTACATTCACTAGTAGGAGTGATAAAAACATCACGGGGTGGTGTGAATCGGAGGGTCTGAATTAGGATAGGCAGTGAGTGGCAATGTAGGATGGAGAAAAGCACCGCGGGGTGGTCAGCATGGGGAGGTCAGGGAACATGCAGTGGCAATGTAGGATAGGTTTCTGAAAAACATCGCAGGGTGGTGCGCATTGTATGGGTGTGTGTTACATTACATTCACTTGTAGGAGTGAGAAAAACATCACGGGGTGGTGCGCATTGTATGGGTGTGTGTAACATTACATTCACTAGTAGGAGTGAGAAAAGCATCACGGTGTGGTGTGAATTGGAGGGTCTGAATTAGGATAGGCAGTGAGTGGCAATGTAGGATGGAGAAAAGCACCGCGGGGTGGTCAGCATGGGCAGGTCAGGGAACATGCAGTGGCAATGTACGATAGGTTTCTGAAAAACATCGCGGGGTGGTGCGCATTGTATGGGTGTGTGTTACATTACATTCACTAGTAGGAGTGAGAAAAACATCACGGGGTGGTGCGCATTGTATGGGTGTGTGTTACATTACATTCACTAGTAGGAGTGAGAAAAACATCACGGGGTGGTGTGAATCGGAGGGTCTGAATTAGGATAGGCAGTGAGTGGCAATGAAGGTTGGAGAAAAGCACCGCGGGCTGGTCCGCATGGGGAGATCAGGGAACATGCATTGGCAATGTAGGATAGGTTTCTGAAAAACATCGCGGGGTGGTGCGCATTGTATGGGTGTGAGTTACATTACATTCACTAGTAGGAGTGAGAAAAACATCACGGGGTGGTGCGCATTGTATGGGTGTGTGTTACATTACATTCACTAGTAGGAGTGAGAAAAACATCACGGGGTGGTGTGAATCGGAGGGTCTGAATTAGGATAGGCAGTGAGTGGCAATGTAGGATGGAGAAAAGAACCGCGGGGTGTTCAGCATGGGGAGGTCAGGGAACATGCAGTGGCAATGTAGGATAGGTTTCTGAAAAACATCGCGGGGTGGTGCGCATTGTATGGGTGTGTGTTACATTACATTCACTAGTAGGAGTGAGAAAAACATCACGGGGTGGTGCGCATTGTATGGGTGTGTGTTACATTACATTCACTAGTAGGAGTGAGAAAAACATCACGGGGTGGTGCACATTGTATGGGTGTGTGTTACATTACATTCACTAGTAGGAGTGAGAAAAACATCACGGGGTGGTGTGAATCGGAGGGTCTGAATTAGGATAGGCAGTGAGTGGCAATGTAGGATGGAGAAAAGCACCGCGTGGTGGTCAGCATGGTGAGGTCAGGGAACATGCAGTGGCAATGTAGGATAGGTTTCTGAAAAACATTGCGGGGTGATGCGCATTGTATGGGTGTGTGTTACATTACATTCACTAGTAGGAGTGAGAAAAACATCACGGGGTGGTGCGCATTGTATGGGTGTGTGTTACATTACATTCACTAGTAGGAGTGAGAAAAACATCACGGGGTGGTGCACATTGTATGGGTGTGTGTTACATTACATTCACTAATAGGAGTGAGAAAAACATCACGGGGTGGTGTGAATCGGAGGGTCTGAATTAGGATAGGCAGTGAGTGGCAATGTAGGATGGAGAAAAGCACCGCGGGGTGGTCAGCATGGGGAGGTCAGGGAACATGCAGTAGCAATGTAGGATACGTTTCTGAAAAACATCGCGGGGTGGTGCGCATTGTATGGGTGTGTGTTACATTGCATTCACTAGTAGGAGTGAGAAAAACATCACGGGGTGGTGTGAATCGGAGGGTCTGAATTAGGATAGGCAGTGAGTGGCAAGATAGGATGGAGAAAAGCAACGCAGGGAGGTCAGCATGGGGAGGTCAGGGAACATGCAGTGGCAATGTAGGATAGGTTTCTGAAAAACATCGCGGGGTGGTGCGCATGGTATGGGTGTGTGTTACATTACATTCACTAGTAGGAGTGAGAAAAACATCACGGGGTGGTGCGCATTGTATGGGTGTGTGTTACATTACATTCACTAGTAGGAGTGAGAAAAACATCACGGGGTGGTGTGAATCGGAGGGTATGAATTAGGATAGGCAGTGAGTGGCAATGTATGATGGAGAAAAGCACCGCGGGGTGGTCAGCATGGGGAGGTCAGGGAACATGCAGTGGCAATGTAGGATAGGTTTCTGAAAAACATCGCGGGGTGGTGCGCATTGTATGGGTGTGAGTTACATTACATTCACTAGTAGGAGTGAGAAAAACATCACGGGGAGGTGCGCATTGTATGGGTGTGTGTTACATTACATTCACTAGTAGGAGTGAGAAAAACATCACGGGGTGGTGTGAATCGGAG
The DNA here is from genome assembly GCF_034190915.1 of Cavia porcellus. Lineage (NCBI taxonomy): Eukaryota > Metazoa > Chordata > Mammalia > Rodentia > Caviidae > Cavia > Cavia porcellus. The sequence goes on along the minus strand of NW_026947662.1, from coordinate 113,588 downwards.
GGTCTGAATTAGGATAGGCAGTGAGTGGCAATGTAGGATGGAGAAAAGAACCGCGGGGTGGTCAGCATGGGGAGGTCAGGGAACATGCAGTGGCAATGTAGGATAGGTTTCTGAAAAACATCGCGGGGTGGTGCGCATTGTATGGGTGTGTGTTACATTACATTCACTAGTAGGAGTGAGAAAAACATCACGGGGTGGTGCGCATTGTATGGGTGTGTGTTACATTACATTCACTAGTAGGAGTGAGAAAAACATCACGGGGTGGTGCGCATTGTATGGGTGTGTGTTACATTACATTCACTAGTAGGAGTGAGAAAAACATCACGGGGTGGTGTGAATCGGAGGGTCTGAATTAGGATAGGCAGTGAGTGGCAATGAAGGTTGGAGAAAAGCACCGCGGGCTGGTCAGCATGGGGAGATCAGGGAACATGCAGTGGCAATGTAGGATAGGTTTCTGAAAAACATCGCGGGGTGGTGCGCATTGTATGGGTGTGAGTTACATTACATTCACTAGTAGGAGTGAGAAAAACATCACGGGGTGGTGCGCATTGTATGGGTGTGTGTTACATTACATTCACTAGTAGGAGTGAGAAAAACATCACGGGGTGGTGTGAATCGGAGGGTCTGAATTAGGATAGGCAGTGAGTGGCAATGTAGGATGGAGAAAAGAACCGCGGGGTGGTCAGCATGGGGAGGTCAGGGAACATGCAGTGGCAATGTAGGATAGGTTTCTGAAAAACATCGCGGGGTGGTGCACATTGTATGGGTGTGTGTTACATTACATTCACTAGTAGGAGTGAGAAAAACATCACGGGGTGGTGCGCATTGTATGGGTGTGTGTTACATTACATTCACTAGTAGGAGTGAGAAAAACATCACGGGGTGGTGCACATTGTATTGCTGTGTGTTACATTACATTCACTAGTAGGAGTGAGAAAAACATCACGGGGTGGTGTGAATCGGAGGGTCTGAATTAGGATAGGCAGTGAGTGGCAATGTAGGATGGAGAAAAGCACCGCGTGGTGGTCAGCATGGTGAGGTCAGGGAACATGCAGTGGCAATGTAGGATAGGTTTCTGAAAAACATTGCGGGGTGATGCGCATTGTATGGGTGTGTGTTACATTACATTCACTAGTAGGAGTGAGAAAAACATCACGGGGTGATGCGCATTGTATGGGTGTGTGTTACATTACATTCACTAGTAGGAGTGAGAAAAACATCACGGGGTGGTGCACATTGTATGGGTGTGTGTTACATTACATTCACTAGTAGGAGTGAGAAAAACATCACGGGGTGGTGTGAATCGGAGGGTCTGAATTAGGATAGGCAGTGAGTGGCAATGTAGGATGGAGAAAAGCACCGCGGGGTGGTCAGCATGGGGAGGTCTGGGAACATGCAGTCTCAATGTAGGATAGTTTTCTGAAAAGCATCTCGGGGTGGTGCGCATTGTATGGGTGTGTGTTACATTACATTCACTAGTAGGAGTGAAAAAAACATCACGGGGTGGTGCGCATTGTATGGGTGTGTGTTACATTACATTCACTAGTAGGAGTGAGAAAAACATCACGGGGTGGTGTTAATCGGAGGGTCTGAATTCGGATAGTCAATGAGTGGCAATGTACGATGGAGAAAAGCACCGCGGGGTGGTCAGCATGGGGAGGTCAGGGAACATGCAGTGGCAATGTAGGATAGGTTTCTGAAAAAGATCGCGGGTGGTGCGCATTGTATGGGTGTGTGTTACATTACATTCACTAGTAGGAGTGAGAAAAACATCACGGGGTGGTGCGCATTGTATGGGTGTGTGTTACATTACATTCACTAGTAGGAGTGAGAAAAACATCACGGGGTGGTATGAATCGGAGGGTCTGAATTAGGATAGGCAGTGAGTGGCAATGTAGGATGGAGAAAAGCACCGCGGGGTGGTCAGCATGAGGAAGTCAGGGAACATGCAGTGGCAATGTAAGATAGGTTTCTGAAAAACATCGCGGGGTGGTGCGCATTGTATGGGTGTGTGTTACATTACATTCACAGGTAGGAGTGAGAAAAACATTACGGGGTAGTGCGCATTGTATGGGTGTGTGTTACATTACATTCACTAGTAGGAGTGAGAAAAATATCACGGGGTGGTGTGAATCGGAGGGTCTGAATTAGGATAGGCAGTGAGTGGCAATGTAGGATGGAGAAAAGCACTGCGGGATGGTCAGCATGGGGAGGTCAGGGCACATGCAGTGGCAATGTAGGATAGGTTTCTGAAAAACATCGCGGGGTGGTGCGCATTGTATGGGTGTGAGTTACATTACATTCACTAGTAGGAGTGAGAAAAACATCACGGGGTGGTGCGCATTGTATGGGTGTGTGTTACATTACATTCACTAGTAGGAGTGAGAAAAACATCACGGGGTGGTGTGAATCGGAGGGTCTGAATTAGGATAGGCAGTGAGTGGCAATGTAGGATGGAGAAAAGCACCGCGGGTTGGTCAGCATGGGGAGGTCAGGGAACATGCAGTGGCAATGTAGGATAGGTTTCTGAAAAACATCGCGGGGTGGTGTGCATTGTATGGGTGTGTGTTACATTACATTCACTAGTAGGAGTGAGAAAAACATCACGGGGTGGTGTGAATCGGAGGGTCTGAATTAGGATAGGCAGTGAGTGGCCATGTAGGATGGAGAAAAGCACCGCGGGTTGGTCAGCATGGAGAGGTCAGGGCACATGCAGTGGCAATGTAGGATAGGTTTCTGGAAAACATCGCGGGGTGGTGCGCATTGTGTGGGTGTTTGTTACATTACATTCACTAGTAGGAGTGAGAAAAACATCACGGAGTGGTGCGTATTGTATGGGTGTGTTACATTACATTCACTAGTAGGAGTGAGAAAAACATCACGGGGTGGTGTGAATCAGAGGGTCTGAATTAGGTTAGGCAGTGAGTGGCAATGTAGGATGGAGAAAAGCACCGCGGGGTGGTCAGCATGGGGAGGTCAGGGAACATGCAGTGGCAATATAGGATAGGTTTCAGAAAAACATCGCGGGGTGGTGCGCATTGTATGGGTGTGTGTTACATTACATTCACTAGTAGGAGTGAGAAAAACATCACGGGGTGGTGCGCATTGTATGAGTGTGTGATACATTACATTCACTAGTAGGAGTGAGAAAAACATCACGGGGTGGTGCGCATTGTATGGGTATGTGTTACATTACATTCACTAGTAGGAGTGAGAAAAACATCGCGGGGTGGTGCGCATTGTATGGGTTTGTGTTACATTACATTCACTAGTAGGAGTGAGAAAAACATCACGGGGTGGTGCGCATTGTATGGGTGTGTGTTACATTACATTCACTAGTAGGAGTGAGAAAAACATCACGGGGTGGTGTGAATCGGAGGGTCTGAATTAGGATAGGCAGTGAGTGGCAATGAAGGTTGGAGAAAAGCACCGCGGGCTGGTCAGCATGGGGAGGTCAGGGAACATGCAGTGGCAATGTAGGATAGGTTTCTGAAAACATCGCGGGGTGGTGCGCATTGTGTGGCTGTTTGTTACATTACATTCACTAGTAGGAGTGAGAAAAACATCACGGGGTGGTGCGCATTGTATGGGTGTGTGTTACATTACATTCACTATTAGGAGTGAGAAAAACACCACGGGGTGGTGTGAATCAGAGGGTCTGAATTAGGATAGGCAGTGAGTGGCAATGTAGGATGGAGAAAAGCACCGCGGGGTTGTCAGCAGGGGAGGTCAGGGAACATGCAGTGGCAATGTAGGATAGGTTTCTGAAAAACATCGCGGGGTGGTGCGCATTGTATGGGTGTGTGTTACATTACATTCACTAGTAGGAGTGAGAAAAACATCACGGGGTGGTGCGCATTGTATGGGTGTGTGTTACATTACATTCACTAGTAGGAGTGAGAAAAACATCACGGGGTGGTGTGAATCGGAGGGTCTGAATTAGGATAGGCAGTGAGTGGCAATGTAGGATGGAGAAAAGCACCGCGGGGTGGTCAGCATGGGGAGGTCAGGGAACATGCAGTGGCAATGTAGGATAGGTTTCTGAAAAACATCGCAGGGTGGTGCGCATTGTATGGGTGTGTGTTACATTACATTCACTAGTAGGAGTGAGAAAAACATCATGGGGTGGTGCGCATTGTATGGGTGTGTGTTACATTACATTCACTAGTAGGAGTGAGAAAAACATCACGGGGTGGTGTGAATCGGAGTGTCTGAATTAGAATAGGCAGTGAGTGGCAATGTAGGATAGAGAAAAGCACCGCCGGGTGGTCAGCATGGGGATGTCAGGGAATATGCTGTGGCAATGTAGGATAGGTTTCTGAAAAACATCGCGGGGTGGTGCGCATTGTATGGGTGTGTGTTACATTACATTCACTAGTAGGAGTGAGAAAAACATCACGGGGTGGTGCGCATTGTATGGGTGTGTGTTACATTACATTCACTAGTAGGAGTGAGAAAAACATCACGGGGTGGTGTGAATCGGAGGGTCGGAAATAGGATAGGCAGTGAGTGGCAATGTAGGATGGAGAAAAGCACCGCGGGGTGGTCAGCATGGGGAGGTCAGGGAACATGCAGTGGCAATGTAGGATAGGTTTCTGAAAAACATCGCAGGGTGGTGCGCATTGTATGGGTGTGTGTTACATTACATTCACTAGTAGGAGTGAGAAAAACATCACGGGGTGGTGCGCATTGTACGGGTGTGTGTTACATTACATTCACTAGTAGGAGTGAGAAAAACATCACGGGGTGGTGTGAATCGGAGGGTCTGAATTAGGATAGGCAGTGAGTGGCAATGTAGGATGGAGAAAAGCACCGTGGGGTGGTCAGCATGGGGAGGTCAGGGAACATGCAGTGGCAATGTAGGATAGGTTTCTGAAAAACATCGCAGGGTGGTGTGCATTGTATGGGTGTGTTACATTACATTCACTAGTAGGAGTGAGAAAAACATCACGGGGTGGTGCGCATTGTATGGGTGTGTGTTACATTACATTCACTAGTAGGAGTGAGAAAAACATCACAGGGTGGTGTGAATCGGAGGGTCTGAATTAGGATAGGCCGTGAGTGGCAATGAAGGATGGAGAAAAGCACCGCGGGGTGGTCAGCATGGGGAGGTCAGGGAACATGCAGTGGCAATGTAAGATAGGTTTCTGGAAAACATCGCGGGGTGGTGCGCATTGTATTGGTGTGTGTTACATTACATTCACTAGTAAGAGTGAGAAAAAAATCACGGGGTGGTACGCATTGTTTGGGTGTGTATTACATTACATTCACTAGTAGGAGTGAGAAAAGCATCACGGGGTGGTGTGAATCGGAGGGTCTGAATTAGGATAGGCAGTGAGTGGCAATGTAGGATGGAGAAAAGCACCAAGGGGTGGGCAGCATGGGGAGGTCAGGGAACATGCAGTGGCAATGTAGGATAGGTTTCTGAAAAACATCGCGGGGTGGTGCGCATGGTATGGGTGTGTGTTACATTACATTCACTAGTAGGAGTGAGAAAAACATAACGGGGTGGTGTGCATTGTATGGGTGTGTGTTACATTACATTCACTAGTAGGAGTGAGAAAAACATCACGGGGTGTGTGAATCGGAGGGTCTGAATTAGGATAGGCAGTGAGTGGCAATGTAGGATGGAGAAAAGCATCGCGGGGTGGTCAGCATGGGGAGGTCAGGGAACATGCAGTGGCAATGTAGGATAGGTTTCTGAAAAACATCGCGGGGTGGTGCGCATGGTATGGGTGTGTGTTACATTACATTCACTAGTAGGAGTGAGAAAAACATCACGGGGTGGTGCGCATTGTATGGGTGTGTGTTACATTACATTCACTAGTAGGAGTGAGAAAAACATCACGGGGTGGTGTGAATCGGAGGGTATGAATTAGGATAGGCAGTGAGTGGCAATGTATGATGGAGAAAAGCACCGCGGGGTGGTCAGCATGGGGAGGTCAGGGAACATGCAGTGGCAATATAGGATAGGTTTCTGAAAAACATCCCGGGGTGGTGCGCATTGTATGGGTGTGTGTTACATTACATTCACTAGTAGGAGTGAGAAAAGCATCACGGTGTGGTGTGAATCGGAGGGTCTGAATTAGGATAGGCAGTGAGTGGCAATGTAGGATGGAGAAAAGCACCGCGGGGTGGTCAGCATGGGCAGGTCAGGGAACATGCAGTGGCAATGTACGATAGGTTTCTGAAAAACATCGCGGGGTGGTGCGCATTGTATGGGTGTGTGTTACATTACATTCACTAGTAGGAGTGAGAAAGACATCACGGGGTGGTGTGAATCGGAGTGTCTGAATTAGAATAGGCAGTGAGTGGCAATATAGGATGGAGAAAAGCACCGCCGGGTGGTCAGCATGGGGATGTCAGGGAACATGCTGTGGGAATGTAGGATAGGTTTCTGAAAAACATCACGGGGTGGTGCGCATTGTATGGGTGTGTGTTACATTACATTCACTAGTAGGAGTGAGAAAAACATCACGGGGTGGTGCGCATTGTATGGGTGTGTGTTACATTACATTCACTAGTAGGAGTGAGAAAAACATCACGGGGTGGTGTGAATCGGAGGGTCTGAATTAGGATAGGCAGTGAGTGGCAATGTAGGATGGAGAAAAGCACCGCGGGGTGGTCAGCATGGGGAGGTCAGGGAACATGCAGTGGCAATGTAGGATAGGTTTCTGAAAAACATCGCAGGGTGGTGCGCATTGTATGGGTGTGTGTCACATTACATTCACTAGTAGGAGTGAGAAAAACATCACGGGGTGGTGCGCATTGTATGGGTGTGTGTTACATTACATTCCCTAGTAGTAGTGAGAAAAACATCACGGGGTGGTGTGAATCGGACGGTCTGAATTAGGATAGGCAGTGAGTGGCAATGTAGGATGGAGAAAAGCACCGCGGGGTGGTCAGCATGGGGAGGTCAGGGAAAATGCAGTGGCAATGTAGGACAGGTTTCTGAAAAACATCGCGGGGTGGTGTGCATTGTATGGGTGTGTGTTACATTACATTCACTAGTAGGAGTGAGAAAAACATCACGGGGTGGTGCGCATTGTATGGTGTGTGTTACATTACATTCATTAGTAGGAGTGAGAAAAACTTCACGGGGTGGTGTGAATCGGAGGGTCTGAATTACTATAGGCAGTGAGTGGCAATGTAGGATGGACAAAAGCACCGCGGGGTGGTCAGCATGAGGAGGTCAGGGAACATGCAGTGGCAATGTAGGATAGGTTTCTGAAAAACATCGCGGAGTGGTGCGCATTGTATGGGTGTGTGTTACATTACATTCACTATTAGGAGTGAGAAAAACATCACGGGATGGTGCGCATTGTATGGGTGTGTGTTACATTGCATTCACTAGTAGGAGTGAGAAAAACATCACAGGGTGGTGTGAATCGGAGGGTCTGAATTAGGATAGGCAGTGAGTGGCAATGTAGGATGGAGAAAAGCACCGCGGGGTGGTCAGCATGGGGAGGTCAGGGAACATGCAGTGGCAATGTAGGATAGGTTTCTGAAAAACATCGCGGGGTGGTGCGCATTGTATGGGTGTGTGTTACATTACATTCACTAGTAGGAGTGAGAAAAACATCACGGGGTGGTGCGCATTGTATGGGTGTGTGTTACATTACATTCACTAGTAGGAGTGAGAAAAACATCACGGGGTGGTGTGAATCGGAGGGTCTGAATTAGGATAGGCAGTGAGTGGCAATGTAGGATGGAGAAAAGCACCGCGGGGTGGTCAGCATGGGGAGGTCAGGGAACATGCAGTGGTAATGTAGGATAGGTTTCTGAAAAACATCGCGGGGTGGTGCGCATTGTATGGGTGTGTGTTACATTACATTCACTAGTAGGAGTGAGAAAAACATCACGGGGTGGTGCGCATTGTATGGGTGTGTGTTACATTACATTCACTAGTAGGAGTGAGAAAAACATCACGGGGTGGTGTGAATCGGAGGGTCTGAATTAGGATAGACAGTGAGTGGCAATGTAGGGTGGAGAAAAACACCGCGGGGTGGTCAGCATGGGGAGGTCAGGGAACATGCAGTGGCAATGTAGGATAGGTTTCTGAAAAACATCGCGGGGTGGTGCGCATTGTATGGGTGTGTGTTACATTACATTCACTAGTAGGAGTGAGAAAAACATCATGGGGTGGTGCGCATTGTATGGGTGTGTGTTACATTACATTCACTAGTAGGAGTGAGAAAAACATCACGGGGTGGTGTGAATCGGATGGTCTGAATTAGGATAGGCAGTGAGTGGCAATGTAGGATGGAGAAAAGCACCGCGGGGTGGTCAGGATGGGGAGGTCAGGGAACATGCAGTGGCAATGTAGGATAGGTTTCTGAAAAAGATCGCGGGGTGGTGCGCATTGTATGGGTGTGTGTTACATTACATTCACTAGTAGGAGTGAGAAAAGCATCACGGGGTGGTGCGCATTGTATGGGTGTGTGTTACATTACATTCACTAGTAGGAGTGAGAAAAACATCACGGGGTGGTGTGAATCAGAGGGTCTGAATTAGGATAGGCAGTGAGTGGCAAGATAGGATGGAGAAAAGCAACGCAGGGAGGTCAGCATGGGGAGGTCAGGGAACATGCAGTGGCAATGTAGGATAGGTTTCTGAAAAACATCGCGGGGTGGTGCGCATTGTATGGGTGTGTGTTACATTACATTCACTAGTAGGAGTGAGAAAAACATCACGGGGTGGTGCGCATTGTATGGTGTGTGTTACATTACATTCAATAGTAGGAGTGAGAAAAACATCACGGCGTGGTGTGAATCGGAGGGTCTGAATTAGGATAGGCAGTGAGTGGCAATGTAGGATGGAGAAAAGCACCGCGGGGTGGTCAGCATGGGGAGGTCAGGGAACATGCAGTGGCAATGTAGGATAGGTTTCTGAAAAACATCGCGGGGTGGTGCGCATTGTATGGGTGTGTGTTACATTACATTCACTAGTAGGAGTGAGAAAAACATCACGGGGTGCTGCGCATTGTATGGGTGTGTGTTACATTACATTCCCTAGTAGGAGTGAGAAACACATCACGGGGTGGTGTGAATCGGACGGTGTGAATTAGGATAGGCAGTGAGTGGCAATGTAGGATGGAGAAAAGCACCGCGGGGTGGTCAGCATGGGGAGGTCAGGGAACATGCAGTGGTAATGTAGGATAGGTTTCTGAAAAACATCGCGGGGTGGTGCGCATTGTATGCGTGTGTGTTACATTACATTCACTAGTAGGAGTGAGAAAAACATCACGGGGTGGTTTGAATCGGAGGGTCTGAATTAGGATAGACAGTGAGTGGCAATGTAGGGTGGAGAAAAGCACCGCGGGGTGGTCAGCATGGGGAGGTCAGGGAACATGCAGTGGCAATGTAGGATAGGTTTCTGAAAAACATCGCGGGGTGGTGCGCATTGTATGGGTGTGTGTTACATTACATTCAATAGTAGGAGTGAGAAAAACATCATGGGGTGGTGCGCATTGTATGGGTGTGTGTTACATTACATTCACTAGTAGGAGTGAGAAAAACATCACGGGGTGGTGTGAATCGGAGGGTCTGAATTAGGATAGGCAGTGAGTGGCAATGTAGGATGGAGAAAAGCACCGCGGGGTGGTCAGGATGAGGAGGTCAGGGAACATGCAGTGGCAATGTAGGATAGGTTTCTGAAAAACATCGCGGGGTGGTGCGCATTGTATGGGTGTGTGTTACATTACATTCACTAGTAGGAGTGAGAAAAACATCGCGGGGTGGTGCGCATTGTATGGGTGTGTGTTACATTACATTCACTAGTAGGAGTGAGAAAAACATCACGGGGTGGTGTGATTCGGAGGGTCTGAATTAGAATAGGCAGTCAGTGGCAATATAGGATGGAGAAAAGCACCGCCGGGTGGTCAGCATGGGGATGTCAGGGAACATGCAGTGGCAATGTAGGATAGGTTTCTGAAAAACATCGCGGGGTGGTGCGCATTGTATGGGTGTGTGTTACATTACATTCACTAGTAGGAGTGAGAAAAACATCACGGGGTCGTGCGCATTGTATGGGTGGGTGTTACATTACATTCACTAGTAGGAGTGAGAAAAACATCACGGGGTGGTGTGAATCGGAGGGTCTGAATTAGGATAGGCAGTGAGTGGCAATGTAGGATGGAGAAAAGCACCGCGGGGTGGTCAGCATGGGGAGGTCAGGGAACATGCAGTGGCAATGTAGGATAGGTTTCTGAAAAACATCGCGGGGTGGTGCGCATTGTATGGGTGTGTGTTACATTACATTCACTAGTAGGAGTGAGAAAAACATCCCGGGGTGGTGTGAATCGGAGGGTCTGAATTAGGATAGGCAGTGAGTGGCAATGTAGGATTTGGAAAAGCACCGCGGGGTGGTCAGCAAGGGGAGGTCAGGAAACATGCAGTAGCAATGTAGGATAGGTTTCTGAAAAACATCGTGGGGTGGTGCGCATTGTATGGGTGTGTGTTACATTACATTCACTAGTAGGAGTGAGAAAAATATCACGGGGTGGTGCACATTGTATGGGTGTGTGTTACATTACATTCACTAGTAGGAGTGAGAAAAGCATCACGGGGTGGTGTGAATCGGAGGGTCTGAATTAGGATAGGCAGTGAGTGGCAATGTAGGATGGAGAAAAGCACCGCGGGGTGGTCAGCATGTGGAGGTCAGGGAACATGCAGTGGCAATGTAGGATAGGTTTCTGAAAAACATCACGGGGTGGTGCGCATTGTATGGGTGTGTTACATTACATTCACGAGTAGGAGTGAGACAAACATCACGGGGTGGTGCGCATTGTATGGGTGTGTGTTACATTACATTCACTAGTAGGAGTGAGAAAAACATCACGGGGTGGTGTGAATCGGAGGGTCTGAATTAGGATAGGCAGTGAGTGGCAATGTAGGATGGAGAAAAGCACCGCGGGGTGGTCAGCATGGGGAGGTCAGGGAACATGCAGTGGCAATGTAGGATAGGTTTCTGAAAAACATCGCAGGGTGGTGCGCATTGTATGGGTGTGTGTTACATTACATTCACTAGTAGGAGTGAGAAAAACATCATGGGGTGGTGCGCATTGTATGGGTGTGTGTTACATTACATTCACTAGTAGGAGTGAGAAAAACATCACGGGGTGGTGTGAATCGGAGTGTCTGAATTAGAATAGGCAGTGAGTGGCAATGTAGGATAGAGAAAAGCACCGCCGGGTGGTCAGCATGGGGATGTCAGGGAATATGCTGTGGCAATGTAGGATAGGTTTCTGAAAAACATCGCGGGGTGGTGCGCATTGTATGGGTGTGTGTTACATTACATTCACTAGTAGGAGTGAGAAAAACATCACGGGGTGGTGCGCATTGTATGGGTGTGTGTTACATTACATTCACTAGTAGGAGTGAGAAAAACATCACGGGGTGGTGTGAATCGGAGGGTCTGAAATAGGATAGGCAGTGAGTGGCAATGTAGGATGGAGAAAAGCACCGCGGGGTGGTCAGCATGGGGAGGTCAGGGAACATGCAGTGGCAATGTAGGATAGGTTTCTGAAAAACATCGCAGGGTGGTGCGCATTGTATGGGTGTGTGTTACATTACATTCACTAGTAGGAGTGAGAAAAACATCACGGGGTGGTGCGCATTGTACGGGTGTGTGTTACATTACATTCACTAGTAGGAGTGAGAAAAACATCACGGGGTGGTGTGAATCGGAGGGTCTGAATTAGGATAGGCAGTGAGTGGCAATGTAGGATGGAGAAAAGCACCGTGGGGTGGTCAGCATGGGGAGGTCAGGGAACATGCAGTGGCAATGTAGGATAGGTTTCTGATAAACATCGCAGGGTGGTGTGCATTGTATGGGTGTGTTACATTACATTCACTAGTAGGAGTGAGAAAAACATCACGGGGTGGTGCGCATTGTATGGGTGTGTGTTACATTACATTCACTAGTAGGAGTGAGAAAAACATCACAGGGTGGTGTGAATCGGAGGGTCTGAATTAGGATAGGCCGTGAGTGGCAATGAAGGATGGAGAAAAGCACCGCGGGGTGGTCAGCATGGGGAGGTCAGGGAACATGCAGTGGCAATGTAAGATAGGTTTCTGGAAAACATCGCGGGGTGGTGCGCATTGTATTGGTGTGTGTTACATTACATTCACTAGTAAGAGTGAGAAAAAAATCACGGGGTGGTGCGCATTGTTTGGGTGTGTATTACATTACATTCACTAGTAGGAGTGAGAAAAGCATCACGGGGTGGTGTGAATCGGAGGGTCTGAATTAGGATAGGCAGTGAGTGGCAATGTAGGATGGAGAAAAGCACCAAGGGGTGGGCAGCATGGGGAGGTCAGGGAACATGCAGTGGCAATGTAGGATAGGTTTCTGAAAAACATCGCGGGGTGGTGCGCATGGTATGGGTGTGTGTTACATTACATTCACTAGTAGGAGTGAGAAAAACATAACGGGGTGGTGTGCATTGTATGGGTGTGTGTTACATTACATTCACTAGTAGGAGTGAGAAAAACATCACGGGGTGTGTGAATCGGAGGGTCTGAATTAGGATAGGCAGTGAGTGGCAATGTAGGATGGAGAAAAGCATCGCGGGGTGGTCAGCATGGGGAGGTCAGGGAACATGCAGTGGCAATGTAGGATAGGTTTCTGAAAAACATCGCGGGGTGGTGCGCATGGTATGGGTGTGTGTTACATTACATTCACTAGTAGGAGTGAGAAAAACATCACGGGGTGGTGCGCATTGTATGGGTGTGTGTTACATTACATTCACTAGTAGGAGTGAGAAAAACATCACGGGGTGGTGTGAATCGGAGGGTATGAATTAGGATAGGCAGTGAGTGGCAATGTATGATGGAGAAAAGCACCGCGGGGTGGTCAGCATGGGGAGGTCAGGGAACATGCAGTGGCAATATAGGATAGGTTTCTGAAAAACATCCCGGGGTGGTGCGCATTGTATGGGTGTGTGTTTCATTACATTCACTAGTAGGATTGAGAAAAACATCACGGGGTGGTGCGCATTGTATGGGTGTGTGTTACATTACATTCACTAGTAGGAGTGAGAAAAGCATCACGGTGTGGTGTGAATCGGAGGGTCTGAATTAGGATAGGCAGTGAGTGGCAATGTAGGATGGAGAAAAGCACCGCGGGGTGGTCAGCAGGGGCAGGTCAGGGAACATGCAGTGGCAATGTACGATAGGTTTCTGAAAAACATCGCGGGGTGGTGCGCATTGTATGGGTGTGTGTTACATTACATTCACTAGTAGGAGTGAGAAAGACATCACGGGGTGGTGTGAATCGGAGTGTCTGAATTAGAATAGGCAGTGAGTGGCAATGTAGGATGGAGAAAAGCACCGCCGGGTGGTCAGCATGGGGATGTCAGGGAACATGCTGTGGGAATGTAGGATAGGTTTCTGAAAAACATCACGGGGTGGTGCGCATTGTATGGGTGTGTGTTACATTACATTCACTAGTAGGAGTGAGAAAAACATCACGGGGTGGTGCGCATTGTATGGGTGTGTGTTACATTACATTCACTAGTAGGAGTGAGAAAAACATCACGGGGTGGTGTGAATCGGAGGGTCTGAATTAGGATAGGCAGTGAGTGGCAATGTAGGATGGAGAAAAGCACCGCGGGGTGGTCAGCATGGGGAGGTCAGGGAACATGCAGTGGCAATGTAGGATAGGTTTCTGAAAAACATCGCAGGGTGGTGCGCATTGTATGGGTGTGTGTCACATTACATTCACTAGTAGGAGTGAGAAAAACATCACGGGGTGGTGCGCATTGTATGGGTGTGTGTTACATTACATTCCCTAGTAGTAGTGAGAAAAACATCACGGGGTGGTGTGAATCGGACGGTCTGAATTAGGATAGGCAGTGAGTGGCAATGTAGGATGGAGAAAAGCACCGCGGGGTGGTCAGCATGGGGAGGTCAGGGAAAATGCAGTGGCAATGTAGGACAGGTTTCTGAAAAACATCGCGGGGTGGTGTGCATTGTATGGGTGTGTGTTACATTACATTCACTAGTAGGAGTGAGAAAAACATCACGGGGTGGTGCGCATTGTATGGTGTGTGTTACATTACATTCATTAGTAGGAGTGAGAAAAACTTCACGGGGTGGTGTGAATCGGAGGGTCTGAATTAGGATAGGCAGTGAGTGGCAATGTAGGATGGACAAAAGCACCGCGGCGTGGTCAGCATGAGGAGGTCAGGGAACATGCAGTGGCAATGTAGGATAGGTTTCTGAAAAACATCGCGGAGTGGTGCGCATTGTATGGGTGTGTTACATTACATTCACTATTAGGAGTGAGAAAAACATCACGGGATGGTGCGCATTGTATGGGTGTGTGTTACATTGCATTCACTAGTAGGAGTGAGAAAAACATCACAGGGTGGTGTGAATCGGAGGGTCTGAATTAGGATAGGCAGTGAGTGGCAATGTAGGATGGAGAAAAGCACCGCGGGGTGGTCAGCATGGGGAGGTCAGGGAACATGCAGTGGCAATGTAGGATAGGTTTCTGAAAAACATCGCGGGGTGGTGCGCATTGTATGGGTGTGTGTTACATTACATTCACTAGTAGGAGTGAGAAAAACATCACGGGGTGGTGCGCATTGTATGGGTGTGTGTTACATTACATTCACTAGTAGGAGTGAGAAAAACATCACGGGGTGGTGTGAATCGGAGGGTCTGAATTAGGATAGGCAGTGAGTGGCAATGTAGGATGGAGAAAAGCACCGCGGGGTGGTCAGCATGGGGAGGTCAGGGAACATGCAGTGGTAATGTAGGATAGGTTTCTGAAAAACATCGCGGGGTGGTGCGCATTGTATGGGTGTGTGTTACATTACATTCACTAGTAGGAGTGAGAAAAACATCACGGGGTGGTGCGCATTGTATGGGTGTGTGTTACATTACATTCACTAGTAGGAGTGAGAAAAACATCACGGGGTGGTGTGAATCGGAGGGTCTGAATTAGGATAGACAGTGAGTGGCAATGTAGGGTGGAGAAAAACACCGCGGGGTGGTCAGCATGGGGAGGTCAGGGAACATGCAGTGGCAATGTAGGATAGGTTTCTAAAAAACATCGCGGGGTGGTGCGCATTGTATGGGTGTGTGTTACATTACATTCACTAGTAGGAGTGAGAAAAACATCATGGGGTGGTGCGCATTGTATGGGTGTGTGTTACATTACATTCACTAGTAGGAGTGAGAAAAACATCACGGGGTGGTGTGAATCGGAGGGTCTGAATTAGGATAGGCAGTGAGTGGCAATGTAGGATGGAGAAAAGCACCGCGGGGTGGTCAGGATGGGGAGGTCAGGGAACATGCAGTGGCAATGTAGGATAGGTTTCTGAAAAAGATCGCGGGGTGGTGCGCATTGTATGGGTGTGTGTTACATTACATTCACTAGTAGGAGTGAGAAAAACATCACGGGGTGGTGCGCATTGTATGGGTGTGTGTTACATTACATTCACTAGTAGGAGTGAGAAAAACATCACGGGGTGGTGTGAATCAGAGGGTCTGAATTAGGATAGGCAGTGAGTGGCAATGTAGGATGGAGAAAAGCACCGCGGGGTGGTCAGCATGTGGAGGTCAGGGAACATGCAGTGGCAATGTAGGATAGGTTTCTGAAAAACATCACGGGGTGGTGCGCATTGTATGGGTGTGTTACATTACATTCACGAGTAGGAGTGAGACAAACATCACGGGGTGGTGCGCATTGTATGGGTGTGTGTTACATTACATTCACTAGTAGGAGTGAGAAAAACATCACGGGGTGGTGTGAATCGGAGGGTCTGAATTAGGATAGGCAGTGAGTGGCAATGTAGGATGGAGAAAAGCACCGCGGGGTGGTCAGCATGGGGAGGTCAGGGAACATGCAGTGGCAATGTAGGATAGGTTTCTGAAAAACATCGCAGGGTGGTGCGCATTGTATGGGTGTGTGTTACATTACATTCACTAGTAGGAGTGAGAAAAACATCATGGGGTGGTGCGCATTGTATGGGTGTGTGTTACATTACATTCACTAGTAGGAGTGAGAAAAACATCACGGGGTGGTGTGAATCGGAGTGTCTGAATTAGAATAGGCAGTGAGTGGCAATGTAGGATAGAGAAAAGCACCGCCGGGTGGTCAGCATGGGGATGTCAGGGAATATGCTGTGGCAATGTAGGATAGGTTTCTGAAAAACATCGCGGGGTGGTGCGCATTGTATGGGTGTGTGTTACATTACATTCACTAGTAGGAGTGAGAAAAACATCACGGGGTGGTGCGCATTGTATGGGTGTGTGTTACATTACATTCACTAGTAGGAGTGAGAAAAACATCACGGGGTGGTGTGAATCGGAGGGTCTGAAATAGGATAGGCAGTGAGTGGCAATGTAGGATGGAGAAAAGCACCGCGGGGTGGTCAGCATGGGGAGGTCAGGGAACATGCAGTGGCAATGTAGGATAGGTTTCTGAAAAACATCGCAGGGTGGTGCGCATTGTATGGGTGTGTGTTACATTACATTCACTAGTAGGAGTGAGAAAAACATCACGGGGTGGTGCGCATTGTACGGGTGTGTGTTACATTACATTCACTAGTAGGAGTGAGAAAAACATCACGGGGTGGTGTGAATCGGAGGGTCTGAATTAGGATAGGCAGTGAGTGGCAATGTAGGATGGAGAAAAGCACCGTGGGGTGGTCAGCATGGGGAGGTCAGGGAACATGCAGTGGCAATGTAGGATAGGTTTCTGATAAACATCGCAGGGTGGTGTGCATTGTATGGGTGTGTTACATTACATTCACTAGTAGGAGTGAGAAAAACATCACGGGGTGGTGCGCATTGTATGGGTGTGTGTTACATTACATTCACTAGTAGGAGTGAGAAAAACATCACAGGGTGGTGTGAATCGGAGGGTCTGAATTAGGATAGGCCGTGAGTGGCAATGAAGGATGGAGAAAAGCACCGCGGGGTGGTCAGCATGGGGAGGTCAGGGAACATGCAGTGGCAATGTAAGATAGGTTTCTGGAAAACATCGCGGGGTGGTGCGCATTGTATTGGTGTGTGTTACATTACATTCACTAGTAAGAGTGAGAAAAAAATCACGGGGTGGTGCGCATTGTTTGGGTGTGTATTACATTACATTCACTAGTAGGAGTGAGAAAAGCATCACGGGGTGGTGTGAATCGGAGGGTCTGAATTAGGATAGGCAGTGAGTGGCAATGTAGGATGGAGAAAAGCACCAAGGGGTGGGCAGCATGGGGAGGTCAGGGAACATGCAGTGGCAATGTAGGATAGGTTTCTGAAAAACATCGCGGGGTGGTGCGCATGGTATGGGTGTGTGTTACATTACATTCACTAGTAGGAGTGAGAAAAACATAACGGGGTGGTGTGCATTGTATGGGTGTGTGTTACATTACATTCACTAGTAGGAGTGAGAAAAACATCACGGGGTGTGTGAATCGGAGGGTCTGAATTAGGATAGGCAGTGAGTGGCAATGTAGGATGGAGAAAAGCATCGCGGGGTGGTCAGCATGGGGAGGTCAGGGAACATGCAGTGGCAATGTAGGATAGGTTTCTGAAAAACATCGCGGGGTGGTGCGCATGGTATGGGTGTGTGTTACATTACATTCACTAGTAGGAGTGAGAAAAACATCACGGGGTGGTGCGCATTGTATGGGTGTGTGTTACATTACATTCACTAGTAGGAGTGAGAAAAACATCACGGGGTGGTGTGAATCGGAGGGTATGAATTAGGATAGGCAGTGAGTGGCAATGTATGATGGAGAAAAGCACCGCGGGGTGGTCAGCATGGGGAGGTCAGGGAACATGCAGTGGCAATATAGGATAGGTTTCTGAAAAACATCCCGGGGTGGTCCGCATTGTATGGGTGTGTGTTTCATTACATTCACTAGTAGGATTGAGAAAAACATCACGGGGTGGTGCGCATTGTATGGGTGTGTGTTACATTACATTCACTAGTAGGAGTGAGAAAAGCATCACGGTGTGGTGTGAATCGGAGGGTCTGAATTAGGATAGGCAGTGAGTGGCAATGTAGGATGGAGAAAAGCACCGCGGGGTGGTCAGCAGGGGCAGGTCAGGGAACATGCAGTGGCAATGTACGATAGGTTTCTGAAAAACATCGCGGGGTGGTGCGCATTGTATGGGTGTGTGTTACATTACATTCACTAGTAGGAGTGAGAAAGACATCACGGGGTGGTGTGAATCGGAGTGTCTGAATTAGAATAGGCAGTGAGTGGCAATGTAGGATGGAGAAAAGCACCGCCGGGTGGTCAGCATGGGGATGTCAGGGAACATGCTGTGGGAATGTAGGATAGGTTTCTGAAAAACATCACGGGGTGGTGCGCATTGTATGGGTGTGTGTTACATTACATTCACTAGTAGGAGTGAGAAAAACATCACGGGGTGGTGCGCATTGTATGGGTGTGTGTTACATTACATTCACTAGTAGGAGTGAGAAAAACATCACGGGGTGGTGTGAATCGGAGGGTCTGAATTAGGATAGGCAGTGAGTGGCAATGTAGGATGGAGAAAAGCACCGCGGGGTGGTCAGCATGGGGAGGTCAGGGAACATGCAGTGGCAATGTAGGATAGGTTTCTGAAAAACATCGCAGGGTGGTGCGCATTGTATGGGTGTGTGTCACATTACATTCACTAGTAGGAGTGAGAAAAACATCACGGGGTGGTGCGCATTGTATGGGTGTGTGTTACATTACATTCCCTAGTAGTAGTGAGAAAAACATCACGGGGTGGTGTGAATCGGACGGTCTGAATTAGGATAGGCAGTGAGTGGCAATGTAGGATGGAGAAAAGCACCGCGGGGTGGTCAGCATGGGGAGGTCAGGGAAAATGCAGTGGCAATGTAGGACAGGTTTCTGAAAAACATCGCGGGGTGGTGTGCATTGTATGGGTGTGTGTTACATTACATTCACTAGTAGGAGTGAGAAAAACATCACGGGGTGGTGCGCATTGTATGGTGTGTGTTACATTACATTCATTAGTAGGAGTGAGAAAAACTTCACGGGGTGGTGTGAATCGGAGGGTCTGAATTAGGATAGGCAGTGAGTGGCAATGTAGGATGGACAAAAGCACCGCGGGGTGGTCAGCATGAGGAGGTCAGGGAACATGCAGTGGCAATGTAGGATAGGTTTCTGAAAAACATCGCGGAGTGGTGCGCATTGTATGGGTGTGTGTTACATTACATTCACTATTAGGAGTGAGAAAAACATCACGGGATGGTGCGCATTGTATGGGTGTGTGTTACATTGCATTCACTAGTAGGAGTGAGAAAAACATCACAGGGTGGTGTGAATCGGAGGGTCTGAATTAGGATAGGCAGTGAGTGGCAATGTAGGATGGAGAAAAGCACCGCGGGGTGGTCAGCATGGGGAGGTCAGGGAACATGCAGTGGCAATGTAGGATAGGTTTCTGAAAAACATCGCGGGGTGGTGCGCATTGTATGGGTGTGTGTTACATTACATTCACTAGTAGGAGTGAGAAAAACATCACGGGGTGGTGCGCATTGTATGGGTGTGTGTTACATTACATTCACTAGTAGGAGTGAGAAAAACATCACGGGGTGGTGTGAATCGGAGGGTCTGAATTAGGATAGGCAGTGAGTGGCAATGTAGGATGGAGAAAAGCACCGCGGGGTGGTCAGCATGGGGAGGTCAGGGAACATGCAGTGGTAATGTAGGATAGGTTTCTGAAAAACATCGCGGGGTGGTGCGCATTGTATGGGTGTGTGTTACATTACATTCACTAGTAGGAGTGAGAAAAACATCACGGGGTGGTGCGCATTGTATGGGTGTGTGTTACATTACATTCACTAGTAGGAGTGAGAAAAACATCACGGGGTGGTGTGAATCGGAGGGTCTGAATTAGGATAGACAGTGAGTGGCAATGTAGGGTGGAGAAAAACACCGCGGGGTGGTCAGCATGGGGAGGTCAGGGAACATGCAGTGGCAATGTAGGATAGGTTTCTGAAAAACATCGCGGGGTGGTGCGCATTGTATGGGTGTGTGTTACATTACATTCACTAGTAGGAGTGAGAAAAACATCATGGGGTGGTGCGCATTGTATGGGTGTGTGTTACATTACATTCACTAGTAGGAGTGAGAAAAACATCACGGGGTGGTGTGAATCGGAGGGTCTGAATTAGGATAGGCAGTGAGTGGCAATGTAGGATGGAGAAAAGCACCGCGGGGTGGTCAGGATGGGGAGGTCAGGGAACATGCAGTGGCAATGTAGGATAGGTTTCTGAAAAAGATCGCGGGGTGGTGCGCATTGTATGGGTGTGTGTTACATTACATTCACTAGTAGGAGTGAGAAAAACATCACGGGGTGGTGCGCATTGTATGGGTGTGTGTTACATTACATTCACTAGTAGGAGTGAGAAAAACATCACGGGGTGGTGTGAATCAGAGGGTCTGAATTAGGATAGGCAGTGAGTGGCAAGATAGGATGGAGAAAAGCAACGCAGGGAGGTCAGCATGGGGAGGTCAGGGAACATGCAGTGGCAATGTAGGATAGGTTTCTGAAAAACATCGCGGGGTGGTGCGCATTGTATGGGTGTGTGTTACATTACATTCACTAGTAGGAGTGAGAAAAACATCACGGGGTGGTGCGCATTGTATGGTGTGTGTTACATTACATTCAATAGTAGGAGTGAGAAAAACATCACGGCGTGGTGTGAATCGGAGGGTCTGAATTAGGATAGGCAGTGAGTGGCAATGTAGGATGGAGAAAAGCACCGCGGGGTGGTCAGCATGGGGAGGTCAGGGAACATGCAGTGGCAATGTAGGATAGGTTTCTGAAAAACATCGCGGGGTGGTGCGCATTGTATGGGTGTGTGTTACATTACATTCACTAGTAGGAGTGAGAAAAACATCACGGGGTGGTGCGCATTGTATGGGTGTGTGTTACATTACATTCCCTAGTAGGAGTGAGAAACACATCACGGGGTGGTGTGAATCGGACGGTCTGAATTAGGATAGGCAGTGAGTGGCAATGTAGGATGGAGAAAAGCACCGCGGGGTCGTCAGCATGGGGAGGTCAGGGAACATGCAGTGGTAATGTAGGATAGGTTTCTGAAAAACATCGCGGGGTGGTGCGCATTGTATGCGTGTGTGTTACATTACATTCACTAGTAGGAGTGAGAAAAACATCACGGGGTGGTTTGAATCGGAGGGTCTGAATTAGGATAGACAGTGAGTGGCCATGTAGGGTGGAGAAAAGCACCGCGGGGTGGTCAGCATGGGGAGGTCAGGGAACATGCAGTGGCAATGTAGGATAGGTTTGTGAAAAACATCGCGGGGTGGTGCGCATTGTATGGGTGTGTGTTACATTACATTCAATAGTAGGAGTGAGAAAAACATCATGGGGTGGTGCGCATTGTATGGGTGTGTGTTACATTACATTCACTAGTAGGAGTGAGAAAAACATCACGGGGTGGTGTGAATCGGAGGGTCTGAATTAGGATAGGCAGTGAGTGGCAATGTAGGATGGAGAAAAGCACCGCGGGGTGGTCAGGATGAGGAGGTCAGGGAACATGCAGTGGCAATGTAGGATAGGTTTCTGAAAAACATCGCGGGGTGGTGCGCATTGTATGGGTGTGTGTTACATTACATTCACTAGTAGGAGTGAGAAAAATATCGCGGGGTGGTGCGCATTGTATGGGTGTGTGTTACATTACATTCACTAGTAGGAGTGAGAAAAACATCACGGGGTGGTGTGATTCGGAGGGTCTGAATTAGAATAGGCAGTGAGTGGCAATATAGGATGGAGAAAAGCACCGCCGGGTGGTCAGCATGGGGATGTCAGGGAACATGCAGTGGCAATGTAGGATAGGTTTCTGAAAAACATCGCGGGGTGGTGCGCATTGTATGGGTGTGTGTTACATTACATTCACTAGTAGGAGTGAGAAAAACATCACGGGGTCGTGCGCATTGTATGGGTGGGTGTTACATTACATTCACTAGTAGGAGTGAGAAAAACATCACGGGGTGGTGTGAATCGGAGGGTCTGAATTAGGATAGGCAGTGAGTGGCAATGTAGGATGGAGAAAAGCACCGCGGGGTGGTCAGCATGGGGAGGTCAGGGAACATGCAGTGGCAATGTAGGATAGGTTTCTGAAAAACATCGCGGGGTGGTGCGCATTGTATGCGTGTGTGTTACATTACATTCACTAGTAGGAGTGAGAAAAACAACCCGGGGTGGTGTGAATCGGAGGGTCTGAATTAGGATAGGCAGTGAGTGGCAATGTAGGATTTGGAAAAGCACCGCGGGGTGGTCAGCAAGGGGAGGTCAGGAAACATGCAGTAGCAATGTAGGATAGGTTTCTGAAAAACATCGTGGGGTGGTGCGCATTGTATGGGTGTGTGTTACATTACATTCACTAGTAGGAGTGAGAAAAATATCACGGGGTGGTGCACATTGTATGGGTGTGTGTTACATTACATTCACTAGTAGGAGTGAGAAAAGCATCACGGGGTGGTGTGAATCGGAGGGTCTGAATTAGGATAGGCAGTGAGTGGCAATGTAGGATGGAGAAAAGCACCACGGGGTGGTCAGCATGTGGAGGTCAGGGAACATGCAGTGGCAATGTAGGATAGGTTTCTGAAAAACATCACGGGGTGGTGCGCATTGTATGGGTGTGTTACATTACATTCACGAGTAGGAGTGAGACAAACATCACGGGGTGGTGCGCATTGTATGGGTGTGTGTTACATTACATTCACTAGTAGGAGTGAGAAAAACATCACGGGGTGGTGTGATTCGGAGGGTCTGAATTAGAATAGGCAGTGAGTGGCAATGTAGGATGGAGAAAAGCACCGCCGGGTGGTCAGCATGGGGAGGTCAGGGAACATGCAGTGGCAATGTAGGATAGGTTTCTGAAAAACATCGCGGGGTGGTGCGCATTGTATGGGTGTGTGTTACATTACATTCACTAGTAGGAGTGAGAAAAACATCACGGGGTCGTGCGCATTGTATGGGTGGGTGTTACATTACATTCACTAGTAGGAGTGAGAAAAACATCACGGGGTGGTGTGAATCGGAGGGTCTGAATTAGGATAGGCAGTGAGTGGCAATGTAGGATGGAGAAAAGCACCGCGGGGTTGTCAGCATGGGGAGGTCAGGGAACATGCAGTGGCAATGTAGGATAGGTTTTTGAAAAACATCGCGGGGTGCTGCGCATGGTATGGGTGTGTGTTCCATTACATTCACTAGTAGGAGTGAGAAAAACATCACAGGGTGGTGCGAATTGTATGGGTGTGTGTTACATTACATTCACTAGTAGGAGTGAGAAAAACATCACGGGGTGGTGTGAATCGGAGGGTCTGAATTAGGATAGGCAGTGAGTGGCAATGTAGGATGGAGAAAAGCACCGCGGGGTGGTCAGCATGGGGAGGTCAGGGAACATGCAGTGGCAATGTAGGATAGGTTTCTGAAAAACATCGCGGGGTGGTGCGCATTGTATGGGTGTGTGTTACATTACATTCACTAGTAGGAGTGAGAAAAACATCACGGGGTGGTGCGCATTGTATGGGTGTGTGTTACATTACATTCACTAGTAGGAGTGAGAAAAACATCACGGGGTGGTGTGAATCGGAGGGTCTGAATTAGGATAGGCAGTGAGTGGCAATGTAGGATGGAGAAAAGCACCGTGGGGTGGTCAGCATGGGGAGGTCAGGGAACATGCCCTGGCAATGTAGGATAGGTTTCTGAAAAACATCGCGGAGTGGTGCGCATTGTACGGGTGTGTGTTACATTACATTCACTAGTAGGAGTGAGAAAAACATCACGGGGTGGTGCGCATTGTATGGGTGTGTGTTACATTACATTCACTAATAGGAGTGAGAAAAACATCACGGGGTGGTGTGAATCGGAGGGTCTGAATTAGGATAGGCAGTGAGTGGCAATGTAGGATGGAGAAAAGCACCGCGTGGTGGTCAGCATGGGGAGGTCAGGGAACATGCAGTGGCAATGTAGGATAGGTTTCTGAAAAACATCGTGGGGTGGTGCGCATTGTATGGGTGCGTGTTACATTACATTCACTAGTAGGAGTGAGAAAAAAATCACGGGGTGGTGCGCATTGTATGGGTGTGTGTTACATTACATTCACTAGTAAGAGTGGGAAAAGCATCACGAGGTGGTGTGAATCGGAGGGTCTGAATTAGGATAGGCAGTGAGTGGCAATGTAGGATGGAGAAAAGCACCGCGGGGTTGTCAGCATGGGGAGGTCAGGGAACATGCAGTGGCAATGTAGGATAGGTTTTTGAAAAACATCGCGGGGTGGTGCGCATGGTATGGGTGTGTGTTCCATTACATTCACTAGTAGGAGTGAGAAAAACATCACAGGGTGGTGCGAATTGTATGGGTGTGTGTTACATTACATTCACTAGTAGGAGTGAGAAAAACATCACGGGGTGGTGTGAATCGGAGGGTCTGAATTAGGATAGGCAGTGAGTGGCAATGTAGGATGGAGAAAAGCACCGCGGGGTGGTCAGCATGGGGAGGTCAGGGAACATGCAGTGGCAATGTAGGATAGGTTTCTGAAAAACATCGCGGGGTGGTGCGCATTGTATGGGTGTGTGTTACATTACATTCACTAGTAGGAGTGAGAAAAACATCACGGGGTGGTGCGCATTGTATGGGTGTGTGTTACATTACATTCACTAGTAGGAGTGAGAAAAACATCACGGGGTGGTGTGAATCGGAGGGTCTGAATTAGGATAGGCAGTGAGTGGCAATGTAGGATGGAGAAAAGCACCGTGGGGTGGTCAGCATGGGGAGGTCAGGGAACATGCCCTGGCAATGTAGGATAGGTTTCTGAAAAACATCGCGGAGTGGTGCGCATTGTACGGGTGTGTGTTACATTACATTCACTAGTAGGAGTGAGAAAAACATCACGGGGTGGTGCGCATTGTATGGGTGTGTGTTACATTACATTCACTAATAGGAGTGAGAAAAACATCACGGGGTGGTGTGAATCGGAGGGTCTGAATTAGGATAGGCAGTGAGTGGCAATGTAGGATGGAGAAAAGCACCGCGGGGTGGTCAGCAAGGGGAGGTCAGGAAACATGCAGTGGCAATGTAGGATAGGTTTCTGAAAAACATCGTGGGGTGGTGCGCATTGTATGGGTTTGTGTTACATTACATTCACTAGTAGGAGTGAGAAAAGCATCACGGGGTGGTGTGAATCGGAGGGTCTGAATTAGGATAGGCAGTGAGTGGCAATGTAGGATGGAGAAAAGCACCGCGGGGTGGTCAGCATGGGGAGGTCAGGGAACATGCAGTGGCAATGTAGGATAGGTTTCTGAAAAACATCGCGGGGTGGTGCGCATTGTATGGGTGTGTGTTACATTACATTCACTAGTAGGAGTGAGAAAAACATCATGGGGTGGTGCGCATTGTATGGTGTGTGTTACATTACATTGACTAGTAGGAGTGAGAAAAACATCACGGGGTGGTGTGAATCGGAGGGTCTGAATTAGGATAGGCAGTGAGTGGCAATGTAGGATGGAGAAAAGCACCGCGGGGTGGTCAGCATGGGGAGGTCAGGGAACATGCAGTGGCAATGTAGGATAGGTTTCTGAAAAACATCGCGGGGTGGAGCGCATTGTATGGGTGCGTGTTACATTACATTCACTAGTAGGAGTGAGAAAAAAATCACGGGGTGGTGCGCATTGTATGGGTGTGTGTTACATTACATTCACTAGTAAGAGTGGGAAAAGCAACACGAGGTGGTGTGAATCGGAGGGTCTGAATTAGGATAGGCAGTGAGTGGCAATGTAGGATGGAGAAAAGCACCGCGGGGTGGTAAGCATGGGGAGGTCAGGGAACATGCAGTGGCAATGTAGGATAGGTTTTTGAAAAACATCGCGGAGTGGTGCGCATGGTATGGGTGTGTGTTCCATTACATTCACTAGTAGGAGTGAGAAAAACATCACGGGGTGGTGCGCATTGTATGGGTGTGTGTTACATTACATTCACTAATAGGAGTGAGAAAAACATCACGGGGTGGTGTGAATCGGAGGGTCTGAATTAGGATAGGCAGTGAGTGGCAATGTAGGATGGAGAAAAGCACCGCGGAGTGGTCAGCATGGGGAGGTCAGGGAACATGCAGTGGCAATGTAGGATAGGTTTCTGAAAAACATCGCGGGGTGGTGCGCATTGTATGGGTGTGTGTTACATTACATTCACTAGTAGGAGTGAGAAAAACATCACGGGGTCGTGCGCATTGTATGGGTGTGTGTTACATTACATTCACTAGTAGGAGTGAGAAAAACATCACGGGGTGGTGTGAATCGGAGGGTCGGAATTAGGATAGGCAGTGAGTGGCAATGTAGGATGGAGAAAAGCACCGCGGGGTGGTCAGCATGGGGAGGTCAGGGAACATGCCCTGGCAATGTAGGATAGGTTTCTGAAAAACATCGCGGAGTGGTGCGCATTGTATGGGTGTGTGTTACATTACATTCACTAGTAGGAGTGAGAAAAACATCACGGGGTGGTGCGCATTGTATGGGTGTGTGTTACATTACATTCACTAGTAGGAGTAAGAAAAACATCACGGGGTCGTGCGCATTGTATTGGTGTGTGTTACATTACATTCACTAGTAGGAGTGAGAAAAACATCACGGGGTGGTGTGAATCGGAGGGTCTGAATTAGGATAGGCAGTGAGTGGCAATGTAGGATGGAGAAAAGCACCGCGGGGTGGTCAGCATGGGGAGGTCAGGGAACATGCATTGGCAATGTAGGATAGGTTTCTGAAAAACATCGCAGGGTGGTGCCCATTGTATGGGTGAGTGTTACATTACATTCACTATTAGGAGTGAGAAAAACATCACGGGGTGGTGCGCATTGTATGGGTGTGTGTTACATTACATTCACTACTAGGAGTGAGAAAAACATCACGGGGTGGTGCGCATTGTATGGGTGTGTGTTACATTACATTCACTAGTAGGAATGAGAAAAGCATCACGGTGTGGTGTGAATCGGAGGGTCTGAATTAGGATAGGCAGTGAGTGGCAATGTAGGATGGAGAAAAGCACCGCGGGGTGGTCAGCATGGGGAGGTCAGGGAACATGCAGTGGCAATGTAGGATAGGTTTCTGAAAAACATCGCGGGGTGGTGCGCATGGTATGGGTGTGTGTTACATTACATTCACTAGTAGGAGTGAGAAAAACATCACGGGGTGGTGTGCATTGTATGGGTGCGTGTTACATTACATTCACTAGTAGGAGTGAGAAAAACATCACGGGGTGGTGTGAATCGGAGGGTCTGAATTAGGATAGGCAGTGAGTGGCAATGTAGGATGGAGAAAAGCACCGCGGGGTGGTCAGCATGGGGAGGTCAGGGAACATGCAGTGGCAATGTAGGATAGGTTTCTGAAAAACATCGCAGGGTGGTGTGCATTGTATGGCTGTGTGTTACATTACATTCACTAGTAGGAGTGAGAAAAACATCACGGGGTGGTGCGCATTGTATGGGTGTGTGTTATATTACATTCACTAGTAGGAGTGAGAAAAACATCACTGGGTGGTGGTAATCGAAGGGTCTGAATTAGGATAGGCAGTGAGTGGCAATGTAGGATGGAGAAAAGCACCACGGGGTGGTCAGCATGGGGAGGTCAGGGAACATGCAGTGGCAATGTAGGATAGGTTTCTGAAAAACATCGCGGGGTGGTGCGCATTGTATGGGTGTGTGTTACATTACATTCACTAGTAGGAGTGAGAAAAACATCACGGGGTGGTTCGCATTGTATGGGTGTGTGTTACATTACATTCACTAGTAGGAGTCAGAAAGGCATCACGGGGTGGTGTGAATCGGAGGGTCTGAATTAGCATAGGCAGTGAGTGGCAATGTAGGATGGAGAAAAGCACCGCGGGGTGGTCAGCATGGGGAGGTCAGGGAACATGCAGTGGCAATGTAGGATAGGTTTCTGAAAAACATCGCAGGGTGGTGCGCATTGTATGGGTGTGTTTTACATTACATTCACTAGTAGGAGTGAGAAAAACATTACGGGGTGGTGTGAATCGGAGAGTCTGAATTAGGATAGGCAGTGAGTGGCATTGTAGGATGGAGAAAAGCACCGCGGGGTGGTCAGCATGGGGAGGTCAGGGAACATGCAGTGGCAATGTAGGATAGGTTTCTGAAAAACATCGCGGGGTCGTGCGCATTGTATGGGTGTGTGTTACATTACATTCACTAGTAGGAGTGAGAAAAACATCACGGGGTGGTGCGCATTGTATGGGTGTTTGTTACATTACATTCACTAGTAGGAGTGAGAAAGGCATCAAGGGGTGGTGTGAATCGGAGGGTCTGAATTAGGATAGGCAGTGAGTGGCAATGTAGGATGGAGAAAAGCACCGCGGGGAGGTCAGCATGGGGAGGTCAGGGAACATGCAGTGGCAATGTAGGATAGGTTTCTGAAAAACATCGCGGGGTGGTGCGCATTGTATGGGTGTGTGTTACATTACATTCACTAGTAGGAGTGAGAAAAACATCACGGGGTGGTGCGCATTGTATTGGTGTGTGTTACATTACATTCACTAGTAGGAGTGAGAAAAACATCATGGGGTGGTGTGAATCGGAGGGTCTGAATTAGGATAGGCAGTGAGTGGCAATGTAGGATGGAGAAAAGAACCGCGGGGTGGTCAGCATGGGTAGGTCAGGGAACATGCAGTGGCAATGTAGGATAGTTTTCTGAAAAACATCGCGGGGTGGTGCGCATTGTATGGGTGAGTGTTACATTACATTCACTAGTAGGAGTGAGAAAAACATCACGGGGTGATGCGCACTGTATGGGTGTGTGTTACATTACATTCACTAGTAGGAGTGAGAAAAACATTACGGGGTGGTGTGAATCGGAGCGTCTGAATTAGGATAGGCAGTGAGTGGCATTGTATGATGGAGAAAAGCACCGCGGGGTGGTCAGCATGGGGAGGTCAGGGAACATGCATTGGCAATGTAGGATAGGTTTCTGAAAAACATCGCGGGGTGGTGCGCATTGTATGGGTGTGTGTTACATTACATTCACTAGTAGGAGTGAGAAAAACATCACGGGGTGGTGGTAATCGGAGGGTCTGAATTAGGATAGGCAGTGAGTGGCAATGTAGGATGGAGAAAAGCACCACGGGGTGGTCAGCATGGGGAGGTCAGGGAACATGCAGTGGCAATGTAGGATAGGTTTCTGAAAAACATCGCGGGGTGGTGCGCATTGTATGGGTGTGTATTACCTTACATTCACTAGTAGGAGTGAGAAAAACATCACGGGGTCGTGCGCATTGTATTGGTGTGTGTTACATTACATTCACTAGTAGGAGTGAGAAAAACATCACGGGGTGGTGCGCATTGTATGGGTGTGTGTTACATTACATTCACTAGTAGGAGTGAGAAAAACATCACGGGGTGGTGCGCATTGTATGGGTGTGTGTTACATTACATTCACTAGTAGGAGTGAGAAAAACATCACGGGGTGGTGCGCATTGTATGGGTGTGTGTTACATTACATTCACTAGTAGGAGTGAGAAAATCATCACGGGGTGGTGTGAATCGGAGGGTCTGAATTAGGATAGGCAGTGAGTGGCAATGTAGGATGGAGAAAAGCACCGCGGGGTGGTCAGCATGGGGAGGTCAGGGAACATGCAGTGGCAATGTAGGATAGGTTTCTGAAAAACATCGC
The DNA here is from genome assembly GCF_034190915.1 of Cavia porcellus. Taxonomy (NCBI): domain Eukaryota; kingdom Metazoa; phylum Chordata; class Mammalia; order Rodentia; family Caviidae; genus Cavia; species Cavia porcellus. The sequence continues at coordinate 83,920 of NW_026947662.1, read as the reverse complement.
GGGGTGGTGCGCATGGTATGGGTGTGTGTTACATTACATTCACTAGTAGGAGTGAGAAAAACATCACGGGGTGGTGCGCATTGTATGGGTGTGTGTTACATTACATTCACTAGTAGGAGTGAGAAAAACATCACGGGGTGGTGTGAATCGGAGGGTCTGAATTAGGATAGGCAGTGAGTGGCAATGTAGGATGGAGAAAAGCACCGCGGGGTGGTCAGCATGGGGAGGTCAGGGAACATGCAGTGGCAATGTAGGATAGGTTTCTGAAAAACATCGCAGGGTGGTGTGCATTGTATGGGTCTGTGTTATATTACATTCACTAGTAGGAGTGAGAAAAACATCACGGGGTGGTGCGCATTGTATGGGTGTGTGTTATATTACATTCACTAGCAGGAGTGAGAAAAACATCACTGGGTGGTGGTAATCGGAGGGTCTGAATTAGGATAGGCAGTGAGTGGCAATGTAGGATGGAGAAAAGCACCACGGGGTGGTCAGCATGGGGAGGTCAGGGAACATGCAGTGGCAATGTAGGATAGGTTTCTGAAAAACATCGCGGGGTGGTGCGCATTGTATGGGTGTGTGTTACATTACATTCACCAGTAGGAGTGAGAAAAACATCACGGGGTGGTGCGCATTGTATGGGTGTGTGTTACATTACATTCACTAGTAGGAGTCAGAAAGGCATCACGGGGTGGTGTGAATCGGAGGGTCTGAATTAGGATAGGCAGTGAGTGGCAATGTAGGATGGAGAAAAGCACCGCGGGGTGGTCAGCATGGGGAGGTCAGGGAACATGATGTGGCAATGTAGGATAGGTTTCTGAAAAACATCGCAGGGTGGTGCGCATTGTATGGGTGTGTGTTACATTACATTCACTAGTAGGAGTGAGAAAAACATTACGTGGTGGTGTGAATCGGAGGGTCTGAATTAGGATAGACAGTGAGTGGCATTGTAGGATGGAGGAAAGCACCGCGGGGTGGTCAGCATGGGGAGGTCAGGGAACATGCAGTGGCAATGTAGGATAGGTTTCTGAAAAACATCGCGGGGTGGTGCGCATTGTATGGGTGTGTGTTACATTACATTCACTAGTAGGAGTGAGAAAAACATCACGGGGTGGTGCGCATTGTATGGGTGTTTGTTACATTACATTCACTAGTAGGAGTGAGAAAAGCATCAAGGGGTGGTGTGAATCGGAGGGTCTGAATTAGGATAGGCAGTGAGTGGCAATGTAGGATGGAGAAAAGCACCGCGGGGAGGTCAGCATGGGGAGGTCAGGGAACATGCAGTGGCAATGTAGGATAGGTTTCTGAAAAACATCGCGGGGTGGTGCGCATTGTATGGGTGTGTGTTACATTACATTCACTAGTAGGAGTGAGAAAAACATCACGGGGTGGTGCGCATTGTATTGGTGTGTGTTACATTACATTCACTAGTAGGAGTGAGAAAAACATCATGGGGTGGTGTGAATCGGAGGGTCTGAATTAGGATAGGCAGTGAGTGGCAATGTAGGATGGAGAAAAGAACCGCGGGGTGGTCAGCATGGGTAGGTCAGGGAACATGCAGTGGCAATGTAGGATAGGTTTCTGAAAAACATCGCGGGGTGGTGCGCATTGTATGGGTGAGTGTTACATTACATTCACTAGTAGGAGTGAGAAAAACATCACGGGGTGGTGCGCACTGTATGGGTTTGTGTTACATTCCATTCACTAGTAGGAGTGGGAAAAACATAACGGGGTGGTGCGCATTGTATGGGTGTGTGTTACATTACATTCACTAGTAGGACTTAGAAAAACATCACGGGGTGGTGTGAATCGGAGGGTCTGAATTAGGATAGGCAGTGAGTGGCAATGTAGGATGGAGAAAAGCACCGCGGGGTGGTCAGCATGGGGAGGTCAGGGAACATGCATTGGCAATGTAGGATAGGTTTCTGAAAAACATCGCGGGGTGGTGCGCATTGTATGGGTGTGTGTTACATTACATTCACTAGTAGGACTGAGAAAAACATCACGGGGTGGTGCGCATTGTATGGGTGTGTGTTACATTACATTCACTAGTAGGAGTGAGAAAAGGATGACGGGGTGGTGTGAATCGGAGGGTCTGAAATAGGATAGGCAGTGAGTGGCAATGTAGGATGGAGAAAAGCACCGCGGGGTGGTCAGCATGGGGAGGTCAGGGAACATGCAGTGGCAATGTAGGATAGGTTTCTGAAAAACATCGCGGGGTCGTGCGCATTGTATGGGTGTGTGTTACATTACTTTCACTAGTAGGAGTGAGAAAAACATCACGGGGTGGTGCGCATTGTATGGGTGTGTGTTACATTACATTCACTAGTAGGAGTGAGAAAAACATCACGGGGTGGAGTGAATCGGAGGGTCTGAATTAGGATAGGCAGTGAGTGGCAATGAAGGATGGAGAAAAGCACCGCGGGGTGGTCAGCATGGGGAGGTCAGGGAACATGCAGTGGCAATGTAGGATAGGTTTCTGGAAAACATCGCGGGGTGGTGCGCATTGTATGGGTGTGTGTTACATTACATTCACTAGTAGGAGTGAGAAAAACATCACGCGGTGGTGTGAATCGGAGGTTCTGAATTAGGATAGGCAGTGAGTGGCAATGTAGGATGGAGAAAAGCACCGCGGGGTGGTCAGCATGTGGAGGTCAGGGAACATGCAGTGGCAATGTAGGATAGGTTTCTGAAAAACATCACGGGGTGGTGCGCATTGTATGGGTGTGTTACATTACATTCACGAGTAGGAGTGAGACAAACATCACGGGGTGGTGCGCATTGTATGGGTGTGTGTTACATTACATTCACTAGTAGGAGTGAGAAAAACATCACGGGGTGGTGTGATTCGGAGGGTCTGAATTAGAATAGGCAGTGAGTGGCAATGTAGGATGGAGAAAAGCACCGCCGGGTGGTCAGCATGGGGAGGTCAGGGAACATGCAGTGGCAATGTAGGATAGGTTTCTGAAAAACATCGCGGGGTGGTGCGCATTGTATGGGTGTGTGTTACATTACATTCACTAGTAGGAGTGAGAAAAACATCACGGGGTCGTGCGCATTGTATGGGTGGGTGTTACATTACATTCACTAGTAGGAGTGAGAAAAACATCACGGGGTGGTGTGAATCGGAGGGTCTGAATTAGGATAGGCAGTGAGTGGCAATGTAGGATGGAGAAAAGCACCGCGGGGTTGTCAGCATGGGGAGGTCAGGGAACATGCAGTGGCAATGTAGGATAGGTTTTTGAAAAACATCGCGGGGTGCTGCGCATGGTATGGGTGTGTGTTCCATTACATTCACTAGTAGGAGTGAGAAAAACATCACAGGGTGGTGCGAATTGTATGGGTGTGTGTTACATTACATTCACTAGTAGGAGTGAGAAAAACATCACGGGGTGGTGTGAATCGGAGGGTCTGAATTAGGATAGGCAGTGAGTGGCAATGTAGGATGGAGAAAAGCACCGCGGGGTGGTCAGCATGGGGAGGTCAGGGAACATGCAGTGGCAATGTAGGATAGGTTTCTGAAAAACATCGCGGGGTGGTGCGCATTGTATGGGTGTGTGTTACATTACATTCACTAGTAGGAGTGAGAAAAACATCACGGGGTGGTGCGCATTGTATGGGTGTGTGTTACATTACATTCACTAGTAGGAGTGAGAAAAACATCACGGGGTGGTGTGAATCGGAGGGTCTGAATTAGGATAGGCAGTGAGTGGCAATGTAGGATGGAGAAAAGCACCGTGGGGTGGTCAGCATGGGGAGGTCAGGGAACATGCCCTGGCAATGTAGGATAGGTTTCTGAAAAACATCGCGGAGTGGTGCGCATTGTACGGGTGTGTGTTACATTACATTCACTAGTAGGAATGAGAAAAACATCACGGGGTGGTGCGCATTGTATGGGTGTGTGTTACATTACATTCACTAATAGGAGTGAGAAAAACATCACGGGGTGGTGTGAATCGGAGGGTCTGAATTAGGATAGGCAGTGAGTGGCAATGTAGGATGGAGAAAAGCACCGCGGGGTTGTCAGCATGGGGAGGTCAGGGAACATGCAGTGGCAATGTAGGATAGGTTTTTGAAAAACATCGCGGGGTGGTGCGCATGGTATGGGTGTGTGTTACATTACATTCACTAGTAGGAGTGAGAAAAACATCACGGGGTGGTGTGAATCGGAGGGTCTGAATTAGGATAGGCAGTGAGTGGCAATGTAGGATGGAGAAAAGCACCGTGGGGTGGTCAGCATGGGGAGGTCAGGGAACATGCCCTGGCAATGTAGGATAGGTTTCTGAAAAACATCGCGGAGTGGTGCGCATTGTACGGGTGTGTGTTACATTACATTCACTAGTAGGAGTGAGAAAAACATCACGGGGTGGTGCGCATTGTATGGGTGTGTGTTACATTACATTCACTAATAGGAGTGAGAAAAACATCACGGGGTGGTGTGAATCGGAGGGTCTGAATTAGGATAGGCAGTGAGTGGCAATGTAGGATGGAGAAAAGCACCGCGGGGTGGTCAGCAAGGGGAGGTCAGGAAACATGCAGTGGCAATGTAGGATAGGTTTCTGAAAAACATCGTGGGGTGGTGCGCATTGTATGGGTTTGTGTTACATTACATTCACTAGTAGGAGTGAGAAAAGCATCACGGGGTGGTGTGAATCGGAGGGTCTGAATTAGGATAGGCAGTGAGTGGCAATGTAGGATGGAGAAAAGCACCGCGGGGTGGTCAGCATGGGGAGGTCAGGGAACATGCAGTGGCAATGTAGGATAGGTTTCTGAAAAACATCGCGGGGTGGTGCGCATTGTATGGGTTGTGTTACATTACATTCACTAGTAGGAGTGAGAAAAACATCATGGGGTGGTGCGCATTGTATGGTGTGTGTTACATTACATTGACTAGTAGGAGTGAGAAAAACATCACGGGGTGGTGTGAATCGGAGGGTCTGAATTAGGATAGGCAGTGAGTGGCAATGTAGGATGGAGAAAAGCACCGCGGGGTGGTCAGCATGGGGAGGTCAGGGAACATGCAGTGGCAATGTAGGATAGGTTTCTGAAAAACATCGCGGGGTGGAGCGCATTGTATGGGTGCGTGTTACATTACATTCACTAGTAGGAGTGAGAAAAAAATCACGGGGTGGTGCGCATTGTATGGGTGTGTGTTACATTACATTCACTAGTAAGAGTGGGAAAAGCAACACGAGGTGGTGTGAATCGGAGGGTCTGAATTAGGATAGGCAGTGAGTGGCAATGTAGGATGGAGAAAAGCACCGCGGGGTGGTAAGCATGGGGAGGTCAGGGAACATGCAGTGGCAATGTAGGATAGGTTTTTGAAAAACATCGCGGAGTGGTGCGCATGGTATGGGTGTGTGTTCCATTACATTCACTAGTAGGAGTGAGAAAAACATCACGGGGTGGTGCGCATTGTATGGGTGTGTGTTAAATTACATTCACTAATAGGAGTGAGAAAAACATCACGGGGTGGTGTGAATCGGAGGGTCTGAATTAGGATAGGAAGTGAGTGGCAATGTAGGATGGAGAAAAGCACCGCGGAGTGGTCAGCATGGGGAGGTCAGGGAACATGCAGTGGCAATGTAGGATAGGTTTCTGAAAAACATCGCGGGGTGGTGCGCATTGTATGGGTGTGTGTTACATTACATTCACTAGTAGGAGTGAGAAAAACATCACGGGGTCGTGCGCATTGTATGGGTGTGTGTTACATTACATTCACTAGTAGGAGTGAGAAAAACATCACGGGGTGGTGTGAATCGGAGGGTCTGAATTAGGATAGGCAGTGAGTGGCAATGTAGGATGGAGAAAAGCACCGCGGGGTGGTCAGCATGGGGAGGTCAGGGAACATGCCCTGGCAATGTAGGATAGGTTTCTGAAAAACATCGCGGAGTGGTGCGCATTGTATGGGTGTGTGTTACATTACATTCACTAGTAGGAGTGAGAAAAACATCACGGGGTGGTGCGCATTGTATGGGTGTGTGTTACATTACATTCACTAGTAGGAGTAAGAAAAACATCACGGGGTCGTGCGCATTGTATTGGTGTGTGTTACATTACATTCACTAGTAGGAGTGAGAAAAACATCACGGGGTGGTGTGAATCGGAGGGTCTGAATTAGGATAGGCAGTGAGTGGCAATGTAGGATGGAGAAAAGCACCGCGGGGTGGTCAGCATGGGGAGGTCAGGGAACATGCATTGGCAATGTAGGATAGGTTTCTGAAAAACATCGCGGGGTGGTTCCCATTGTATGGGTGAGTGTTACATTACATTCACTATTAGGAGTGAGAAAAACATCACGGGGTGGTGCGCATTGTATGGGTGTGTGTTACATTACATTCACTACTAGGAGTGAGAAAAACATCACGGGGTGGTGCGCATTGTATGGGTGTGTGTTACATTACATTCACTAGTAGGAATGAGAAAAGCATCACGGTGTGGTGTGAATCGGAGGGTCTGAATTAGGATAGGCAGTGAGTGGCAATGTAGGATGGAGAAAAGCACCGCGGGGTGGTCAGCATGGGGAGGTCAGGGAACATGCAGTGGCAATGTAGGATAGGTTTCTGAAAAACATCGCGGGGTGGTGCGCATGGTATGGGTGTGTGTTACATTACATTCACTAGTAGGAGTGAGAAAAACATCACGGGGTGGTGCGCATTGTATGGGTGCGTGTTACATTACATTCACTAGTAGGAGTGAGAAAAACATCACGGGGTGGTGTGAATCGGAGGGTCTGAATTAGGATAGGCAGTGAGTGGCAATGTAGGATGGAGAAAAGCACCGCGGGGTGGTCAGCATGGGGAGGTCAGGGAACATGCAGTGGCAATGTAGGATAGGTTTCTGAAAAACATCGCAGGGTGGTGTGCATTGTATGGGTGTGTGTTACATTACATTCACTAGTAGGAGTGAGAAAAACATCACGGGGTGGTGCGCATTGTATGGGTGTGTGTTACATTACATTCACTAGTAGGAGTGAGAAAAACATCACGGGGTGGTGCGCATTTTATGGGTGTGTGTTACATTACATTCACTAGTAGGACTTAGAAAAACATCACGGGGTGGTGTGAATCGGAGGGTCTGAAATAGGATAGGCAGTGAGTGGCAATGTAGGATGGAGAAAAGCACCGCGGGGTGGTCAGCATGGGGAGGTCAGGGAACATGCAGTGGCAATGTAGGATAGGTTTCTGAAAAACATCGTGGGGTGGTGCGCATTGTATGGGTGTGTGTTACATTACATTCACTAGTAGGAGTGAGAAAAACATCACGGGGTGGTGCGCATTGTATGGGTGTGTGTTACATTACATTCACTAGTAGTTGTGAGAAAAACATCACGGGGTGGTGCGCATTGTATGGGTGTTTGTTACATTACATTCACTAGTAGGACTTAGAAAAACATCACGGGGTGGTGTGAATCGGAGGGTCTGAATTAGGATAGGCAGTGAGTGGCAATGTAGGATGGAGAAAAGCACCGCGTGGTGGTCAGCATGGGGAGGTCAGGGAACATGCATTGGCAATGTAGGATAGGTTTCTGAAAAACATCGCGGGGTGGTGCGCATTGTATGGGTGTGTGTTACATTACATTCACTAGTAGGAGTGAGAAAAACATCACGGGGTGGTGGTAATCGGAGGGTCTGAATTAGGATAGGCAGTGAGTGGCAATGTAGGATGGAGAAAAGCACCACGGGGTGGTCAGCATGGGGAGGTCAGGGAACATGCAGTGGCAATGTAGGTTAGGTTTCTGAAAAACATCGCGGGGTGGTGCGCATTGTATGGGTGTGTATTACCTTACATTCACTAGTAGGAGTGAGAAAAACATCACGGGGTCGTGCGCATTGTATTGGTGTGTGTTACATTACATTCACTAGTAGGAGTGAGAAAAACATCACGGGGTGGTGCGCATTGTATGGGTGTGTGTTACATTACATTCACTAGTAGGAGTGAGAAAAACATCACGGGGTGGTGCGCATTGTATGGGTGTGTGTTACATTACATTCACTAGTAGGAGTGAGAAAAACATCACGGGGTGGTGCTCATTGTATGGGTGTGTGTTACATTACATTCACTAGTAGGAGTGAGAAAATCATCACGGGGTGGTGTGAATCGGAGGGTCTGAATTAGGATAGGCAGTGAGTGGCAATGTAGGATGGAGAAAAGCACCGCGGGGTTGTCAGCATGGGGAGGTCAGGGAACATGCAGTGGCAATGTAGGATAGGTTTTTGAAAAACATCGCGGGGTGCTGCGCATGGTATGGGTGTGTGTTCCATTACATTCACTAGTAGGAGTGAGAAAAACATCACAGGGTGGTGCGAATTGTATGGGTGTGTGTTACATTACATTCACTAGTAGGAGTGAGAAAAACATCACGGGGTGGTGTGAATCGGAGGGTCTGAATTAGGATAGGCAGTGAGTGGCAATGTAGGATGGAGAAAAGCACCGCGGGGTGGCCAGCATGGGGAGGTCAGGGAACATGCAGTGGCAATGTAGGATAGGTTTCTGAAAAACATCGCGGGGTGGTGCGCATTGTATGGGTGTGTGTTACATTACATTCACTAGTAGGAGTGAGAAAAACATCACGGGGTGGTGCGCATTGTATGGGTGTGTGTTACATTACATTCACTAGTAGGAGTGAGAAAAACATCACGGGGTGGTGTGAATCGGAGGGTCTGAATTAGGATAGGCAGTGAGTGGCAATGTAGGATGGAGAAAAGCACCGTGGGGTGGTCAGCATGGGGAGGTCAGGGAACATGCCCTGGCAATGTAGGATAGGTTTCTGAAAAACATCGCGGAGTGGTGCGCATTGTACGGGTGTGTGTTACATTACATTCACTAGTAGGAATGAGAAAAACATCACGGGGTGGTGCGCATTGTATGGGTGTGTGTTACATTACATTCACTAATAGGAGTGAGAAAAACATCACGGGGTGGTGTGAATCGGAGGGTCTGAATTAGGATAGGCAGTGAGTGGCAATGTAGGATGGAGAAAAGCACCGCGGGGTTGTCAGCATGGGGAGGTCAGGGAACATGCAGTGGCAATGTAGGATAGGTTTTTGAAAAACATCGCGGGGTGGTGCGCATGGTATGGGTGTGTGTTCCATTACATTCACTAGTAGGAGTGAGAAAAACATCACAGGGTGGTGCGAATTGTATGGGTGTGTGTTACATTACATTCACTAGTAGGAGTGAGAAAAACATCACGGGGTGGTGTGAATCGGAGGGTCTGAATTAGGATAGGCAGTGAGTGGCAATGTAGGATGGAGAAAAGCACCGCGGGGTGGTCAGCATGGGGAGGTCAGGGAACATGCAGTGGCAATGTAGGATAGGTTTCTGAAAAACATCGCGGGGTGGTGCGCATTGTATGGGTGTGTGTTACATTACATTCACTAGTAGGAGTGAGAAAAACATCACGGGGTGGTGCGCATTGTATGGGTGTGTGTTACATTACATTCACTAGTAGGAGTGAGAAAAACATCACGGGGTGGTGTGAATCGGAGGGTCTGAATTAGGATAGGCAGTGAGTGGCAATGTAGGATGGAGAAAAGCACCGTGGGGTGGTCAGCATGGGGAGGTCAGGGAACATGCCCTGGCAATGTAGGATAGGTTTCTGAAAAACATCGCGGAGTGGTGCGCATTGTACGGGTGTGTGTTACATTACATTCACTAGTAGGAGTGAGAAAAACATCACGGGGTGGTGCGCATTGTATGGGTGTGTGTTACATTACATTCACTAATAGGAGTGAGAAAAACATCACGGGGTGGTGTGAATCGGAGGGTCTGAATTAGGATAGGCAGTGAGTGGCAATGTAGGATGGAGAAAAGCACCGCGGGGTGGTCAGCAAGGGGAGGTCAGGAAACATGCAGTGGCAATGTAGGATAGGTTTCTGAAAAACATCGTGGGGTGGTGCGCATTGTATGGGTTTGTGTTACATTACATTCACTAGTAGGAGTGAGAAAAGCATCACGGGGTGGTGTGAATCGGAGGGTCTGAATTAGGATAGGCAGTGAGTGGCAATGTAGGATGGAGAAAAGCACCGCGGAGTGGTCAGCATGGGGAGGTCAGGGAACATGCAGTGGCAATGTAGGATAGGTTTCTGAAAAACATCGCGGGGTGGTGCGCATTGTATGGGTGTGTGTTACATTACATTCACTAGTAGGAGTGAGAAAAACATCACGGGGTCGTGCGCATTGTATGGGTGTGTGTTACATTACATTCACTAGTAGGAGTGAGAAAAACATCACGGGGTGGTGCGCATTGTATGGGTGTGTGTTACATTACATTCACTAGTAAGAGTGGGAAAAGCAACACGAGGTGGTGTGAATCGGAGGGTCTGAATTAGGATAGGCAGTGAGTGGCAATGTAGGATGGAGAAAAGCACCGCGGGGTGGTAAGCATGGGGAGGTCAGGGAACATGCAGTGGCAATGTAGGATAGGTTTCTGAAAAACATCGCGGGGTGGAGCGCATTGTATGGGTGCGTGTTACATTACATTCACTAGTAGGAGTGAGAAAAAAATCACGGGGTGGTGCGCATTGTATGGGTGTGTGTTACATTACATTCACTAGTAAGAGTGGGAAAAGCAACACGAGGTGGTGTGAATCGGAGGGTCTGAATTAGGATAGGCAGTGAGTGGCAATGTAGGATGGAGAAAAGCACCGCGGGGTGGTAAGCATGGGGAGGTCAGGGAACATGCAGTGGCAATGTAGGATAGGTTTTTGAAAAACATCGCGGAGTGGTGCGCATGGTATGGGTGTGTGTTCCATTACATTCACTAGTAGGAGTGAGAAAAACATCACGGGGTGGTGCGCATTGTATGGGTGTGTGTTAAATTACATTCACTAATAGGAGTGAGAAAAACATCACGGGGTGGTGTGAATCGGAGGGTCTGAATTAGGATAGGAAGTGAGTGGCAATGTAGGATGGAGAAAAGCACCGCGGAGTGGTCAGCATGGGGAGGTCAGGGAACATGCAGTGGCAATGTAGGATAGGTTTCTGAAAAACATCGCGGGGTGGTGCGCATTGTATGGGTGTGTGTTACATTACATTCACTAGTAGGAGTGAGAAAAACATCACGGGGTCGTGCGCATTGTATGGGTGTGTGTTACATTACATTCACTAGTAGGAGTGAGAAAAACATCACGGGGTGGTGTGAATCGGAGGGTCTGAATTAGGATAGGCAGTGAGTGGCAATGTAGGATGGAGAAAAGCACCGCGGGGTGGTCAGCATGGGGAGGTCAGGGAACATGCCCTGGCAATGTAGGATAGGTTTCTGAAAAACATCGCGGAGTGGTGCGCATTGTATGGGTGTGTGTTACATTACATTCACTAGTAGGAGTGAGAAAAACATCACGGGGTGGTGCGCATTGTATGGGTGTGTGTTACATTACATTCACTAGTAGGAGTAAGAAAAACATCACGGGGTCGTGCGCATTGTATTGGTGTGTGTTACATTACATTCACTAGTAGGAGTGAGAAAAACATCACGGGGTGGTGTGAATCGGAGGGTCTGAATTAGGATAGGCAGTGAGTGGCAATGTAGGATGGAGAAAAGCACCGCGGGGTGGTCAGCATGGGGAGGTCAGGGAACATGCATTGGCAATGTAGGATAGGTTTCTGAAAAACATCGCGGGGTGGTTCCCATTGTATGGGTGAGTGTTACATTACATTCACTATTAGGAGTGAGAAAAACATCACGGGGTGGTGCGCATTGTATGGGTGTGTGTTACATTACATTCACTAGTAGGAGTGAGAAAAACATCACGGGGTGGTGTGAATCGGAGGGTCTGAATTAGGATAGGCAGTGAGTGGCAATGTAGGATGGAGAAAAGCACCGCGGGGTGGTCAGCATGGGGAGGTCAGGGAACATGCAGTGGCAATGTAGGATAGGTTTCTGAAAAACATCGCAGGGTGGTGCGCATTGTATGGGTGTGTGTTACATTACATTCACTAGTAGGAGTGAGAAAAACATCACGGGGTGGTGCGCATTTTATGGGTGTGTGTTACATTACATTCACTAGTAGGACTTAGAAAAACATCACGGGGTGGTGTGAATCGGAGGGTCTGAAATAGGATAGGCAGTGAGTGGCAATGTAGGATGGAGAAAAGCACCGCGGGGTGGTCAGCATGGGGAGGTCAGGGAACATGCAGTGGCAATGTAGGATAGGTTTCTGAAAAACATCGTGGGGTGGTGCGCATTGTATGGGTGTGTGTTACATTACATTCACTAGTAGGAGTGAGAAAAACATCACGGGGTGGTGCGCATTGTATGGGTGTGTGTTACATTACATTCACTAGTAGTTGTGAGAAAAACATCACGGGGTGGTGCGCATTGTATGGGTGTTTGTTACATTACATTCACTAGTAGGACTTAGAAAAACATCACGGGGTGGTGTGAATCGGAGGGTCTGAATTAGGATAGGCAGTGAGTGGCAATGTAGGATGGAGAAAAGCACCGCGTGGTGGTCAGCATGGGGAGGTCAGGGAACATGCATTGGCAATGTAGGATAGGTTTCTGAAAAACATCGCGGGGTGGTGCGCATTGTATGGGTGTGTGTTACATTACATTCACTAGTAGGAGTGAGAAAAACATCACGGGGTGGTGGTAATCGGAGGGTCTGAATTAGGATAGGCAGTGAGTGGCAATGTAGGATGGAGAAAAGCACCACGGGGTGGTCAGCATGGGGAGGTCAGGGAACATGCAGTGGCAATGTAGGATAGGTTTCTGAAAAACATCGCGGGGTGGTGCGCATTGTATGGGTGTGTATTACCTTACATTCACTAGTAGGAGTGAGAAAAACATCACGGGGTCGTGCGCATTGTATTGGTGTGTGTTACATTACATTCACTAGTAGGAGTGAGAAAAACATCACGGGGTGGTGCGCATTGTATGGGTGTGTGTTACATTACATTCACTAGTAGGAGTGAGAAAAACATCACGGGGTGGTGCGCATTGTATGGGTGTGTGTTACATTACATTCACTAGTAGGAGTGAGAAAAACATCACGGGGTGGTGCTCATTGTATGGGTGTGTGTTACATTACATTCACTAGTAGGAGTGAGAAAATCATCACGGGGTGGTGTGAATCGGAGGGTCTGAATTAGGATAGGCAGTGAGTGGCAATGTAGGATGGAGAAAAGCACCGCGGGGTGGTCAGCATGGGGAGGTCAGGGAACATGCAGTGGCAATGTAGGATAGGTTTCTGAAAAACATCGCGGGGTGGTGCGCATGGTATGGGTGTGTGTTACATTACATTCACTAGTAGGAGTGAGAAAAACATCACGGGGTGGTGCGCATTGTATGGGTGTGTGTTACATTACATTCACTAGTAGGAGTGAGAAAAACATCACGGGGTGGTGTGAATCGGAGGGTCTGAATTAGGATAGGCAGTGAGTGGCAATGTAGGATGGAGAAAAGCACCGCGGGGTGGTCAGCATGGGGAGGTCAGGGAACATGCAGTGGCAATGTAGGATAGGTTTCTGAAAAACATCGCGGGGTGGTGTGCATTGTATGGGTCTGTGTTATATTACATTCACTAGTAGGAGTGAGAAAAACATCACGGGGTGGTGCGCATTGTATGGGTGTGTGTTATATTACATTCACTAGCAGGAGTGAGAAAAACATCACTGGGTGGTGGTAATCGGAGGGTCTGAATTAGGATAGGCAGTGAGTGGCAATGTAGGATGGAGAAAAGCACCACGGGGTGGTCAGCATGGGGAGGTCAGGGAACATGCAGTGGCAATGTAGGATAGGTTTCTGAAAAACATCGCGGGGTGGTGCGCATTGTATGGGTGTGTGTTACATTACATTCACCAGTAGGAGTGAGAAAAACATCACGGGGTGGTGCGCATTGTATGGGTGTGTGTTACATTACATTCACTAGTAGGAGTCAGAAAGGCATCACGGGGTGGTGTGAATCGGAGGGTCTGAATTAGGATAGGCAGTGAGTGGCAATGTAGGATGGAGAAAAGCACCGCGGGGTGGTCAGCATGGGGAGGTCAGGGAACATGATGTGGCAATGTAGGATAGGTTTCTGAAAAACATCGCAGGGTGGTGCGCATTGTATGGGTGTGTGTTACATTACATTCACTAGTAGGAGTGAGAAAAACATTACGTGGTGGTGTGAATCGGAGAGTCTGAATTAGGATAGGCAGTGAGTGGCATTGTAGGATGGAGGAAAGCACCGCGGGGTGGTCAGCATGGGGAGGTCAGGGAACATGCAGTGGCAATGTAGGATAGGTTTCTGAAAAACATCGCGGGGTGGTGCGCATTGTATGGGTGTGTGTTACATTACATTCACTAGTAGGAGTGAGAAAAACATCACGGGGTGGTGCGCATTGTATGGGTGTTTGTTACATTACATTCACTAGTAGGAGTGAGAAAAGCATCAAGGGGTGGTGTGAATCGGAGGGTCTGAATTAGGATAGGCAGTGAGTGGCAATGTAGGATGGAGAAAAGCACCGCGGGGAGGTCAGCATGGGGAGGTCAGGGAACATGCAGTGGCAATGTAGGATAGGTTTCTGAAAAACATCGCGGGGTGGTGCGCATTGTATGGGTGTGTGTTACATTACATTCACAAGTAGGAGTGAGAAAAACATCACGGGGTGGTGCGCATTGTATTGGTGTGTGTTACATTACATTCACTAGTAGGAGTGAGAAAAACATCATGGGGTGGTGTGAATCGGAGGGTCTGAATTAGGATAGGCAGTGAGTGGCAATGTAGGATGGAGAAAAGAACCGCGGGGTGGTCAGCATGGGTAGGTCAGGGAACATGCAGTGGCAATGTAGGATAGGTTTCTGAAAAACATCGCGGGGTGGTGCGCATTGTATGGGTGAGTGTTACATTACATTCACTAGTAGGAGTGAGAAAAACATCACGGGGTGGTGCGCACTGTATGGGTGTGTGTTACATTCCATTCACTAGTAGGAGTGGGAAAAACATAACGGGGTGGTGCGCATTGTATGGGTGTGTGTTACATTACATTCACTAGTAGGACTTAGAAAAACATCACGGGGTGGTGTGAATCGGAGGGTCTGAATTAGGATAGGCAGTGAGTGGCAATGTAGGATGGAGAAAAGCACCGCGGGGTGGTCAGCATGGGGAGGTCAGGGAACATGCATTGGCAATGTAGGATAGGTTTCTGAAAAACATCGCGGGGTGGTGCGCATTGTATGGGTGTGTGTTACATTACATTCACTAGTAGGACTGAGAAAAACATCACGGGGTGGTGCGCATTGTATGGGTGTGTGTTACATTACATTCACTAGTAGGAGTGAGAAAAGGATGACGGGGTGGTGTGAATCGGAGGGTCTGAAATAGGATAGGCAGTGAGTGGCAATGTAGGATGGAGAAAAGCACCGCGGGGTGGTCAGCATGGGGAGGTCAGGGAACATGCAGTGGCAATGTAGGATAGGTTTCTGAAAAACATCGCGGGGTCGTGCGCATTGTATGGGTGTGTGTTACATTACTTTCACTAGTAGGAGTGAGAAAAACATCACGGGGTGGTGCGCATTGTATGGGTGTGTGTTACATTACATTCACTAGTAGGAGTGAGAAAAACATCACGGGGTGGAGTGAATCGGAGGGTCTGAATTAGGATAGGCAGTGAGTGGCAATGAAGGATGGAGAAAAGCACCGCGGGGTGGTCAGCATGGGGAGGTCAGGGAACATGCAGTGGCAATGTAGGATAGGTTTCTGGAAAACATCGCGGGGTGGTGCGCATTGTATGGGTGTGTGTTACATTACATTCACTAGTAGGAGTGAGAAAAACATCACGGGGTGGTGCGCATTGTATGGGTGTGTGTTACATTACATTCACTAGTAGGAGTGAGAAAAACATCACGGGGTGGTGTGAATCAGAGGGTCTGAATTAGGATAGGCAGTGAGTGGCAATGTAGGATGGAGAAAAGCACCGCGGGCTGGTCAGCATGGGGATGTCAGGGAACATGCAGTGGCAATGTAGGATAGGTTTCTGAAAAACATCGCGGGGTGGTGCGCATTGTATGGGTATGTGTTACATTACATTCACTAGTAGGAGTGAGAAAAACATCACGGGGTGGTGCGCATTGTATGGGTGTGTGTTACATTACATTCACTAGTAGGAGTGAGAAAAACATCACGGGGTGGTGCGCATTGTATGGGTGTGTGTTACATTACATTCACTAGTAGGTGTGAGAAAAACATCACGGGGTGGTGCGCATTGTATGGGTGTGCGTTACATTACATTCACTATTAGGAGTGAGAAAAACATCACGGGGTGGTGCGCATTGTATGGGTGTGTGTTACATTACATTCACTAGTAGGAGTGAGAAAAACATCACGGGGTGGTGCGCATTGTATGGGTGTGTGTTACATTACATTCACTGGTAGGAGTGAGAAAAACATCACGGGGTGGTGGGAATCGGAGGTTCTGAATTAGGAGAGGCAGTGATTGGCAATGTAGGATGGAGAAAAGCACCGCGGGGTGGTCAGCATGGGGAGGTCAGGGAACATGCAGTGGCAATGTAGGATAGGTTTCGGAAAAACATCGCTGGGTGGTGTGCAATGTATGGCTGTGTGTTACATTACATTCACTAGTAGGAGTGAGAAAAACATCACGGGGTGGTGCGCATTGTATGGGTGTGTGTTACATTACATTCACTAGTAGGAGTGAGAAAAATATCACGGGGTGGCGCGCATTGTATGGGTGTGTGTTACATTACATTCACTAGTAGGAGTGAGAAAAACATCACGGGGTGGTGTGAATCAGAGGGTCTGAATTAGGATAGGCAGTGAGTCGCAATGTAGGATGGAGAAAAGCACCGCGGGGTGGTCAGCATGGGGAGGTCATGGAACATGCAGTGGCAATGTAGGATAGGTTTCTGAAAAACATCACGGGGTGGTGCGCATTGTATGGGTGTGTGTTACATTACATTCACTAGTAGGAGTGAGAAAAACATCAAGGGGTGGTGCGCATTGTAAGGGTGTGTGTTACATTACATTCACTAGTAGGAGTGAGAAAAACATCTCGGGGTGGTGCGCATTGTATGGGTGTGTGTTACATTACATTCACTAGTAGGAGTGAGAAAAACATCACGGGGTGGTGCGCATTGTATGGGTGTGTGTTACATTACATTCACTAGTAGGAGTGAGAAAAACATCATGGGGTGGTGCGCATTGTATGGTTGTGTGTTACATTGCATTCACTAGTAGGAATGAGAAAAACATCACGGGGTCGTGCGCATTGTATGGGTGTGTGTTACATTACATTCACTAGTAGGAGTGAGAAAAACATCACGCGGTGGTGTGAATCGGAGGGTCTGAATTAGGATAGGCAGTGAGTGGCAATTTAGGATGGAGAAAAGCACCGCGGGGTGGTCAGCATGGGGAGGTCAGGGAACATGCAGTGGCAATGTAGGATAGCTTTCTGAAAAACATCACGGGGTGGTGCGCATTGTATGGGTGTGTGTTACATTACATTCACTAGTAGGAGTGAGAAAAACATCACGGGGTGGTGCGTATTGTATGGGTGTGTGTTACATTACATTCACTAGTAGGAGTGAGAAAAACATCACGGGGTGGTGCGCATTGTATGGTTGTGTGTTACATTACATTCACTAGTAGGAGTGAGAAAAACATCACGGGGTGGTGCGCATTGTATGGGTGTGTGTTACATTACATTCACTAGTAGGAGTGAGAAAAACATCAAGGGGTGGTGCGCATTGTAAGGGTGTGTGTTACATTACATTCACTAGTAGGAGTGAGAAAAACATCTCGGGGTGGTGCGCATTGTATGGGTGAGTGTTACATTACATTCACTAGTAGGAGTGAGAAAAACATCACGGGGTGGTGCGCACTGTATGGGTGTGTGTTACATTCCATTCACTAGTAGGAGTGGGAAAAACATAACGGGGTGGTGCGCATTGTATGGGTGTGTGTTACATTACATTCACTAGTAGGACTTAGAAAAACATCACGGGGTGGTGTGAATCGGAGGGTCTGAATTAGGATAGGCAGTGAGTGGCAATGTAGGATGGAGAAAAGCACCGCGGGGTGGTCAGCATGGGGAGGTCAGGGAACATGCATTGGCAATGTAGGATAGGTTTCTGAAAAACATCGCGGGGTGGTGCGCATTGTATGGGTGTGTGTTACATTACATTCACTAGTAGGACTGAGAAAAACATCACGGGGTGGTGCGCATTGTATGGGTGTGTGTTACATTACATTCACTAGTAGGAGTGAGAAAAGGATGACGGGGTGGTGTGAATCGGAGGGTCTGAAATAGGATAGGCAGTGAGTGGCAATGTAGGATGGAGAAAAGCACCGCGGGGTGGTCAGCATGGGGAGGTCAGGGAACATGCAGTGGCAATGTAGGATAGGTTTCTGAAAAACATCGCGGGGTCGTGCGCATTGTATGGGTGTGTGTTACATTACTTTCACTAGTAGGAGTGAGAAAAACATCACGGGGTGGTGCGCATTGTATGGGTGTGTGTTACATTACATTCACTAGTAGGAGTGAGAAAAACATCACGGGGTGGAGTGAATCGGAGGGTCTGAATTAGGATAGGCAGTGAGTGGCAATGAAGGATGGAGAAAAGCACCGCGGGGTGGTCAGCATGGGGAGGTCAGGGAACATGCAGTGGCAATGTAGGATAGGTTTCTGGAAAACATCGCGGGGTGGTGCGCATTGTATGGGTGTGTGTTACATTACATTCACTAGTAGGAGTGAGAAAAACATCACGGGGTGGTGCGCATTGTATGGGTGTGTGTTACATTACATTCACTAGTAGGAGTGAGAAAAACATCACGGGGTGGTGTGAATCAGAGGGTCTGAATTAGGATAGGCAGTGAGTGGCAATGTAGGATGGAGAAAAGCACCGCGGGCTGGTAAGCATGGGGATGTCAGGGAACATGCAGTGGCAATGTAGGATAGGTTTCTGAAAAACATCGCGGGGTGGTGCGCATTGTATGGGTATGTGTTACATTACATTCACTAGTAGGAGTGAGAAAAATATCACGGGGTGGTGCGCATTGTATGGGTGTGTGTTACATTACATTCACTAGTAGGAGTGAGAAAAACATCACGGGGTGGTGCGCATTGTATGGGTGTGTGTTACATTACATTCACTAGTAGGTGTGAGAAAAACATCACGGGGTGGTGCGCATTGTATGGGTGTGCGTTACATTACATTCACTATTAGGAGTGAGAAAAACATCACGGGGTGGTGCGCATTGTATGGGTGTGTGTTACATTACATTCACTAGTAGGAGTGAGAAAAACATCACGGGGTGGTGCGCATTGTATGGGTGTGTTTTACATTACATTCACTGGTAGGAGTGAGAAAAACATCACGGGGTGGTGGGAATCGGAGGTTCTGAATTAGGAGAGGCAGTGATTGGCAATGTAGGATGGAGAAAAGCACCGCGGGGTGGTCAGCATGGGGAGGTCAGGGAACATGCAGTGGCAATGTAGGATAGGTTTCGGAAAAACATCGCTGGGTGGTGTGCAATGTATGGCTGTGTGTTACATTACATTCACTAGTAGGAGTGAGAAAAACATCACGGGGTGGTGCGCATTGTATGGGTGTGTGTTACATTACATTCACTAGTAGGAGTGAGAAAAACATCACGGGGTGGCGCGCATTGTATGGGTGTGTGTTACATTACATTCACTAGTAGGAGTGAGAAAAACATCACGGGGTGGTGTGAATCAGAGGGTCTGAATTAGGATAGGCAGTGAGTCGCAATGTAGGATGGAGAAAAGCACCGCGGGGTGGTCAGCATGGGGAGGTCATGGAACATGCAGTGGCAATGTAGGATAGGTTTCTGAAAAACATCACGGGGTGGTGCGCATTGTATGGGTGTGTGTTACATTACATTCACTAGTAGGAGTGAGAAAAACATCAAGGGGTGGTGCGCATTGTAAGGGTGTGTGTTACATTACATTCACTAGTAGGAGTGAGAAAAACATCTCGGGGTGGTGCGCATTGTATGGGTGTGTGTTACATTACATTCACTAGTAGGAGTGAGAAAAACATCACGGGGTGGTGCGCATTGTATGGGTGTGTGTTACATTACATTCACTAGTAGGAGTGAGAAAAACATCATGGGGTGGTGCGCATTGTATGGTTGTGTGTTACATTGCATTCACTAGTAGGAGTGAGAAAAACATCACGGGGTCGTGCGCATTGTATGGGTGTGTGTTACATTACATTCACTAGTAGGAGTGAGAAAAACATCACGCGGTGGTGTGAATCGGAGGGTCTGAATTAGGATAGGCAGTGAGTGGCAATTTAGGATAGAGAAAAGCACCGCGGGGTGGTCAGCATGGGGAGGTCAGGGAACATGCAGTGGCAATGTAGGATAGCTTTCTGAAAAACATCACGGGGTGGTGCGCATTGTATGGGTGTGTGTTACATTACATTCACTAGTAGGAGTGAGAAAAACATCACGGGGTGGTGCGTATTGTATGGTTGTGTGTTACATTACATTCACTAGTAGGAGTGAGAAAAACATCACGGGGTGGTGCGCATTGTATGGTTGTGTGTTACATTACATTCACTAGTAGGAGTGAGAAAAACATCACGGGGTGGTGCGCATTGTATGGGTGTGTGTTACATTACATTCACTAGTAGGAGTGAGAAAAACATCAAGGGGTGGTGCGCATTGTATGGGTGTGTGTTACATTACATTCACTAGTAGGAGTGAGAAAAACATCACGGGGTGGTGCGCATTGTATGGGTGTGTGTTACATTACATTCACTAGTAGGAGTGAGAAAAACATCACGCGGTGGTGCGCATTGTATGGGTCTGTGTTACATTACATTCACTAGTAGGAGTGAGAAAAACATCACGGGGTGGTGCGCATTGTATGGGTGTGTGTTACATTACATTCACTAGTAGGATTGACAAAAACATCACGGGGTGGTGCGCATTGTATGGGTGTGCGTTACATTACATTCACTGTTAGGAGTGAGAAAAACATCACGTGGTCGTGCGCATTGTATGGGTGTGTGTTACATTACATTCACTACTAGGAGTGAGAAAAACATCACGGGGTGGTGCGCACTGTATGGGTGTGTGTTACATTCCATTCACTAGTAGGAGTGGGAAAAACATAACGGGGTGGTGCGCATTGTATGGGTGTGTGTTACATTACATTCACTAGTAGGACTTAGAAAAACATCACGGGGTGGTGTGAATCGGAGGGTCTGAATTAGGATAGGCAGTGAGTGGCAATGTAGGATGGAGAAAAGCACCGCGGGGTGGTCAGCATGGGGAGGTCAGGGAACATGCATTGGCAATGTAGGATAGGTTTCTGAAAAACATCGCGGGGTGGTGCGCATTGTATGGGTGTGTGTTACATTACATTCACTAGTAGGACTGAGAAAAACATCACGGGGTGGTGCGCATTGTATGGGTGTGTGTTACATTACATTCACTAGTAGGAGTGAGAAAAGGATGACGGGGTGGTGTGAATCAGAGGGTCTGAAATAGGATAGGCAGTGAGTGGCAATGTAGGATGGAGAAAAGCACCGCGGGGAGGTCAGCATGGGGAGGTCAGGGAACATGCAGTGGCAATGTAGGATAGGTTTCTGAAAAACATCGCGGGGTGGTGCGCATTGTATGGGTGTGTGTTACATTACTTTCACTAGTAGGAGTGAGAAAAACATCACGGGGTGGTGCGCATTGTATGGGTGTGTGTTACATTACATTCACTAGTAGGAGTGAGAAAAACATCACGGGGTGGAGTGAATCGGAGGGTCTGAATTAGGATAGGCAGTGAGTGGCAATGAAGGATGGAGAAAAGCACCGCGGGGTGGTCAGCATGGGGAGGTCAGGGAACATGCAGTGGCAATGTAGGATAGGTTTCTGGAAAACATCGCGGGGTGGTGCGCATTGTATGGGTGTGTGTTACATTACATTCACTAGTAGGAGTGAGAAAAACATCACGGGGTGGTGCGCATTGTATGGGTGTGTGTTACATTACATTCACTAGTAGGAGTGAGAAAAACATCACGGGGTGGTGTGAATCAGAGGGTCTGAATTAGGATAGGCAGTGAGTGGCAACGTAGGATGGAGAAAAGCACCGCGGGCTGGTCAGCATGGGGAGGTCAGGGAACATGCAGTGGCAATGTAGGATAGGTTTCTGAAAAACATCGCGGGGTGGTGCGCATTGTATGGGTATGTGTTACATTACATTCACTAGTAGGAGTGAGAAAAACATCACGGGGTGGTGCGCATTGTATGGGTGTGTGTTACATTACATTCACTAGTAGGAGTGAGAAAAACATCACGGGGTGGTGCGCATTGTATGGGTGTGTGTTACATTACATTCACTAGTAGGAGTGAGAAAAACATCACGGGGTGGTGCGCATTGTATGGGTGTGCGTTACATTACATTCACTATTAGGAGTGAGAAAAACATCACGGGGTGGTGCGCATTGTATGGGTGTGTGTTACATTACATTCACTAGTAGGAGTGAGAAAAACATCACGGGGTGGTGCGCATTTTATGGGTGTGTGTTACATTACATTCACTAGTAGGAGTGAGAAAAACATCACGGGGTGGTGGGAATCGGAGGTTCTGAATTAGGAGAGGCAGTGATTGGCAATGTAGGATGGAGAAAAGCACCGCGGGGTGGTCAGCATGGGGAGGTCAGGGAACATGCAGTGGCAATGTAGGATAGGTTTCGGAAAAACATCGCTGGTTGGTGTGCAATGTATGGCTGTGTGTTACATTACATTCACTAGTAGGAGTGAGAAAAACATCACGGGGTGGTGCGCATTGTATGGGTGTGTGTTACATTACATTCACTAGTAGGAGTGAGAAAAATATCACGGGGTGGCGCGCATTGTATGGGTGTGTGTTACATTACATTCACTAGTAGGAGTGAGAAAAACATCACGGGGTGGTGTGAATCAGAGGGTCTGAATTAGGATAGGCAGTGAGTCGCAATGTAGGATGGAGAAAAGCACCGCGGGGTGGTCAGCATGGGGAGGTCATGGAACATGCAGTGGCAATGTAGGATAGGTTTCTGAAAAACATCACGGGGTGGTGCGCATTGTATGGGTGTTTGTTACATTACATTCACTAGTAGGAGTGAGAAAAACATCAAGGGGTGGTGCGCATTGTAAGGGTGTGTGTTACATTACATTCACTAGTAGGAGTGAGAAAAACATCTCGGGGTGGTGCGCATTGTATGGGTGTGTGTTACATTACATTCACTAGAAGGAGTGAGAAAAACATCACGGGGTGGTGCGCATTGTATGGGTGTGTGTTACATTACATTCACTAGTAGGAGTGAGAAAAACATCACGGGGTGGTGCGCATTGTATGGTTGTGTGTTACATTACATTCACTAGTAGGAGTGAGAAAAACATCACGGGGTGGTGCGCATTGTATGGGTGTGTGTTACATTACATTCACTAGTAGGAGTGAGAAAAACATCAAGGGGTGGTGCGCATTGTATGGGTGTGTGTTACATTACATTCACTAGTAGGAGTGAGAAAAACATCACGGGGTGGTGCGCATTGTATGGGTGTGTGTTACATTACATTCACTAGTAGGAGTGAGAAAAACATCACGGGGTGGTGCGCATTGTATGGGTGTGTGTTACATTACATTCACTAGTAGGAGTGAGAAAAACATCACGGGGTGGTGCGCATTGTATGGGTGTGTGTTACATTACATTCACTAGTAGGATTGACAAAAACATCACGGGGTGGTGCGCATTGTATGGGTGTGCGTTACATTACATTCACTATTAGGAGTGAGAAAAACATCACGTGGTGGTGCGCATTGTATGGGTGTGTGTTACATTACATTCACTACTAGGAGTGAGAAAAACATCACGGGGTGGTGCGCATTGTATGGGTGTGTGTTACATTACATTCACTAGTATGAGTGAGAAAAACATCACGGGGTGGTGGGAATCGGAGCTTCTGAATTAGGATAGGCAGTGAGTGGCAATGTAGGATGGAGAAAAGCACCGCGGGGTGGTCAGCATGGGGAGGTCAGGGAACATGCATTGGCAATGTAGGATAGGTTTCGGAAAAACATCGCTGGGTGGTGCGCGATGTATAGCTGTGTGTTACATTACATTCACTAGTAGGAGTGAGAAAAACATCACGGGGTGGTGCGCATTGTATGGGTGTGTGTTACATTACATTCACTAGTAGGAGTGAGAAAAACATCACGGGGTGGTGCGCATTGTATGGGTGTGTGTTACATTACATTCACTAGTAGGAGTGAGAAAAACATCACGGGGTGGTGTGAATCAGAGGGTCTGAATTAGGATAGGCAGTGAGTGGCAATGTAGGATGGAGAAAAGCACCGCGGGGTGGTCCGCATGGGGAGGTCATGGAACATGCAGTGGCAATGTAGGATAGGTTTCTGAAAAACATCACGGGGTGGTGCGCATTGTATGGGTGTGTGTTACATTACATTCACTAGTAGGAGTGAGAAAAACATCAAGGGGTGGTGTGCATTGTATGGGTGTGTGTTACATTACATTCACAAGTAGGAGTGAGAAAAACATCACGGGGTGGTGCGCATTGTATGGGTGTGTGTTACATTACATTCAGTAGTAGGACTGAGAAAAACATCACGCGGTGGTGTGAATCGGAGGGTCTGAATTAGGATAGGCAGTGAGTGGCAATGTAGGATGGAGAAAAGCACCGCGGGGTGGTCAGCATGGGGAGGTCAGGGAACATGCAGTGGCAATGTAGGACAGGTTTCTGAAAAACATCGCGGGGTGGTGCGCATTGTATGGGTGTGTGTTACATTACATTCACTAGTAGGAGTGAGAAAAACATCCCGGGGCGGTGCGCATTGTATGGGTGTGTGTTACATTACATTCACTAGTAGGAGGGAGAAAAACATCACGGGGTGGTGTGAATCGGAGGGTCTGAATTAGGATAGGCAGTGAGTGGCAATGTAGGATGGAGAAAAGCACCGCGGGGTGGTCAGCAAGGGGAGGTCAGGAAACATGCAGTAGCAATGTAGGATAGGTTTCTGAAAAACATCGTGGGGTGGTGCGCATTGTATGGGTGTGTGTTACATTACATTCACTAGTAGGAGTGAGAAAAACATCACGGGGTGGTGCGCATTGTATGGGTGTGTTACATTACATTCACTAGTAGGAGTCAGACAAACATCACGGGGTGGTGCGCATTGTATGGGTGTGTGTTACATTACATTCACTAGTAGGAGTGAGAAAAACATCACGGGGTGGTGTGATTCGGAGGGTCTGAATTAGAATAGGCAGTGAGTGGCAATGTAGGATGGAGAAAAGCACCGCCGGGTGGTCAGCATGGGGAGGTCAGGGAACATGCAGTGGCAATGTAGGATAGGTTAATGAAAAACATCGCGGGGTGGTGCGCATTGTATTGGTGTGTGTTACATTACATTCACTAGTAGGAGTGAGAAAAACATCACGGGGTGGTGCGCATTGTATGGGTGTGTGTTACATTACATTCACTAGTAGGAGTGAGAAAAGCATCACGGGGTGGTGTGAATCGGAGGGTCTGAATTAGGATAGGCATTGAGTGGCAATGTAGGATGGAGAAAAGCACCACGGGGTGGTCAGCATGGGGAGGTCAGGGAACATGCAGTGGCAATGTAGGATAGGTTTCTGGAAAACATCGCGGGGTGGTGCGCATTGTGTGGGTGTTTGTTACATTACATTCACTAGTAGGAGTGAGAAAAACATCACGGGGTGGTGCGCATTTTATGGGTGTGTGTTACATTACATTCACTAGTAGGAGTGAGAAAAACATCACGGGGTGGTGTGAATCGGAGGGTCTGAATTAGGATAGGCAGTGAGTGGCAATGTAGCATGGAGAAAAGCACCGCGGGGTGGTCAGCATGGGGAGGTCAGGGAACATGCAGTGGCAATGTAGGATAGGTTTCTGAAAAACATCGCAGGGTGGTGCGCATTGTATGGGTGTGTGTTACATTACATTCACTAGTAGGAGTGAGAAAAACATCACGGGGTGGTGCGCATTGTATTGGTTTGTGTTACATTACATTCACTAGTAGGACTTAGAAAAACATCACGGGGTGGTGTGAATCGCATTGTCTGAATTAGGATAGGCAGTGAGTGGCAATGTAGGATGGAGAAAAGCACCGCGGGGTGGTCAGCATGGGGAGGTCAGGGAACATGCAGTGGCAATGTAGGATAGGTTTCTGAAAAACATCGCGTAGTGGTGCGCATTGTATGGGTGTGTGTTACATTACATTCACTAGTAGGAGTGAGAAAAACATCACGGGGTGGTGCGCATTTTATGGGTGTGTGTTACATTACATTCACTAGTAGGAGTGAGAAAAACATCACGGGGTGGTGGGAATCGGAGGTTCTGAATTAGGAGAGGCAGTGATTGGCAATGTAGGATGGAGAAAAGCACCGCGGGGTGGTCAGCATGGGGAGGTCAGGGAACATGCAGTGGCAATGTAGGATAGGTTTCGGAAAAACATCGCTGGTTGGTGTGCAATGTATGGCTGTGTGTTACATTACATTCACTAGTAGGAGTGAGAAAAACATCACGGGGTGGTGCGCATTGTATGGGTGTGTGTTACATTACATTCACTAGTAGGAGTGAGAAAAATATCACGGGGTGGCGCGCATTGTATGGGTGTGTGTTACATTACATTCACTAGTAGGAGTGAGAAAAACATCACGGGGTGGTGTGAATCAGAGGGTCTGAATTAGGATAGGCAGTGAGTCGCAATGTAGGATGGAGAAAAGCACCGCGGGGTGGTCAGCATGGGGAGGTCATGGAACATGCAGTGGCAATGTAGGATAGGTTTCTGAAAAACATCACGGGGTGGTGCGCATTGTATGGGTGTGTGTTACATTACATTCACTAGTAGGAGTGAGAAAAACATCAAGGGGTGGTGCGCATTGTAAGGGTGTGTGTTACATTACATTCACTAGTAGGAGTGAGAAAAACATCTCGGGGTGGTGCGCATTGTATGGGTGTGTGTTACATTACATTCACTAGAAGGAGTGAGAAAAACATCACGGGGTGGTGCGCATTGTATGGGTGTGTGTTACATTACATTCACTAGTAGGAGTGAGAAAAACATCATGGGGTGGTGCGCATTGTATGGTTGTGTGTTACATTGCATTCACTAGTAGGAGTGAGAAAAACATCACGGGGTCGTGCGCATTGTATGGGTGTGTGTTACATTACATTCACTAGTAGGAGTGAGAAAAACATCACGCGGTGGTGTGAATCGGAGGGTCTGAATTAGGATAGGCAGTGAGTGGCAATTTAGGATAGAGAAAAGCACAGCGGGGTGGTCAGCATGGGGAGGTCAGGGAACATGCAGTGGCAATGTAGGATAGGTTTCTGAAAAACATCACGGGGTGGTGCGCATTGTATGGGTGTGTGTTACATTACATTCACTAGTAGGAGTGAGAAAAACATCACGGGGTGGTGCGTATTGTATGGGTGTGTGTTACATTACATTCACTAGTAGGAGTGAGAAAAACATCACTGGGTGGTGCGCATTGTATGGTTTTGTGTTACATTACATTCACTAGTAGGAGTGAGAAAAACATCACGGGGTGGTGCGCATTGTATGGGTGTGTGTTACATTACATTCACTAGTAGGAGTGAGAAAAACATCAAGGGGTGGTGCGCATTGTATGGGTGTGTGTTACATTACATTCACTAGTAGGAGTGAGAAAAACATCACGGGGTGGTGCGCATTGTATGGGTGTGTGTTACATTACATTCACTAGTAGGAGTGAGAAAAACATCACGGGGTGGTGCGCATTGTATGGGTGTGTGTTACATTACATTCACTAGTAGGAGTGAGAAAAACATCACGGGGTGGTGCGCATTGTATGGGTGTGTGTTACATTACATTCACTAGTAGGATTGACAAAAACATCACGGGGTGGTGCGCATTGTATGGGTGTGCGTTACATTACATTCACTATTAGGAGTGAGAAAAACATCACGTGGTGGTGCGCATTGTATGGGTGTGTGTTACATTACATTCACTACTAGGAGTGAGAAAAACATCACGGGGTGGTGCGCATTGTATGGGTGTGTGTTACATTACATTCACTAGTATGAGTGAGAAAAACATCACGGGGTGGTGGGAATCGGAGCTTCTGAATTAGGATAGGCAGTGAGTGGCAATGTAGGATGGAGAAAAGCACCGCGGGGTGGTCAGCATGGGGAGGTCAGGGAACATGCAGTGGCAATGTAGGATAGGTTTCGGAAAAACATCGCTGGGTGGTGCGCGATGTATAGCTGTGTGTTACATTACATTCACTAGTAGGAGTGAGAAAAACATCACGGGGTGGTGCGCATTGTATGGGTGTGTGTTACATTACATTCACTAGTAGGAGTGAGAAAAACATCACGGGGTGGTGCGCATTGTATGGGTGTGTGTTACATTACATTCACTAGTAGGAGTGAGAAAAACATCACGGGGTGGTGTGAATCAGAGGGTCTGAATTAGGATAGGCAGTGAGTGGCAATGTAGGATGGAGAAAAGCACCGCGGGGTGGTCCGCATGGGGAGGTCATGGAACATGCAGTGGCAATGTAGGATAGGTTTCTGAAAAACATCACGGGGTGGTGCGCATTGTATGGGTGTGTGTTACATTACATTCACTAGTAGGAGTGAGAAAAACATCAAGGGGTGGTGTGCATTGTATGGGTGTGTGTTACATTACATTCACAAGTAGGAGTGAGAAAAACATCACGGGGTGGTGCGCATTGTATGGGTGTGTGTTACATTACATTCAGTAGTAGGACTGAGAAAAACATCACGCGGTGGTGTGAATCGGAGGGTCTGAATTAGGATAGGCAGTGAGTGGCAATGTAGGATGGAGAAAAGCACCGCGGGGTGGTCAGCATGGGGAGGTCAGGGAACATGCAGTGGCAATGTAGGACAGGTTTCTGAAAAACATCGCGGGGTGGTGCGCATTGTATGGGTGTGTGTTACATTACATTCACTAGTAGGAGTGAGAAAAACATCCCGGGGCGGTGCGCATTGTATGGGTGTGTGTTACATTACATTCACTAGTAGGAGGGAGAAAAACATCACGGGGTGGTGTGAATCGGAGGGTCTGAATTAGGATAGGCAGTGAGTGGCAATGTAGGATGGAGAAAAGCACCGCGGGGTGGTCAGCAAGGGGAGGTCAGGAAACATGCAGTAGCAATGTAGGATAGGTTTCTGAAAAACATCGTGGGGTGGTGCGCATTGTATGGGTGTGTGTTACATTACATTCACTAGTAGGAGTGAGAAAAACATCACGGGGTGGTGCGCATTGTATGGGTGTGTGTTACATTACATTCACTAGTAGGAGTGAGAAAAACATCACGGGGTGGTGCGCATTGTATGGGTGTGTGTTACATTACATTCACTAGTAGGAGTGAGAAAAACATCACGGGGTGGTGTGATTTGGAGGGTCTGAATTAGAATAGGCAGTGAGTGGCAATGTAGGATGGAGAAAAGCACCGCCGGGTGGTCAGCATGGGGAGGTCAGGGAACATGCAGTGGCAATGTAGGATAGGTTTCTGAAAAACATCACGGGGTGGTGCGCATTGTATGGGTGTGTTACATTACATTCACTAGTAGGAGTCAGACAAACATCACGGGGTGGTGCGCATTGTATGGGTGTGTGTTACATTACATTCACTAGTAGGAGTGAGAAAAACATCACGGGGTGGTGCGCATTGTATGGGTGTGTGTTACATTACATTCACTAGTAGGAGTGAGAAAAACATCACGGGGTGGTGCGCATTGTATGGGTGTGCGTTACATTACATTCACTATTAGGAGTGAGAAAAACATCACGGGGTGGTGCGCATTGTATGGGTGTGTGTTACATTACATTCACTAGTAGGAGTGAGAAAAACATCACGGGGTGGTGCGCATTTTATGGGTGTGTGTTACATTACATTCACTAGTAGGAGTGAGAAAAACATCACGGGGTGGTGGGAATCGGAGGTTCTGAATTAGGAGAGGCAGTGATTGGCAATGTAGGATGGAGAAAAGCACCGCGGGGTGGTCAGCATGGGGAGGTCAGGGAACATGCAGTGGCAATGTAGGATAGGTTTCGGAAAAACATCGCTGGTTGGTGTGCAATGTATGGCTGTGTGTTACATTACATTCACTAGTAGGAGTGAGAAAAACATCACGGGGTGGTGCGCATTGTATGGGTGTGTGTTACATTACATTCACTAGTAGGAGTGAGAAAAATATCACGGGGTGGCGCGCATTGTATGGGTGTGTGTTACATTACATTCACTAGTAGGAGTGAGAAAAACATCACGGGGTGGTGTGAATCAGAGGGTCTGAATTAGGATAGGCAGTGAGTCGCAATTTAGGATGGAGAAAAGCACCGCGGGGTGGTCAGCATGGGGAGGTCATGGAACATGCAGTGGCAATGTAGGATAGGTTTCTGAAAAACATCACGGGGTGGTGCGCATTGTATGGGTGTTTGTTACATTACATTCACTAGTAGGAGTGAGAAAAACATCAAGGGGTGGTGCGCATTGTAAGGGTGTGTGTTACATTACATTCACTAGTAGGAGTGAGAAAAACATCTCGGGGTGGTGCGCATTGTATGGGTGTGTGTTACATTACATTCACTAGAAGGAGTGAGAAAAACATCACGGGGTGGTGCGCATTGTATGGGTGTGTGTTACATTACATTCACTAGTAGGAGTGAGAAAAACATCACGGGGTGGTGCGCATTGTATGGTTGTGTGTTACATTACATTCACTAGTAGGAGTGAGAAAAACATCACGGGGTGGTGCGCATTGTATGGGTGTGTGTTACATTACATTCACTAGTAGGAGTGAGAAAAACATCAAGGGGTGGTGCGCATTGTATGGGTGTGTGTTACATTACATTCACTAGTAGGAGTGAGAAAAACATCACGGGGTGGTGCGCATTGTATGGGTGTGTGTTACATTACATTCACTAGTAGGAGTGAGAAAAACATCACGGGGTGGTGCGCATTGTATGGGTGTGTGTTACATTACATTCACTAGTAGGAGTGAGAAAAACATCACGGGGTGGTGCGCATTGTATGGGTGTGTGTTACATTACATTCACTAGTAGGATTGACAAAAACATCACGGGGTGGTGCGCATTGTATGGGTGTGCGTTACATTACATTCACTATTAGGAGTGAGAAAAACATCACGTGGTGGTGCGCATTGTATGGGTGTGTGTTACATTACATTCACTACTAGGAGTGAGAAAAACATCACGGGGTGGTGCGCATTGTATGGGTGTGTGTTACATTACATTCACTAGTATGAGTGAGAAAAACATCACGGGGTGGTGGGAATCGGAGCTTCTGAATTAGGATAGGCAGTGAGTGGCAATGTAGGATGGAGAAAAGCACCGCGGGGTGGTCAGCATGGGGAGGTCAGGGAACATGCATTGGCAATGTAGGATAGGTTTCGGAAAAACATCGCTGGGTGGTGCGCGATGTATAGCTGTGTGTTACATTACATTCACTAGTAGGAGTGAGAAAAACATCACGGGGTGGTGCGCATTGTATGGGTGTGTGTTACATTACATTCACTAGTAGGAGTGAGAAAAACATCACGGGGTGGTGCGCATTGTATGGGTGTGTGTTACATTACATTCACTAGTAGGAGTGAGAAAAACATCACGGGGTGGTGTGAATCAGAGGGTCTGAATTAGGATAGGCAGTGAGTGGCAATGTAGGATGGAGAAAAGCACCGCGGGGTGGTCCGCATGGGGAGGTCATGGAACATGCAGTGGCAATGTAGGATAGGTTTCTGAAAAACATCACGGGGTGGTGCGCATTGTATGGGTGTGTGTTACATTACATTCACTAGTAGGAGTGAGAAAAACATCAAGGGGTGGTGTGCATTGTATGGGTGTGTGTTACATTACATTCACAAGTAGGAGTGAGAAAAACATCACGGGGTGGTGCGCATTGTATGGGTGTGTGTTACATTACATTCAGTAGTAGGACTGAGAAAAACATCACGCGGTGGTGTGAATCGGAGGGTCTGAATTAGGATAGGCAGTGAGTGGCAATGTAGGATGGAGAAAAGCACCGCGGGGTGGTCAGCATGGGGAGGTCAGGGAACATGCAGTGGCAATGTAGGACAGGTTTCTGAAAAACATCGCGGGGTGGTGCGCATTGTATGGGTGTGTGTTACATTACATTCACTAGTAGGAGTGAGAAAAACATCCCGGGGCGGTGCGCATTGTATGGGTGTGTGTTACATTACATTCACTAGTAGGAGGGAGAAAAACATCACGGGGTGGTGTGAATCGGAGGGTCTGAATTAGGATAGGCAGTGAGTGGCAATGTAGGATGGAGAAAAGCACCGCGGGGTGGTCAGCAAGGGGAGGTCAGGAAACATGCAGTAGCAATGTAGGATAGGTTTCTGAAAAACATCGTGGGGTGGTGCGCATTGTATGGGTGTGTGTTACATTACATTCACTAGTAGGAGTGAGAAAAACATCACGGGGTGGTGCGCATTGTATGGGTGTGTTACATTACATTCACTAGTAGGAGTCAGACAAACATCACGGGGTGGTGCGCATTGTATGGGTGTGTGTTACATTACATTCACTAGTAGGAGTGAGAAAAACATCACGGGGTGGTGTGATTCGGAGGGTCTGAATTAGAATAGGCAGTGAGTGGCAATGTAGGATGGAGAAAAGCACCGCCGGGTGGTCAGCATGGGGAGGTCAGGGAACATGCAGTGGCAATGTAGGATAGGTTAATGAAAAACATCGCGGGGTGGTGCGCATTGTATTGGTGTGTGTTACATTACATTCACTAGTAGGAGTGAGAAAAACATCACGGGGTGGTGCGCATTGTATGGGTGTGTGTTACATTACATTCACTAGTAGGAGTGAGAAAAGCATCACGGGGTGGTGTGAATCGGAGGGTCTGAATTAGGATAGGCATTGAGTGGCAATGTAGGATGGAGAAAAGCACCACGGGGTGGTCAGCATGGGGAGGTCAGGGAACATGCAGTGGCAATGTAGGATAGGTTTCTGGAAAACATCGCGGGGTGGTGCGCATTGTGTGGGTGTTTGTTACATTACATTCACTAGTAGGAGTGAGAAAAACATCACGGGGTGGTGCGCATTTTATGGGTGTGTGTTACATTACATTCACTAGTAGGAGTGAGAAAAACATCACGGGGTGGTGTGAATCGGAGGGTCTGAATTAGGATAGGCAGTGAGTGGCAATGTAGCATGGAGAAAAGCACCGCGGGGTGGTCAGCATGGGGAGGTCAGGGAACATGCAGTGGCAATGTAGGATAGGTTTCTGAAAAACATCGCAGGGTGGTGCGCATTGTATGGGTGTGTGTTACATTACATTCACTAGTAGGAGTGAGAAAAACATCACGGGGTGGTGCGCATTGTATTGGTTTGTGTTACATTACATTCACTAGTAGGACTTAGAAAAACATCACGGGGTGGTGTGAATCGCATTGTCTGAATTAGGATAGGCAGTGAGTGGCAATGTAGGATGGAGAAAAGCACCGCGGGGTGGTCAGCATGGGGAGGTCAGGGAACATGCAGTGGCAATGTAGGATAGGTTTCTGAAAAACATCGCGTAGTGGTGCGCATTGTATGGGTGTGTGTTACATTACATTCACTAGTAGGAGTGAGAAAAACATCACGGGGTGGTGCGCATTTTATGGGTGTGTGTTACATTACATTCACTAGTAGGAGTGAGAAAAACATCACGGGGTGGTGGGAATCGGAGGTTCTGAATTAGGAGAGGCAGTGATTGGCAATGTAGGATGGAGAAAAGCACCGCGGGGTGGTCAGCATGGGGAGGTCAGGGAACATGCAGTGGCAATGTAGGATAGGTTTCGGAAAAACATCGCTGGTTGGTGTGCAATGTATGGCTGTGTGTTACATTACATTCACTAGTAGGAGTGAGAAAAACATCACGGGGTGGTGCGCATTGTATGGGTGTGTGTTACATTACATTCACTAGTAGGAGTGAGAAAAATATCACGGGGTGGCGCGCATTGTATGGGTGTGTGTTACATTACATTCACTAGTAGGAGTGAGAAAAACATCACGGGGTGGTGTGAATCAGAGGGTCTGAATTAGGATAGGCAGTGAGTCGCAATGTAGGATGGAGAAAAGCACCGCGGGGTGGTCAGCATGGGGAGGTCATGGAACATGCAGTGGCAATGTAGGATAGGTTTCTGAAAAACATCACGGGGTGGTGCGCATTGTATGGGTGTGTGTTACATTACATTCACTAGTAGGAGTGAGAAAAACATCAAGGGGTGGTGCGCATTGTAAGGGTGTGTGTTACATTACATTCACTAGTAGGAGTGAGAAAAACATCTCGGGGTGGTGCGCATTGTATGGGTGTGTGTTACATTACATTCACTAGAAGGAGTGAGAAAAACATCACGGGGTGGTGCGCATTGTATGGGTGTGTGTTACATTACATTCACTAGTAGGAGTGAGAAAAACATCATGGGGTGGTGCGCATTGTATGGTTGTGTGTTACATTGCATTCACTAGTAGGAGTGAGAAAAACATCACGGGGTCGTGCGCATTGTATGGGTGTGTGTTACATTACATTCACTAGTAGGAGTGAGAAAAACATCACGCGGTGGTGTGAATCGGAGGGTCTGAATTAGGATAGGCAGTGAGTGGCAATTTAGGATAGAGAAAAGCACAGCGGGGTGGTCAGCATGGGGAGGTCAGGGAACATGCAGTGGCAATGTAGGATAGGTTTCTGAAAAACATCACGGGGTGGTGCGCATTGTATGGGTGTGTGTTACATTACATTCACTAGTAGGAGTGAGAAAAACATCACGGGGTGGTGCGTATTGTATGGGTGTGTGTTACATCACATTCACTAGTAGGAGTGAGAAAAACATCACTGGGTGGTGCGCATTGTATGGTTTTGTGTTACATTACATTCACTAGTAGGAGTGAGAAAAACATCACGGGGTGGTGCGCATTGTATGGGTGTGTGTTACATTACATTCACTAGTAGGAGTGAGAAAAACATCAAGGGGTGGTGCGCATTGTATGGGTGTGTGTTACATTACATTCACTAGTAGGAGTGAGAAAAACATCACGGGGTGGTGCGCATTGTATGGGTGTGTGTTACATTACATTCACTAGTAGGAGTGAGAAAAACATCACGGGGTGGTGCGCATTGTATGGGTGTGTGTTACATTACATTCACTAGTAGGAGTGAGAAAAACATCACGGGGTGGTGCGCATTGTATGGGTGTGTGTTACATTACATTCACTAGTAGGATTGACAAAAACATCACGGGGTGGTGCGCATTGTATGGGTGTGCGTTACATTACATTCACTATTAGGAGTGAGAAAAACATCACGTGGTGGTGCGCATTGTATGGGTGTGTGTTACATTACATTCACTACTAGGAGTGAGAAAAACATCACGGGGTGGTGCGCATTGTATGGGTGTGTGTTACATTACATTCACTAGTATGAGTGAGAAAAACATCACGGGGTGGTGGGAATCGGAGCTTCTGAATTAGGATAGGCAGTGAGTGGCAATGTAGGATGGAGAAAAGCACCGCGGGGTGGTCAGCATGGGGAGGTCAGGGAACATGCAGTGGCAATGTAGGATAGGTTTCGGAAAAACATCGCTGGGTGGTGCGCGATGTATAGCTGTGTGTTACATTACATTCACTAGTAGGAGTGAGAAAAACATCACGGGGTGGTGCGCATTGTATGGGTGTGTGTTACATTACATTCACTAGTAGGAGTGAGAAAAACATCACGGGGTGGTGCGCATTGTATGGGTGTGTGTTACATTACATTCACTAGTAGGAGTGAGAAAAACATCACGGGGTGGTGTGAATCAGAGGGTCTGAATTAGGATAGGCAGTGAGTGGCAATGTAGGATGGAGAAAAGCACCGCGGGGTGGTCCGCATGGGGAGGTCATGGAACATGCAGTGGCAATGTAGGATAGGTTTCTGAAAAACATCACGGGGTGGTGCGCATTGTATGGGTGTGTGTTACATTACATTCACTAGTAGGAGTGAGAAAAACATCAAGGGGTGGTGTGCATTGTATGGGTGTGTGTTACATTACATTCACAAGTAGGAGTGAGAAAAACATCACGGGGTGGTGCGCATTGTATGGGTGTGTGTTACATTACATTCAGTAGTAGGACTGAGAAAAACATCACGCGGTGGTGTGAATCGGAGGGTCTGAATTAGGATAGGCAGTGAGTGGCAATGTAGGATGGAGAAAAGCACCGCGGGGTGGTCAGCATGGGGAGGTCAGGGAACATGCAGTGGCAATGTAGGACAGGTTTCTGAAAAACATCGCGGGGTGGTGCGCATTGTATGGGTGTGTGTTACATTACATTCACTAGTAGGAGTGAGAAAAACATCCCGGGGCGGTGCGCATTGTATGGGTGTGTGTTACATTACATTCACTAGTAGGA
The DNA here is from genome assembly GCF_034190915.1 of Cavia porcellus. Taxonomy (NCBI): domain Eukaryota; kingdom Metazoa; phylum Chordata; class Mammalia; order Rodentia; family Caviidae; genus Cavia; species Cavia porcellus. Next base: position 47,500 of record NW_026947662.1, on the reverse strand, counting down.
GGGAGAAAAACATCACGGGGTGGTGTGAATCGGAGGGTCTGAATTAGGATAGGCAGTGAGTGGCAATGTAGGATGGAGAAAAGCACCGCGGGGTGGTCAGCAAGGGGAGGTCAGGAAACATGCAGTAGCAATGTAGGATAGGTTTCTGAAAAACATCGTGGGGTGGTGCGCATTGTATGGGTGTGTGTTACATTACATTCACTAGTAGGAGTGAGAAAAACATCACGGGGTGGTGCGCATTGTATGGGTGTGTGTTACATTACATTCACTAGTAGGAGTGAGAAAAACATCACGGGGTGGTGCGCATTGTATGGGTGTGTGTTACATTACATTCACTAGTAGGAGTGAGAAAAACATCACGGGGTGGTGTGATTTGGAGGGTCTGAATTAGAATAGGCAGTGAGTGGCAATGTAGGATGGAGAAAAGCACCGCCGGGTGGTCAGCATGGGGAGGTCAGGGAACATGCAGTGGCAATGTAGGATAGGTTTCTGAAAAACATCACGGGGTGGTGCGCATTGTATGGGTGTGTTACATTACATTCACTAGTAGGAGTCAGACAAACATCACGGGGTGGTGCGCATTGTATGGGTGTGTGTTACATTACATTCACTAGTAGGAGTGAGAAAAACATCACGGGGTGGTGCGCATTGTATGGGTGTGTGTTACATTACATTCACTAGTAGGAGTGAGAAAAGCATCACGGGGTGGTGTGAATCGGAGGGTCTAAATTAGGATAGGCAGTGAGTGGCAATGTAGGATGGAGAAAAGCACCGCGGGGTGGTCAGCATGGGGAGGTCAGGGAACATGCAGTGGCAATGTAGGATAGGTTTCTGGAAAACATCGCGGGGTGGTGCGCATTGTGTGGGTGTTTGTTACATTACATTCACTAGTAGGAGTGAGAAAAACATCACGGGGTGGTGCGCATTTTATGGGTGTGTGTTACATTACATTCACTAGTAGGAGTGAGAAAAACATCACGGGGTGGTGTGAATCGGAGGGTCTGAATTAGGATAGGCAGTGAGTGGCAATGTAGCATGGAGAAAAGCACCGCGGGGTGGTCAGCATGGGGAGGTCAGGGAACATGCAGTGGCAATGTAGGATAGGTTTCTGAAAAACATCGCAGGATGGTGCGCATTGTATGGGTGTGTGTTACATTACATTCACTAGTAGGAGTGAGAAAAACATCACGGGGTGGTGCGCATTGTATTGGTTTGTGTTACATTACATTCACTAGTAGGACTTAGAAAAACATCACGGTGTGGTGTGAATCGCATTGTCTGAATTAGGATAGGCAGTGAGTGGCAATGTAGGATGGAGAAAAGCACCGCGGGGTGGTCAGCATGGGGAGGTCAGGGAACATGCAGTGGCAATGTAGGATAGGTTTCTGAAAAACATCGCGTAGTGGTGCGCATTGTATGGGTGTGTGTTACATTACATTCACTAGTAGGAGTGAGAAAAACATCACGGGGTGGTGCGCATTGTATGGGTGTCTGTTACATTACATTCACTAGTAGGAGTGAGAAAAGCATCACGGGGTGGTGTGAATCGGAGGGTCTGAATTAGGATAGGCAGTGAGTGGCAATGTAGGATGGAGAAAAGCACCGCGGGGTGGTCAGCATGGGCAGGTCAGGGAACATGCAGTGGCAAAGTAGGATAGGTTTCTGAAAAACATCGCGGGGTGGTGCGCATTGTATGGGTGTGTGTTACATTACATTCACTAGTAGGAGTGAGAAAAACATCACGGGGTGGTGTGAATCTGAGGGGCTGAATTAGAATACTCAGTGAGTGGCAATGTAGGATGGAGAAAAGCACCGCTGTGTGGTCAGCATGGGGAGGTCAGGGAACATACAGGGGCAATGTAGGATAGGTTTCTGAAAAACATCGCGGGGTGGTGCGCATTGTATGGGTGTGTGTTACATTACATTCACTAGTAGGAGTGAGAAAAACATTGCGGGGTGGTGCGCATTGTATGGGTGTGTGTTACATTACATTCACTAGTAGGAGTGAGAAAAACATCACGGGGTGGTGCGCATTGTATGGGTGTGTGTTACATTACATTCACTAGTAGGAGTGAGAAAAACATCACGGGGTGGTGTGAATCGGAGGGTCTGAATTAGGATAGGCAGTGAGTGGCAATGTAGCATGGAGAAAAGCACCGCGGGGTGGTCAACATGGGGAGGTCAGGGAACATGCAGTGGCAATGTAGGATAAGTTTCTGAAAAACATCGCAGGGTGGTGCGCATTGTATGGGTGTGTGTTACATTACATTCACTAGTAGGAGTGAGAAAAACATCCCGGGTGGTGCGCATTGTATGGGTGTGTGTTACATTACATTCACTAGTAGGAGGGAGAAAAACATCACAGGGTGGTGTGAATCGGAGGGTATGAATTAGGATAGGCAGTGAGTGGCAATGTAGGATGGAAAAAAGCACCGCGGGGTGGTCAGCAAGGGGAGGTCAGGAAACATGCAGTAGCAATGTAGGATAGGTTTCTGAAAAACATCGTGGGGTGGTGCGCATTGTATGGGTGTGTGTTACATTACATTCACTAGTAGGAGTGAGAAAAGCATTACGGGGTGGTGTGAATCGGAAGGTCTGAATTAAGATAGGCAGTGAGTGGCAATGTAGGATGGAGAAAAGCACCGCGGGGTGGTCAGCATGGGCAGGTCAGGGAACATGCAGTGGCAATGTAGGATAGGTTTCTGAAAAACATCGCGGGGTGGTGCGCATTGTATGGGTGTGTGTTACATTACATTCACTAGTAGGAGTGAGAAAAACATCCCAGGGTGGTGCACATTGTATGGGTGTGTGTTACATTACATTCACTAGGTGGAGGGAGAAAAACATCACGGGGTGGTGTGAATCGGAGGGTCTGAATTAGGATAGGCAGTGAGTGGCAATGTAGGATGGAGAAAAGCACCGCGGGGTGGTCAGCAAGGGGAGGTCAGGAAACATGCAGTGGCAATGTAGGATAGGTTTCTGAAAAACATCGTGGGGTAGTGCGCATTGTATGGGTGTTTGTTACATTACATTCACTAGTAGGAGTGAGAAAAACATCACGGGGTGGTGTGAATCGGAGGGTCTGAATTAGGATAGGCACTGAGTGGCAATGTAGGATGGAGAAAAGCACCGCGGGGTGGTCAGCATGGGGAGGTCAGGGAACATGCAGTGGCAATGTAGGATAGGTTTCTGAAAAACATCGCGGGGTGGTGCGCATTGTATGGGTGTGTGTTACATTACATTCACTAGTAGGAGTGAGAAAAACATCACGGGGTGGTGCGCATTGTATGGGTGTGTGTTACATTACATTCACTAGTAGGAGTGAGAAAAACATCACGGGGTGGTGTGAATCGGAGGGTCTGAATTAGGATAGGCAGTGAGTGGCAATGTAGGATGGATAAAAGCACCGCGGGGTGGTCAGCATGGGCAGGTCAGGGAACATGCAGTGGCAATGTAGGATAGGTTTCTGAAAAACATCGCGGGGTGGTGCGCATTGTATGGGTGTGTGTTACATTACATTCACTAGTAGGAGTGAGAAAAACATCACGGGGTGGTGCGCATTGTATGGGTGTGTGTTACATTACATTCACTAGTAGGAGTGAGAAAAACATCACGGGGTGGTGCGCATTGTATGGGTGTGTGTTACATTACATTCACTAGTAGGAGTGAGAAAAACATCACGGGGTGGTGTGATTTGGAGGGTCTGAATTAGAATAGGCAGTGAGTGGCAATGTAGGATGGAGAAAAGCACCGCCGGGTGGTCAGCATGGGGAGGTCAGGGAACATGCAGTGGCAATGTAGGATAGGTTTCTGAAAAACATCACGGGGTGGTGCGCATTGTATGGGTGTGTTACATTACATTCACTAGTAGGAGTCAGACAAACATCACGGGGTGGTGCGCATTGTATGGGTGTGTGTTACATTACATTCACTAGTAGGAGTGAGAAAAACATCACGGGGTGGTGTGATTCGGAGGGTCTGAATTAGAATAGGCAGTGAGTGGCAATGTAGGATGGAGAAAAGCACCGCCAGGTGGTCAGCATGGGGAGGTCAGGGAACATGCAGTGGCAATGTAGGATAGGTTTCTGAAAAACATCGCGGGGTGGTGCGCATTGTATTGGTGTGTGTTACATTACATTCACTAGTAGGAGTGAGAAAAACATCACGGGGTGGTGCGCATTGTATGGGTGTGTGTTACATTACATTCACTAGTAGGAGTGAGAAAAGCATCACGGGGTGGTGTGAATCGGAGGGTCTGAATTAGGATAGGCAGTGAGTGGCAATGTAGGATGGAGAAAAGCACCGCGGGGTGGTCAGCATGGGGAGGTCAGGGAACATGCAGTGGCAATGTAGGATAGGTTTCTGGAAAACATCGCGGGGTGGTGCGCATTGTGTGGGTGTTTGTTACATTACATTCACTAGTAGGAGTGAGAAAAACATCACGGGGTGGTGCGCATTTTATGGGTGTGTGTTACATTACATTCACTAGTAGGAGTGAGAAAAACATCACGGGGTGGTGTGAATCAGAGGGTCTGAATTAGGATAGGCAGTGAGTGGCAATGTAGGATGGAGAAAAGCACCGCGGCATGGTCAGCATGGGGAGGTCAGGGAACATGCAGTGGCAATGTAGGATAGGTTTCTGAAAAACATCGCGGGGTGGTGCGCATTGTATGGGTGTGTGTTACATTAGATTCACTAGTAGGAGTGAGAAAAACATCACGGGGTGGTGCGCATTGTATGGGTGTGTGTTACATTACATTCACTAGTAGGAGTGAGAAAAACATCACGGGGTGGTGTGAATCGGAGGGCCTGAATTAGGATAGGCAGTGAGTGGCAATGTAGCATGGAGAAAAGCACCGCGGGGTGGTCAGCATGGGGAGGTCAGGGAACATGCAGTGGCAATGTAGGATAGGTTTCTGAAAAACATCGCAGGGTGGTGCGCATTGTATGGGTGTGTGTTACATTACATTCACTAGTAGGAGTGAGAAAAACATCACGGGGTGGTGCGCATTGTATTGGTTTGTGTTACATTACATTCACTAGTAGGACTTAGAAAAACATCACGGGGTGGTGTGAATCGCATTGTCTGAATTAGGATAGGCAGTGAGTGGCAATGTAGGATGGAGAAAAGCACCGCGGGGTGGTCAGCATGGGGAGGTCAGGGAACATGCAGTGGCAATGTAGGATAGGTTTCTGAAAAACATCGCGTAGTGGTGCGCATTGTATGGGTGTGTGTTACATTACATTCACTAGTAGGAGTGAGAAAAACATCACGGGGTGGTGCGCATTGTATGGGTGTCTGTTACATTACATTCACTAGTAGGAGTGAGAAAAGCATCACGGGGTGGTGTGAATCGGAGGGTCTGAATTAGGATAGGCAGTGAGTGGCAATGTAGGATGGAGAAAAGCACCGCGGGGTGGTCAGCATGGGCAGGTCAGGGAACATGCAGTGGCAAAGTAGGATAGGTTTCTGAAAAACATCGCGGGGTGGTGCGCATTGTATGGGTGTGTGTTACATTACATTCACTAGTAGGAGTGAGAAAAACATCACGGGGTGGTGTGAATCGGAGGGGCTGAATTAGAATACTCAGTGAGTGGCAATGTAGGATGGAGAAAAGCACCGCTGTGTGGTCAGCATGGGGAGGTCAGGGAACATACAGGGGCAATGTAGGATAGGTTTCTGAAAAACATCGCGGGGTGGTGCGCATTGTATGGGTGTGTGTTACATTACATTCACTAGTAGGAGTGAGAAAAACATCGCGGGGTGGTGCGCATTGTATGGGTGTGTGTTACATTACATTCACTAGTAGGAGTGAGAAAAACATCACGGGGTGGTGCGCATTGTATGGGTGTGTGTTACATTACATTCACTAGTAGGAGTGAGAAAAACATCACGGGGTGGTGCGCATTGTATGGGTGTGTGTTACATTACATTCACTAGTAGGAGTGAGAAAAACATCACGGGGTGGTGTGAATCGGAGGGTCTGAATTAGGATAGGCAGTGAGTGGCAATGTAGCATGGAGAAAAGCACCGCGGGGTGGTCAACATGGGGAGGTCAGGGAACATGCAGTGGCAATGTAGGATAAGTTTCTGAAAAACATCGCAGGGTGGTGCGCATTGTATGGGTGTGTGTTACATTACATTCACTAGTAGGAGTGAGAAAAACATCCCGGGTGGTGCGCATTGTATGGGTGTGTGTTACATTACATTCACTAGTAGGAGGGAGAAAAACATCACAGGGTGGTGTGAATCGGAGGGTATGAATTAGGATAGGCAGTGAGTGGCAATGTAGGATGGAGAAAAGCACCGCGGGGTGGTCAGCAAGGGGAGGTCAGGAAACATGCAGTAGCAATGTAGGATAGGTTTCTGAAAAACATCGTGGGGTGGTGCGCATTGTATGGGTGTGTGTTACATTACATTCACTAGTAGGAGTGAGAAAAGCATTACGGGGTGGTGTGAATCGGAGGGTCTGAATTAAGATAGGCAGTGAGTGGCAATGTAGGATGGAGAAAAGCACCGCGGGGTGGTCAGCATGGGGAGGTCAGGGAACATGCATTGGCAATGTAGCATAGGTTTCTGAAAAACATCACGGGGTGGTGCGCATTGTATGGGTGTGTTACATTACATTGACTAGTAGGAGTGAGACAAACATCATGGGGTGGTGCGCATTGTATGGGTGTGTGTTACATTACATTCACTAGTAGGAGTGAGAAAACCATCACGGGGTGGTGTGATTCGGAGGGTCTGAATTACAATAGGCAGTGAGTGGCAATGTAGGATGGAGAAAAGCACCGCCAGGTGTTCAGCATGGGGAGGTCAGGGAACATGCAGTGGCAATGTAGGATAGGTTTCTGAAAAACATCGCGGGGTGGTGCGCATTGTATGGGTGTGTGTTACATTACATTCACTAGTAGGAGTGAGAAAAACATCACGGGGTCGTGCGCATTGTATGGGTGTGTGTTACATTACATTCACTAGTAGGAGTGAGAAAAACATCACGGGGTGGTGTGAATCGGAGGTTCTGAATTAGGATAGGCAGTGAGTGGCAATGTAGGATGGAGAAAAGCACCGCGGGGTGGTCAGCATGGGGAGGTCAGGGAACATGCAGTGGCAATGTAGGATAGGTTTCTGAAAAATATCGCGGGGTGGTGCGCATTGTATGGGTGTGTGTTACATTACATTCACTAGTAGGAGTGAGAAAAACATCCCAGGGTGGTGCACATTGTATGGGTGTGTGTTACATTACATTCACTAGGTGGAGGGAGAAAAACATCACGGGGTGGTGTGAATCGGAGGGTCTGAATTAGGATAGGCAGTGAGTGGCAATGTAGGATGGAGAAAAGCACCGCGGGGTGGTCAGCAAGGGGAGGTCAGGAAACATGCAGTGGCAATGTAGGATAGGTTTCTGAAAAACATCGTGGGGTAGTGCGCATTGTATGGGTGTTTGTTACATTACATTCACTAGTAGGAGTGAGAAAAACATCACGGGGTGGTGTGAATCGGAGGGTCTGAATTAGGATAGGCACTGAGTGGCAATGTAGGATGGAGAAAAGCACCGCGGGGTGGTCAGCATGGGGAGGTCAGGGAACATGCAGTGGCAATGTAGGATAGGTTTCTGAAAAACATCGTGGGGTGGTGCGCATTGTATGGGTGTGTGTTCCATTACATTCACTAGTAGGAGTGAGAAAAACATCACGGGGTGGTGCGCATTGTATGGGTGTGTGTTACATTACATTCACTAGTAGGAGTGAGAAAAACATCACGGGGTGGTGTGAATCGGAGGGTCTGAATTAGGATAGGCAGTGAGTGGCAATGTAGGATGGAGAAAAGCACCGCGGGGTGGTCAGCATGGGCAGGTCAGGGAACATGCAGTGGCAATGTAGGATAGGTTTCTGAAAAACATCGCGGGCTGGTGCGCATTGTATGGGTGTGTGTTACATTACATTCACTAGTAGGAGTGAGAAAAACATCACGGGGTGGTGCGCATTGTATGGGTGTGTGTTACATTACATTCACTAGTAGGAGTGAGAAAAACATCACGGGGTGGTGCGCATTGTATGGGTGTGTGTTACATTACATTCACTAGTAGGAGTGAGAAAAACATCACGGGGTGGTGTGATTTGGAGGGTCTGAATTAGAATAGGCAGTGAGTGGCAATGTAGGATGGAGAAAAGCACCGCCGGGTGGTCAGCATGGGGAGGTCAGGGAACATGCAGTGGCAATGTAGGATAGGTTTCTGAAAAACATCACGGGGTGGTGCGCATTGTATGGGTGTGTTACATTACATTCACTAGTAGGAGTCAGACAAACATCACGGGGTGGTGCGCATTGTATGGGTGTGTGTTACATTACATTCACTAGTAGGAGTGAGAAAAACATCACGGGGTGGTGTGATTCGGAGGGTCTGAATTACAATAGGCAGTGAGTGGCAATGTAGGATGGAGAAAAGCACCGCCAGGTGTTCAGCATGGGGAGGTCAGGGAACATGCAGTGGCAATGTAGGATAGGTTTCTGAAAAACATCGCGGGGTGGTGCGCATTGTATGGGTGTGTGTTACATTACATTCACTACTAGAAGTGAGAAAAACATCACGGGGTCGTGCGCATTGTATGGGTGTGTGTAACATTACATTCACTAGTAGGAGTGAGAAAAACATCACGGGGTGGTGTGAATCGGAGGTTCTGAATTCGGATAGGCAGTGAGTGGCAATGTAGGATGGAGAAAAGCACCGCGGGGTGGTCAGCATGGGGAGGTCAGGGAACATGCAGTGGCAATGTAGGATAGGTTTCTGAAAAATATCGCGGGGTGGTGCGCATTGTATGGGTGTGTGTTACATTACATTCACTAGTAGGAGTGAGAAAAACATCCCAGGGTGGTGCACATTGTATGGGTGTGTGTTACATTACATTCACTAGGTGGAGGGAGAAAAACATCACGGGGTGGTGTGAATCGGAGGGTCTGAATTAGGATAGGCAGTGAGTGGCAATGTAGGATGGAGAAAAGCACCGCGGGGTGGTCAGCAAGGGGAGGTCAGGAAACATGCAGTGGCAATGTAGGATAGGTTTCTGAAAAACATCGTGGGGTAGTGCGCATTGTATGGGTGTTTGTTACATTACATTCACTAGTAGGAGTGAGAAAAACATCACGGGGTGGTGTGAATCGGAGGGTCTGAATTAGGATAGGCACTGAGTGGCAATGTAGGATGGAGAAAAGCACCGCGGGGTGGTCAGCATGGGGAGGTCAGGGAACATGCAGTGGCAATGTAGGATAGGTTTCTGAAAAACATCGTGGGGTGGTGCGCATTGTATGGGTGTGTGTTCCATTACATTCACTAGTAGGAGTGAGAAAAACATCACGGGGTGGTGCGCATTGTATGGGTGTGTTTTACATTACATTCACTAGTAGGAGTGAGAAAAACATCACGGGGTGGTGTGAATCGGAGGGTCTGAATTAGGATAGGCAGTGAGTGGCAATGTAGGATGGAGAAAAGCACCGCGGGGTGGTCAGCATGGGCAGGTCAGGGAACATGCAGTGGCAATGTAGGATAGGTTTCTGAAAAACATCGCGGGGTGGTGCGCATTGTATGGGTGTGTGTTACATTACATTCACTAGTAGGAGTGAGAAAAACATCACGGGGTGGTGCGCATTTTATGGGTGTGTGTTACATTACATTCACTAGTAGGAGTGAGAAAAACATCACGGGGTGTTGTGAATCGGAGGGGCTGAATTAGAATAGGCAGTGAGTGGCAATGTAGGATGGAGAAAAGCACCGCCGGGTGGTCAGCATGGGGAGGTCAGGGAACATGCAGTGGCAATGTAGGATAGGTTTCTGAAAAACATCGCGGGGTGGTGCGCATTGTATGGGTGTGTGTTACATTACATTCACTAGTAGGAGTGAGAAAAACATCGCGGGGTGGTGCGCATTGTATGGGTGTGTGTTACATTACATTCACTAGTAGGACTTAGAAAAACATCACGGGGTGGTGTGAATCGGAGGGTCTGAATTAGGATAGGCAGTGAGTGCCAATGTAGGATGGAGAAAAGCACCGCGGGGTGGTCAGCATGGGGAGGTCAGGGAACATGCAGTGGCAATGTAGGATAGGTTTCTGAAAAACATCGCGGGGTGGTGCGCATTGTATGGGTGTGTGTTACATTACATTAACTAGTAGGAGTGAGAAAAGCATCACGGGGTGGTGTGAATCGGAGGGTCTGAATTAGGATAGGCAGTGAGTGGCAATGTAGGATGGAGAAAAGCACCGCGGGGTGGTCAGCATGGGCAGGTCAGGGAACATGCAGTGGCAATGTAGGATAGGTTTCTGAAAAACATCGCAGGGTGGTGCGCATTGTATGGGTGTGTGTTACATTACATTCATTAGTAGGAGTGAGAAAAACATCACGGGGTGGTGCGCATTGTATGGGTGTGTGTTACATTACATTCACTAGTAGGAGTGAGAAAAACATCACGGGGTGGTGTGAATCGGAGGGGCTGAATTAGAATAGGCAGTGAGTGGCAATGTAGGATGGAGAAAAGCACCGCCGGGTGGTCAGCATGGGGAGGTCAGGGAACATGCAGTGGCAATGTAGGATAAGTTTCTGAGAAACATCGCGGGGTGGTGCGCATTGTATGGGTGTGTGTTACATTACATTCACTAGTAGGAGTGAGAAAAACATCACGGGGTGGTGTGAATCAGAGGGTCTGAATTAGGATAGGCAGTGAGTGGCAATGTAGGATGGAGAAAAGCAACGCGGGGTGGTCCGCATGGGGAGGTCATTTAACATGCAGTGGCAATGTAGGATAGGTTTCTGAAAAACATCACGGGGTGGTGCGCATTGTATGGGTGTGTGTTACATTACATTCACTAGTAGGAGTGAGAAAAACATCAAGGGGTGGTGTGCATTGTATGGGTGTGTGTTACATTACATTCACAAGTAGGAGTGAGAAAAACATCACGGGGTGGTGCGCATTGTATGGGTGTGTGTTACATTACATTCACTAGTAGGACTGAGAAAAACATCACGCGGTGGTGTGAATCGGAGGGTCTGAATTAGGATAGGCAGTGAGTGGCAATGTAGGATGGAGAAAAGCACCGCGGGGTGGTCAGCATGGGGAGGTCAGGGAACATGCAGTGGCAATGTAGGACAGGTTTCTGAAAAACATCGCGGGGTGGTGCGCATTGTATGGGTGTGTGTTACATTACATTCACTAGTAGGAGTGAGAAAAACATCCCGGGGTGGTGCGCATTGTATGGGTGTGTGTTACATTACATTCACTAGTAGGAGGGAGAAAAACATCACGGGGTGGTGTGAATCGGAGGGTCTGAATTAGGATAGGCAGTGAGTGGCAATGTAGGATGGAGAAAAGCACCGCGGGGTGGTCAGCAAGGGGAGGTCAGGAAACATGCAGTAGCAATGTAGGATAGGTTTCTGAAAAACATCGTGGGGTGGTGCGCATTGTATGGGTGTGTGTTACATTACATTCACTAGTAGGAGTGAGAAAAACATCACGGGGTGGTGCGCATTGTATGGGTGTGTGTTACATTACATTCACTAGTAGGAGTGAGAAAAACATCACGGGGTGGTGCGCATTGTATGGGTGTGTGTTACATTACATTCACTAGTAGGAGTGAGAAAAACATCACGGGGTGGTGTGATTTGGAGGGTCTGAATTAGAATAGGCAGTGAGTGGCAATGTAGGATGGAGAAAAGCACCGCCGGGTGGTCAGCATGGGGAGGTCAGGGAACATGCAGTGGCAATGTAGGATAGGTTTCTGAAAAACATCACGGGGTGGTGCGCATTGTATGGGTGTGTTACATTACATTCACTAGTAGGAGTCAGACAAACATCACGGGGTGGTGCGCATTGTATGGGTGTGTGTTACATTACATTCACTAGTAGGAGTGAGAAAAACATCACGGGGTGGTGTGATTCGGAGGGTCTGAATTAGAATAGGCAGTGAGTGGCAATGTAGGATGGAGAAAAGCACCGCCGGGTGGTCAGCATGGGGAGGTCAGGGAACATGCCGTGGCAATGTAGGATAGGTTTCTGAAAAACATCGCGGGGTGGTGCGCATTGTATTGGTGTGTATTACATTACATTCACTAGTAGGAGTGAGAAAAACATCACGGGGTGGTGCGCATTGTATGGGTGTGTGTTACATTACATTCACTAGTAGGAGTGAGAAAAGCATCACGGGGTGGTGTGAATCGGAGGGTCTGAATTAGGATAGGCAGTGAGTGGCAATGTAGGATGGAGAAAAGCACCGCGGGGTGGTCAGCATGGGGAGGTCAGGGAACATGCAGTGGCAATGTAGGATAGGTTTCTGGAAAACATCGCGGGGTGGTGCGCATTGTGTGGGTGTTTGTTACATTACATTCACTAGTAGGAGTGAGAAAAACATCACGGGGTGGTGCGCATTTTATGGGTGTGTGTTACATTACATTCACTAGTAGGAGTGAGAAAAACATCACGGGGTGGTGTGAATCAGAGGGTCTGAATTAGGATAGGCAGTGAGTGGCAATGTAGCATGGAGAAAAGCACCGCGGGGTGGTCAGCATGGGGAGGTCAGGGAACATGCAGTGGCAATGTAGGATAGGTTTCTGAAAAACATCGCAGGGTGGTGCGCATTGTATGGGTGTGTGTTACATTACATTCACTAGTAGGAGTGAGAAAAACATCACGGGGTAGTGCGCATTGTATTGGTTTGTGTTACATTACATTCACTAGTAGGACTTAGAAAAACATCACGGGGTGGTGTGAATCGCAGCGTCTGAATTAGGATAGGCAGTGAGTGGCAATGTAGGATGGAGAAAAGCACCGCGGGGTGGTCAGCATGGGGAGGTCAGGGAACATGCAGTGGCAATGTAGGATAGGTTTCTGAAAAACATCGCGTAGTGGTGCGCATTGTATGGGTGTGTGTTACATTACATTCACTAGTAGGAGTGAGAAAAACATCACGGGGTGGTGCGCATTGTATGGGTGTCTGTTACATTACATTCACTAGTAGGAGTGAGAAAAGCATCACGGGGTGGTGTGAATCGGAGGGTCTGAATTAGGATAGGCAGTGAGTGGCAATGTAGGATGGAGAAAAGCACCGCGGGGTGGTCAGCATGGGCAGGTCAGGGAACATGCAGTGGCAAAGTAGGATAGGTTTCTGAAAAACATCGCGGGGTGGTGCGCATTGTATGGGTGTGTGTTACATTACATTCACTAGTAGGAGTGAGAAAAACATCACGGGGTGGTGTGAATCGGAGGGGCTGAATTAGAATACTCAGTGAGTGGCAATGTAGGATGGAGAAAAGCACCGCCGTGTGGTCAGCATGGGGAGGTCAGGGAACATACAGGGGCAATGTAGGATAGGTTTCTGAAAAACATCGCGGGGTGGTGCGCATTGTATGGGTGTGTGTTACATTACATTCACTAGTAGGAGTGAGAAAAACATCGCGGGGTGGTGCGCATTGTATGGGTGTGTGTTACATTACATTCACTAGTAGGAGTGAGAAAAACATCACGGGGTGGTGCGCATTGTATGGGTGTGTTACATTACATTGACTAGTAGGAGTGAGACAAACATCACGGGGTGGTGCGCATTGTATGGGTGTGTGTTACATTACATTCACTAGTAGGAGTGAGAAAACCATCACGGGGTGGTGTGATTCGGAGGGTCTGAATTACAATAGGCAGTGAGTGGCAATGTAGGATGGAGAAAAGCACCGCCAGGTGTTCAGCATGGGGAGGTCAGGGAACATGCAGTGGCAATGTAGGATAGGTTTCTGAAAAACATCGCGGGGTGGTGCGCATTGTATGGGTGTGTGTTACATTACATTCACTAGTAGGAGTGAGAAAAACATCACGGGGTCGTGCGCATTGTATGGGTGTGTGTTACATTACATTCACTAGTAGGAGTGAGAAAAACATCACGGGGTGGTGTGAATCGGAGGTTCTGAATTAGGATAGGCAGTGAGTGGCAATGTAGGATGGAGAAAAGCACCGCGGGGTGGTCAGCATGGGGAGGTCAGGGAACATGCAGTGGCAATGTAGGATAGGTTTCTGAAAAATATCGCGGGGTGGTGCGCATTGTATGGGTGTGTGTTACATTACATTCACTAGGTGGAGGGAGAAAAACATCACGGGGTGGTGTGAATCGGAGGGTCTGAATTAGGATAGGCAGTGAGTGGCAATGAAGGATGGAGAAAAGCACCGCGGGGTGGTCAGCAAGGGGAGGTCAGGAAACATGCAGTGGCAATGTAGGATAGGTTTCTGAAAAACATCGTGGGGTAGTGCGCATTGTATGGGTGTTTGTTACATTACATTCACTAGTAGGAGTGAGAAAAACATCACGGGGTGGTGTGAATCGGAGGGTCTGAATTAGGATAGGCACTGAGTGGCAATGTAGGATGGAGAAAAGCACCGCGGGGTGGTCAGCATGGGGAGGTCAGGGAACATGCAGTGGCAATGTAGGATAGGTTTCTGAAAAACATCGTGGGGTGGTGCGCATTGTATGGGTGTGTGTTCCATTACATTCACTAGTAGGAGTGAGAAAAACATCACGGGGTGGTGCGCATTGTATGGGTGTGTGTTACATTACATTCACTAGTAGGAGTGAGAAAAACATCACGGGGTGGTGTGAATCGGAGGGTCTGAATTAGGATAGGCAGTGAGTGGCAATGTAGGTTGGAGAAAAGCACCGCGGGGTGGTCAGCATGGGCAGGTCAGGGAACATGCAGTGGCAATGTAGGATAGGTTTCTGAAAAACATCGCGGGGTGGTGCGCATTGTATGGGTGTGTGTTACATTACATTCACTAGTAGGAGTGAGAAAAACATCACGGGGTGGTGCGCATTGTATGGGTGTGTGTTACATTACATTCACTAGTAGGAGTGAGAAAAACATCACGGGGTGTTGTGAATCGGAGGGGCTGAATTAGAATAGGCAGTGAGTGGCAATGTAGGATGGAGAAAAGCACCGCCGGGTGGTCAGCATGGGGAGGTCAGGGAACATGCAGTGGCAATGTAGGATAGGTTTCTGAAAAACATCGCGGGGTGGTGCGCATTGTATGGGTGTGTGTTACATTACATTCACTAGTAGGAGTGAGAAAAGCATCAGGGGGTGGTGTGAATCGGAGGGTCTGAATTAGGATAGGCAGTGAGTGGCAATGTAGGATGGAGAAAAGCACCGCGGGGTGGTCAGCATGGGCAGGTCAGGGAACATGCAGTGGCAATGTAGGATAGGTTTCTGAAAAACATCGCAGGGTGGTGCGCATTGTATGGGTGTGTGTTACATTACATTCATTAGTAGGAGTGAGAAAAACATCACGGGGTGGTGCGCATTGTATGGGTGTGTGTTACATTACATTCACTAGTAGGAGTGAGAAAAACGTCACGGGGTGGTGCGCATTGTATGGGTGTGTGTTACATTACATTCACTAGTAGCAGTGAGGAAAACATCACGGCGTGGTGCGCATTGTATGGGTGTGTGTTACATTACATTCACTAGTAGGAGTGAGAAAATCATCACGGGGTGGGGTGAATCGGAGGGTCTGAATTAGGATAGGCAGTGAGTGGCAATGTAGGATGGAGAAAAGCACCGCGGGGTGGTCAGCATGGGGAGGTCAGGGAACATGCAGTGGCAATGTAGGATAGGTTTCTGAAAAACATCGCGGGGTGGTGCGCATTGTATGGGTGTGTGTTACATTACATTCACTAGTAGGAGTGAGAAAAACATCACGGGGTGGTGCGAATCGGAGGATCTGAATTAGGATAGGCAGTGAGTGGCAATGTAGGATGGAGAAAAGCACCGCGGGGTGGTCAGCATGGGGAGGTCAGGGAACATGCAGTGGCAATGTAGGATAGGTTTCTGAAAAACATCGCGGAGTGGTGCGCATTGTATGGGTGTGTTACATTACATTCACTAGTAGGAGTGAGACAAACATCACGGGTTGGTGCGCATTGTATGGGTGTGTGTTACATTACATTCACTAGTAGGAGTGAGAAAAACATCACGGTGTGGTGTGAATCGGAGGTTCTGAATTAGAATAGGCAGTGAGTGGCAATGTAGGATGGAGAAAAGCACCGCCGGGTGGTCAGCATGGGGAGGTCAGGGAACATGCAGTGGCAATGTAGGATAGGTTTCAGAAAAACATCGCGGGGTGGTGCGCATTGTATGGGTGTGTGTTACATTACATTCACTAGTAGGAGTGAGAAAAAAATCACGGGGTGGTGCGCATTGTATGGGTGTGTGTTACATTACATTCACTAGTAAGAGTGGGAAAAGCATCACGAGGTGGTGTGAATCGGAGGGTCTGAATTAGGATAGGCAGTGAGTGGCAATGTAGGATGGAGAAAAGCACCGCGAGGTGGTCAGCATGGGGAGGTCAGGGAACATGCCGTGGCAATGTAGGATAGGTTTCTGAAAAACATCGCGGGGTGGTGCGCATGGTATGGGTGTGTGTTCCATTACATTCACTAGTAGGAGTGAGAAAAACATCACGGGGTGGTGCGCATTGTATGGGTGTGTGTTACATTACATTCACTAGTAGGAGTGAGAAAAACATCACGGGGTGGTGTGAATCGGAGTGTCTGAATTAGGATAGGCAGTGAGTGGCAATGTAGGATGGAGAAAAGCACCGCGGGGTGGTCAGCATGGGCAGGTCAGGGAACATGCAGTGGCAATGTAGGATAGGTTTCTGAAAAACATCGCGGGGTGGTGCGCATTGTATGGGTGTGTGTTACATTACATTCACTAGTAGGAGTGAGAAAAACATCACGGGGTGGTGCGCATTGTATGGGTGTGTGTTACATTACATTCACTAGTAGGAGTGAGAAAAACATCATGGGGTGGTGTGAATCGGAGGGGCTGAATTAGAATAGGCAGTGAGTGGCAATGTAGGATGGAGAAAAGCACCGCCGGGTGGTCAGCATGGGGAGGTCAGGGAACATGCAGTGGCAATGTAGGATAAGTTTCTGAGAAACATCGCGGGGTGGTGGGCATTGTATGGGTGTGTGTTACATTACATTCACTAGTAGGAGTGAGAAAAACATCACGGGGTGGTGCGCATTATATGGTTGTGTGTTATATTACATTCACTAGTAGGAGTGAAAAAATATCACGGGGTGGTGTGCATTGTACGGGTGTGTGTTACATTACATTCACTAGTAGGAGTGAGAAAAACATCACAGGGTGGTGCGCATTGTATGGGTGTGTGTTACATTACATGCACTAGTAGGAGTGAGAAAAACATCACGGCGTGGTGCGCATTGTATGGGTGTGTGTTACATTACATGCACTAGTAGGAGTGAGAAAAACATCATGGGGTGGTGCGCATTGTATGGGTGTGTGTTACATTACATTCACTAGTAGGAGTGAGAAAAACATCACGGGGTGGTGCGCATTGTATGGGTGTGTGTTACATTACATTCACTAGTAGGAGTGAGAAAAACATCACGGGGTGGTGCGCATTGTATGGGTGTGTGTTACATTACATTTACTAATAGGAGTGAGAAAAACATCACGGGGTGGTGCGCATTGTATGGGTGTGTGTTACATTACATTCACTAGTAGGAGTGAGAAAAACGTCACGGGGTGGTGCGCATTGTATGGGTGTGTGTTACATTACATTCACTAGTAGCCGTGAGGAAAACATCACGGCGTGGTGCGCATTGTATGGGTGTGTGTTACATTACATTCACTAGTAGGAGTGAGAAAAACATCACGGGGTGGTGTGAATCGGAGGGTCTGAATTAGGATAGGCAGTGAGTGGCAATGTAGGATGGAGAAAAGCACCGTGGGGTGGTCAGCATGGGGAGGTCAGGGAACATGCAGTGGCAATGTAGGACAGGTTTCCGAAAAACATCGCGGGGTGGTGCGCATTGTATGGGTGTGTGTTACATTACATTCACTAGTAGGAGTGAGAAAAACATCCCGGGGTGGTGCGCATTGTATGGGTGTGTGTTACATTACATTCACTAGTAGGAGTGAGAAAAGCATCACGGGGTGGTGCGCATTGTATGGGTGGGTGTTACATTACATTCACTAGTAGGAGTGAGAATAACATCACGGGGTGGTGTGAATCGGAGGGTCTGAATTAGGATAGGCAGTGAGTGGCAATGTAGGATGGAGAAAAGCACCGCGGGGTGGTCAGCATGGGGAGGTCAGGGAACATGCAGTGGCAATGTAGGATAGGTTTCTGAAAAACATCGCGGGGTGGAGCGCATTGTATGGGTGCGTGTTACATTACATTCACTAGTAGGAGTGAGAAAAAAATCACGGGGTGGTGCGCATTGTATGGGTGTGTGTTACATTACATTCACTAGTAAGAGTGGGAAAAGCATCACGAGGTGGTGTGAATCGGAGGGTCTGAATTAGGATAGGCAGTGAGTGGCAATGTAGGATGGAGAAAAGCACCGCGGGGTGGTCAGCATGGGGAGGTCAGGGAACATGCAGTGGCAATGTAGGATAGGTTTTTGAAAAACATCGCGGGTTGGTGCGCATGGTATGGGTGTGTGTTCCATTACATTCACTAGTAGGAGTGAGAAAAACATCACGGGGTGGTGCGCATTGTATGGGTGTGTGTTACATTACATTCACTAGTAGGAGTGAGAAAAACATCATGGTGTGGTGTGAATCGGAGGGTCTGAATTAGGATAGGCAGTGAGTGGCAATGTAGGATGGAGAAAAGCACCGCGGGGTGGTCAGCATGGGGAGGTCAGGGAACATGCAGTGGCAATGTAGGATAGGTTTCTGAAAAACATCGCGGGGTGGTGCGCATTGTATGGGTGTGTGTTACATTACATTCACTAGTAGGAGTGAGAAAAACATCACGGGGTGGTGCGAATCGGAGGGTCTGAATTAGGATAGGCAGTGAGTGGCAATGTAGGATGGAGAAAAGCACCGCGGGGTGGTCAGCATGGGGAGGTCAGGGAACATGCAGTGGCAATGTAGGATAGGTTTCTGAAAAACATCGCGGAGTGGTGCGCATTTTATGGGTGTGTTACATTACATTCACTAGTAGGAGTGAGACAAACATCACGGGGTGGTGCGCATTGTATGGGTGTGTGTTACATTACATTCACTAGTAAGAGTGGGAAAAGCATCACGAGGTGGTGTGAATCGGAGGGTCTGAATTAGGATAGGCAGTGAGTGGCAATGTAGGATGGAGAAAAGCACCGCGGGGTGGTCAGCATGGGGAGGTCAGGGAACATGCCGTGGCAATGTAGGATAGGTTTCTGAAAAACATCGCGGGGTGGTGCGCATGGTATGGGTGTGTGTTCCATTACATTCACTAGTAGGAGTGAGAAAAACATCACGGGGTGGTGCGCATTGTATGGGTGTGTGTTACATTACATTCACTAGTAGGAGTGAGAAAAACATCACGGGGTGGTGTGAATCGGAGTGTCTGAATTAGGATAGGCAGTGAGTGGCAATGTAGGATGGAGAAAAGCACCGCGGGGTGGTCAGCATGGGGAGGTCAGGGAACATGCAGTGGCAATGTAGGATAGGTTTCTGAAAAACATCGCGGGGTGGTGCGCATTGTATGGGTGTGTGTTACATTACATTCACTAGTAGGAGTGAGAAAAAAATCACGGGGTGGTGCGCATTGTATGGGTGTGTGTTCATTACATTCACTAGTAAGAGTGGGAAAAGCATCACGAGGTGGTGTGAATCGGAGGGTTTGAATTAGGATAGGCAGTGAGTGGCAATGTAGGATGGAGAAAAGCACCGCGGGGTGGTCAGCATGGGGAGGTCAGGGAACATGCCGTGGCAATGTAGGATAGGTTTCTGAAAAACATCGCGGGGTAGTGCGCATGGTATGGGTGTGTGTTCCATTACATTCACTAGTAGGAGTGAGAAAAACATAACGGGGTGGTGCGCATTGTATGGGTGTGTGTTACATTACATTCACTAGTAGGAGTGAGAAAAGCATCACGGGGTGGTGTGAATCGGAGGGTCTGAATTAGAATAGGCAGTGAGTGGCAATGTAGGATGGAGAAAAGCACCGCGGGGTGGTCAGCATGGGCAGGTCAGGGAACATGCAGTGGCAATGTAGGATAGGTTTCTGAAAAACATCGCGGGGTGGTGCGCATTGTACGGGTGTGTGTTACATTACATTCACTAGTAGGAGTGAGAAAAACATCACGGGGTGGTGCGCATTGTATGGGTGTGTGTTACATTACATTCACTAGTAGGAGTGAGAAAAACATCACGGGGTGGTGCGCATTGTATGGGTGTGTGTTACATTACATTTACTAATAGGAGTGAGAAAAACATCACGGGGTGGTGCGCATTGTATGGGTGTGTGTTACATTACATTCACTAGTAGGAGTGAGAAAAACGTCACGGGGTGGTGCGCATTGTATGGGTGTGTGTTATATTACATTCACTAGTAGCCGTGAGGAAAACATCACGGCGTGGTGCGCATTGTATGGGTGTGTGTTACATTACATTCACTAGTAGGAGTGAGAAAAACATCACGGGGTGGTGTGAATCGGAGGGTCTGAATTAGGATAGGCAGTGAGTGGCAATGTAGGATGGAGAAAAGCACCGTGGGGTGGTCAGCATGGGGAGGTCAGGGAACATGCAGTGGCAATGTAGGACAGGTTTCTGAAAAACATCGCGGGGTGGTGCGCATTGTATGGGTGTGTGTTACATTACATTCACTAGTAGGAGTGAGAAAAACATCCCGGGGTGGTGCGCATTGTATGGGTGTGTGTTACATTACATTCACTAGTAGGAGTGAGAAAAACATCACGGGGTGGTGTGATTCGGAGGGTCTGAATTAGAATAGGCAGTGAGTGGCAATGTAGGATGGAGAAAAGCACCGCCGGGTGGTCAGCATGGGGAGGTCAGGGAACATGCAGTGGCAATGTAGGATAGGTTTCTGAAAAACATCGCGGGGTGGTGCGCATTGTATGGGTGTGTGTTACATTACATTCACTAGTAGGAGTGAGAAAAACATCACGGGGTCGTGCGCATTGTATGGGTGGGTGTTACATTACATTCACTAGTAGGAGTGAGAATAACATCATGGGGTGGTGTGAATCGGAGGGTCTGAATTAGGATAGGCAGTGAGTGGCAATGTAGGATGGAGAAAAGCACCGCGGGGTGGTCAGCATGGGGAGGTCAGGGAACATGCAGTGGCAATGTAGGATAGGTTTCTGAAAAACATCGCGGGGTGGAGCGCATTGTATGGGTGCGTGTTACATTACATTCACTAGTAGGAGTGAGAAAAAAATCACGGGGTGGTGCGCATTGTATGGGTGTGTGTTACATTACATTCACTAGTAAGAGTGGGAAAAGCATCACGAGGTGGTGTGAATCGGAGGGTCTGAATTAGGATAGGCAGTGAGTGGCAATGTAGGATGGAGAAAAGCACCGCAGGGTGGTCAGCATGGGGAGGTCAGGGAACATGCAGTGGCAATGTAGGATAGGTTTTTGAAAATCATCGCGGGTTGGTGCGCATGGTATGGGTGTGTGTTCCATTACATTCACTAGTAGGAGTGAGAAAAACATCACGGGGTGGTGCGCATTGTATGGGTGTGTGTTACATTACATTCACTAGTAGGAGTGAGAAAAACATCACGGGGTGGTGTGAATCGGAGGGTCTGAATTAGGATAGGCAGTGAGTGGCAATGTAGGATGGAGAAAAGCACCGCGGGGTGGTCAGCATGGGGAGGTCAGGGAACATGCAGTGGCAATGTAGGATAGGTTTCTGAAAAACATCGCGGGGTGGTGCGCATTGTATGGGTGTGTGTTACATTACATTCACTAGTAGGAGTGAGAAAAACATCACGGGGTGGTGCGAATCGGAGGGTCTGAATTAGGATAGGCAGTGAGTGGCAATGTAGGATGGAGAAAAGCACCGCGGGGTGGTCAGCATGGGGAGGTCAGGGAACATGCAGTGGCAATGTAGGATAGGTTTCTGAAAAACATCGCGGAGTGGTGCGCATTGTATGGGTGTGTTACATTACATTCACTAGTAGGAGTGAGACAAACATCACGGGGTGGTGCGCATTGTATGGGTGTGTGTTACATTACATTCACTAGTAGGAGTGAGAAAAACATCACGGTGTGGTGTGAATCGGAGGTTCTGAATTAGAATAGGCAGTGAGTGGCAATATAGGATGGAGAAAAGCACCGCCGTGTGGTCAGCATGGGGAGGTCAGGGAACATGCAGTGGCAATGTAGGATAGGTTTCAGAAAAACATCGCGGGGTGGTGCGCATTGTATGGGTGTGTGTTACATTACATTCACTAGTAGGAGTGAGAAAAAAATCACGGGGTGGTGCGCATTGTATGGGTGTGTGTTACATTACATTCACTAGTAAGAGTGGGAAAAGCATCACGAGGTGGTGTGAATCGGAGGGTCTGAATTAGGATAGGCAGTGAGTGGCAATGTAGGATGGAGAAAAGCACCGCGGGGTGGTCAGCATGGGGAGGTCAGGGAACATGCCGTCGCAATGTAGGATAGGTTTCTGAAAAACATCGCGGGGTGGTGCGCATGGTATGGGTGTGTGTTCCATTACATTCACTAGTAGGAGTGAGAAAAACATCACGGGGTGGTGCGCATTGTATGGGTGTGTGTTACATTACATTCACTAGTAGGAGTGAGAAAAACATCACGGGGTGGTGTGAATCGGAGTGTCTGAATTAGGATAGGCAGTGAGTGGCAATGTAGGATGGAGAAAAGCACCGCGGGGTGGTCAGCATGGGGAGGTCAGGGAACATGCAGTGGCAATGTAGGATAGGTTTCTGAAAAACATCGCGGGGTGGTGCGCATTGTATGGGTGTGTGTTACATTACATTCACTAGTAGGAGTGAGAAAAAAATCACGGGGTGGTGCGCATTGTATGGGTGTGTGTTCATTACATTCACTAGTAAGAGTGGGAAAAGCATCACGAGGTGG
The DNA here is from genome assembly GCF_034190915.1 of Cavia porcellus. Classification (NCBI taxonomy): domain Eukaryota; kingdom Metazoa; phylum Chordata; class Mammalia; order Rodentia; family Caviidae; genus Cavia; species Cavia porcellus. The sequence continues at coordinate 24,603 of NW_026947662.1, read as the reverse complement.
TGTGAATCGGAGGGTTTGAATTAGGATAGGCAGTGAGTGGCAATGTAGGATGGAGAAAAGCACCGCGGGGTGGTCAGCATGGGGAGGTCAGGGAACATGCCGTGGCAATGTAGGATAGGTTTCTGAAAAACATCGCGGGGTGGTGCGCATGGTATGGGTGTGTGTTCCATTACATTCACTAGTAGGAGTGAGAAAAACATCACGGGGTGGTGCGCATTGTATGGGTGTGTGTTACATTACATTCACTAGTAGGAGTGAGAAAAGCATCACGGGGTGGTGTGAATCGGAGGGTCTGAATTAGGATAGGCAGTGAGTGGCAATGTAGGATGGAGAAAAGCACCGCGGGGTGGTCAGCATGGGCAGGTCAGGGAACATGCAGTGGCAATGTAGGATAGGTTTCTGAAAAACATCGCGGGGTGGTGCGCATTGTACGGGTGTGTGTTACATTACATTCACTAGTAGGAGTGAGAAAAACATCACGGGGTCGTGCGCATTGTATGGGTGGGTGTTACATTACATTCACTAGTAGGAGTGAGAAAAACATCACGGGGTGGTGTGAATCGGAGGGTCTGAATTAGGATAGGCAGTGAGTGGCAATGTAGGATGGAGAAAAGCACCGCGGGGTGGTCAGCATGGGGAGGTCAGGGAACATGCAGTGGCAATGTAGGATAGGTTTCTGAAAAACATCGTGGGGTGGAGCGCATTGTATGGGTGCATGTTACATTACATTCACTAGTAGGAGTGAGAAAAAAATCACGGGGTGGTGCGCATTGTATGGGTGTGTGTGACATTACATTCACTAGTAAGAGTGGGAAAAGCATCACGAGGTGGTGTGAATCGGAGGGTCTGAATTAGGATAGGCAGTGAGTGGCAATGTCGGATGAAGAAAAGCACCGTGGGGTTGTCAGCATGGGGAGGTCAGGGAACATGCAGTGGCAATGTAGGATAGGTTTTTGAAAAACATCGCGGGGTGGTGCGCATGGTATGGGTGTGTGTTCCATTACATTCACTAGTAGGAATGAGAAAAACATCACGGGGTGGTGCGAATTGTATGGGTGTGTGTTACATTACATTCACTAGTAGGGGTGAGAAAAACATCACGGGGTGGTGTGAACCGGAGGGTCTGAATTAGGATAGGCAGTGAGTGGCAATATAGGATGGAGAAAAGCACCGCTGGGTGGTCAGCATGGGGAGGTCAGGGAACATGCAGTGGCAATGTAGGATAGGTTTCTGAAAAACATCGCGGGGTGGTGCGCATTGTATGGGTGTGTGTTACATTACATTCACTAGTAGGAGTGAGAAAAACATCACGGGGTCGTGCGCATTGTATGGGTGTGTGTTACATTACATTCACTAGTAGGAGTGAGAAAAACCTCACGGGGTGGTGTGAATCGGAGGGTCTGAATTAGGATAGGCAGTGAGTGGCAATGTAGGATGGAGAAAAGCACCACGGGGTGGTCAGCATGGGGAGGTCAGGGAACATGCCCTGGCAATGTAGGATAGGTTTCTGAAAAACTTCGCGGAGTGGTGCGCATTGTATGGGTGTGTGTTACATTACATTCACTAGTAGGAGTGAGAAAAACATCACGGGGTGGTGCGCATTGTATGGGTGTGTGTTACATTACATTCACTAATAGGAGTGAGAAAAACATCACGGGGTGGTGTGAATCGGAGGGTCTGAATTAGGATAGGCAGTGAGTGGCAATGTAGGATGGAGAAAAGCACCGCCGGGTGGTCAGCATGGGGAGGTCAGGGAACATGCAGTGGCAATGTAGGATAGGTTTCAGAAAAACATCGCGGGGTGGTGCGCATTGTATGGGTGTGTGTTACATTACATTCACAAGTAGGAGTGAGAAAAACATCACAGGGTCGTGCGCATTGTATGGGTGGGTGTTACATTACATTCACTAGTAGGAGTGAGAAAAACATCACGGGGTGGTGTGAATCGGAGGGTCTGAATTAGGATAGGCAGTGAGTGGCAATGTAGGATGGAGAAAAGCACCGCGGGGTGGTCAGCATGGGGAGGTCAGGGAACATGCAGTGGCAATGTAGGATAGGTTTCTGAAAAACATCGCGGGGTGGTGCGCATTGTATGGGTGTGTGTTACATTACATTCACTAGTAGGAGTGAGAAAAACATCACGGGGTGGTGTGATTCGGAGGGTCTGAATTAGAATAGGCAGTGAGTGGCAATGTAGGATGGAGAAAAGCACCGCCGGGTGGTCAGCATGGGGATGCCAGGGAACATGCAGTGGCAATGTAGGATAGGTTTCTGAAAAACATCGCGGGGTGGTGCGCATTGTATGGGTGTGTGTTACATTACATTCACTAGTAGGAGTGAGAAAAACATCACGGGGTCGTGCGCATTGTATGGGTGGGTGTTACATTACATTCACTAGTAGGAGTGAGAAAAACATCACGGGGTGGTGTGAATCGGAGGGTCTGAATTAGGATAGGCAGTGAGTGGCAATGTAGGATGGAGAAAAGCACCGCGGGGTGGTCAGCATGGGGAGGTCAGGGAACATGCAGTGGCAATGTAGGATAGGTTTCTGAAAAACATCGTGGGGTGGAGTGCATTGTATGGGTGCATGTTACATTACATTCACTAGTAGGAGTGAGAAAAAAATCACGGGGTGGTGCGCATTGTATGGGTGTGTGTGACATTACATTCACTAGTAAGAGTGGGAAAAGCATCACGAGGTGGTGTGAATCGGAGGGTCTGAATTAGGATAGGCAGTGAGTGGCAATGTCGGATGAAGAAAAGCACCGTGGGGTTGTCAGCATGGGGAGGTCAGGGAACATGCAGTGGCAATGTAGGATAGGTTTTTGAAAAACATCGCGGGGTGGTGCGCATGGTATGGGTGTGTGTTCCATTACATTCACTAGTAGGAATGAGAAAAACATCACGGGGTGGTGCGAATTGTATGGGTGTGTGTTACATTACATTCACTAGTAGGAGTGAGAAAAACATCACGGGGTGGTGTGAATCGGAGGGTCTGAATTAGGATAGGCAGTGAGTGGCAATGTAGGATGGAGAAAAGCACCGCTGGGTGGTCAGCATGGGGAGGTCAGGGAACATGCAGTGGCAATGTAGGATAGGTTTCTGAAAAACATCGCGGGGTGGTGCGCATTGTATGGGTGTGTGTTACATTACATTCACTAGTAGGAGTGAGAAAAACATCACGGGGTCGTGCGCATTGTATGGGTGTTTGTTACATTACATTCACTAGTAGGAGTGAGAAAAACATCACGGGGTGGTGTGAATCGGAGGGTCTGAATTAGGATAGGCAGTGAGTGGCAATGTAGGATGGAGAAAAGCACCGCGGGGTGGTCAGCATGGGGAGGTCAGGGAACATGCCCTGGCAATGTAGGATAGGTTTCTGAAAAACTTCGCGGAGTGGTGCGCATTGTATGGGTGTGTGTTACATTACATTCACTAGTAGGAGTGAGAAAAACATCACGGGGTGGTGCGCATTGTATGGGTGTGTGTTACATTACATGCACTAATAGGAGTGAGAAAAACATCACGGGGTGGTGTGAATCGGAGGGTCTGAATTAGGATAGGCAGTGAGTGGCAATGTAGGATGGAGAAAAGCACCGCCGGGTGGTCAGCATGGGGAGGTCAGGGAACATGCAGTGGCAATGTAGGATAGGTTTCAGAAAAACATCGCTGGGTGGTGCGCATTGTATGGGTGTGTGTTACATTACATTCACAAGTAGGAGTGAGAAAAACATCACAGGGTCGTGCGCATTGTATGGGTGGGTGTTACATTACATTCACTAGTAGGAGTGAGAAAAACATCACGGTGTGGTGTGAATCGGAGGGTCTGAATTAGGATAGGCAGTGAGTGGCAATGTAGGATGGAGAAAAGCACCGCGGGGTGGTCAGCATGGGGAGGTCAGGGAACATGCAGTGGCAATGTAGGATAGGTTTCTGAAAAACATCGCGGGGTCGTGCGCATTGTATGGGTGTGTGTTACATTACATTCACTAGTAGGAGTGAGAAAAAAATCACGGGGTGGTGCGCATTGTATGGGTGTGTGTTACATTACATTCACTAGTAGGAGTGAGAAAAACATCACGGGGTGGTGTGAATCGGAGGGTCTGAATTAGGATAGGCAGTGAGTGGCAATGTAGGATGGAGAAAAGCACCATGGGGTGGTCAGCATGGGGAGGTCAGGGAACATGCCCTGGCAATGTAGGATAGGTTTCTGAAAAACATCGCGGAGTGGTGCGCATTGTATGGGTGTGTGTTACGTTACATTCACTAGTAGGAGTGAGAAAAACATCACGGGGTGGTGCGCATTGTATGGGTGTGTGTTACATTACATTCACTAATAGGAGTGAGAAAAACATCACGGGGTGGTGTGAATCGGAGGGTCTGAATTAGGATAGGCAGTGAGTGGCAATGTAGGATGGAGAAAAGCACCGCGTGGTGGTCAGCATGGGGAGGTCAGGGAACATGCAGTGGCAATGTAGGATAGGTTTCTGAAAAACATCGCGGGGTCGTGCACATTGTATGGGTGTGTGTTACATTACATTCACTAGTAGGAGTGAGAAAAACATCCCGGGGTGGTGCGCATTGTATGGGTGTGTGTTACATTACATTCACTAGTAGGAGGGAGAAAAACATCACGGGGTGGTGTGAATCGGAGGGTCTGAATTAGGATAGGCAGTGAGTGGCAATGTAGGATGGAGAAAAGCACCGCGGGGTGGTCAGCAAGGGGAGGTCAGGAAACATGCAGTGGCAATGTAGGATAGGTTTCTGAAAAACATCGTGGGGTGGTGCGCATTGTATGGGTGTGTGTTACATTACATTCACTAGTAGGAGTGAGAAAAGCATCACGGGGTGGTGTGAATCGGAGGGTCTGAATTAGGATAGGCAGTGAGTGGCAATGTAGGATGGAGAAAAGCACCGTGGGGTGGTCAGCATGGGGAGGTCAGGGAACATGCAGTGGCAATGTAGGATAGGTTTATGAAAAAAATCGCGGGGTCGTGCGCATTCTATGGGTGTGTGTTACATTACATTCACTAGGAGGAGTGAGAAAAACATCACGGGGTGGTGCGCATTGTATGGGTGTGTGTTACATTACATTCACTAGTAGGAGTGAGAAAAACATCACGGGGTGGTGTGAATCGGAGGGTCTGAATTAGGATAGGCAGTGAGTGGCAATGTAGGATGGAGAAAAGCACCGCGGGGTGGTCAGCATGGGGAGGTCAGGGAACATGCAGTGGCAATGTAGGATAGGTTTCTGAAAAACATCGCGGGGTGGTGCGCATTGTATGGGTGTGTGTTACATTACATTCACTAGTAGGAGTGAGAAAAACATCATGGGGTGGTGCGCATTGTATGGTGTGTGTTACATTACATTGACTAGTAGGAGTGAGAAAAACATCACGGGGTGGTGTGAATCGGAGGGTCGAATTAGGATAGGCAGTGAGTGGCAATGTAGGATGGAGAAAAGCACCGCGGGGTGGTCAGCATGGGGAGGTCAGGGAACATGCAGTGGCAATGTAGGATAGGTTTCTGAAAAACATCGCGGGGTGGAGCGCATTGTATGGGTGCGTGTTACATTACATTCACTAGTAGGAGTGAGAAAAAAATCACGGGGTGGTGCGCATTGTATGGGTGTGTGTTACATTACATTCACTAGTAAGAGTGGGAAAAGCAACACGAGGTGGTGTGAATCGGAGGGTCTGAATTAGGATAGGCAGTGAGTGGCAATGTAGGATGGAGAAAAGCACCGCGGGGTGGTAAGCATGGGGAGGTCAGGGAACATGCAGTGGCAATGTAGGATAGGTTTTTGAAAAACATCGCGGAGTGGTGCGCATGGTATGGGTGTGTGTTCCATTACATTCACTAGTAGGAGTGAGAAAAACATCACGGGGTGGTGCGCATTGTATGGGTGTGTGTTACATTACATTCACTAATAGGAGTGAGAAAAACATCACGGGGTGGTGTGAATCGGAGGGTCTGAATTAGGATAGGCAGTGAGTGGCAATGTAGGATGGAGAAAAGCACCGCGGGGTGGTCAGCATGGGGAGGTCAGGGAACATGCAGTGGCAATGTAGGATAGGTTTCTGAAAAACATCGCGGGGTGGTGCGCATTGTATGGGTGTGTGTTACATTACATTCACTTTTAGGAGTGAGAAAAACATCACGGGGTCGTGCGCATTGTATGGGTGTGTGTTACATTACATTCACTAGTAGGAGTGAGAAAAACATCACGGGGTGGTGTGAATCGGAGGGTCTGAATTAGGATAGGCAGTGAGTGGCAATGTAGGATGGAGAAAAGCACCGCGGGGTGGTCAGCATGGGGAGGTCAGGGAACATGCCCTGGCAATGTAGGATAGGTTTCTGAAAAACATCGCGGAGTGGTGCGCATTGTATGGGTGTGTGTTACATTACATTCACTAGTAGGAGTGAGAAAAACATCACGGGGTGGTGCGCATTGTATGGGTGTGTGTTACATTACATTCACTAGTAGGAGTGAGAAAAACATCACGGGGTCGTGCGCATTGTATTGGTGTGTGTTACATTACATTCACTAGTAGGAGTGAGAAAAACATCACGCGGTGGTGTGAATCGGAGGGTCTGAATTAGGATAGGCAGTGAGTGGCAATGTAGGATGGAGAAAAGCACCGCGGGGTGGTCAGCATGGGGAGGTCAGGGAACATGCATTGGCAATGTAGGATAGGTTTCTGAAAAACATCGCGGGGTGGTGCCCATTGTATGGGTGAGTGTTACATTACATTCACTATTAGGAGTGAGAAAAACATCACGGGGTGGTGCGCATTGTATGGGTGTGTGTTACATTACATTCACTACTAGGAGTGAGAAAAACATCACGGGGTGGTGCGCATTGTATGGGTGTGTGTTACATTACATTCACTAGTAGGAATGAGAAAAGCATCACGGTGTGGTGTGAATCGGAGGGTCTGAATTAGCATAGGCAGTGAGTGGCAATGTAGGATGGAGAAAAGCACCGCGGGGTGGTCAGCATGGGGAGGTCAGGGAACATGATGTGGCAATGTAGGATAGGTTTCTGAAAAACATCGCAGGGTGGTGCGCATTGTATGGGTGTGTGTTACATTACTTTCACTAGTAGGAGTGAGAAAAACATCACGGGGTGGTGCGCATTGTATTGGTGTGTGTTACATTACATTCACTAGTAGGAGTGAGAAAAACATCATGGGGTGGTGTGAATCGGAGGGTCTGAATTAGGATAGGCAGTGAGTGGCAATGTAGGATGGAGAAAAGAACCGCGGGGTGGTCAGCATGGGTAGGTCAGGGAACATGCAGTGGCAATGTAGGATAGTTTTCTGAAAAACATCGCGGGGTGGTGCGCATTGTATGGGTGAGTGTTACATTACATTCACTAGTAGGAGTGAGAAAAACATCACGGGGTGGTGCGCACTGTATGGGTGTGTGTTACATTACATTCACTAGTAGGAGTGAGAAAAACATTACGGGGTGGTGTGAATCGGAGCGTCTGAATTAGGATAGGCAGTGAGTGGCATTGTATGATGGAGAAAAGCACCGCGGTGTGGTCAGCATGGGGAGGTCAGGGAACATGCAGTGGCAATGTAGGATAGGTTTCTGAAAAACATCGCGGGGTCGTGCGCATTGTATGGGTGTGTGTTACATTACATTCACTAGTAGGAGTGAGAAAAACATCCCGGGGTGGTGCGCATTGTATGGGTGTGTGTTACATTACATTCACTAGTAGGAGTGAGAAAAATATCACGGCGTGGTGCGCATTGTATTGGTGTGTGTTACATTACATTCACTAGTAGGAGTGAGAAAAACATCACGGGGTGGTGTGAATCGGAGGGTCTGAATTAGGATAGGCAGTGAGTGGCAATGTAGGATGGAGAAAAGAACCGCGGGGTGGTCAGCATGGGTAGGTCAGGGAAGAAGCAGTGGCAATGTAGGATAGGTTTCTGAAAAATATCGCGGGGTGGTGCGCATTGTATGGGTGAGTGTTACATTACATTCACTAGTAGGAGTGAGAAAAACATCACGGGGTGGTGCGCACTGTATGGGTGTGTGTTACATTACATTCACTAGTAGGAGTGAGAAAAACATCACGGGGTGGTGCGCATTGTATGGGTGTGTGTTACATTACATTCACTAGTAGGACTTAGAAAAACATCACGGGGTGGTGTGAATCGGAGGGTCTGAATTAGGATAGGCAGTGAGTGGCAATGTAGGATGGAGAAAAGCACCGCGGGGTGGTCAGCATGGGGAGGTCAGGGAACATGCAGTGGCAATGTAGGATAGGTTTCTGAAAAACATCGCGGGGTGGTGCGCATTGTATGGGTGTGTGTTACATTACATTCACTAGTAGGAGTGAGAAAAACATCACGGGGTGGTGCGCATTGTATGGGTGTGTGTTACATTACATTCACTAGTAGTTGTGAGAAAAACATCACGGGGTGGTGCGCATTGTATGGGTGTGTGTTACATTACATTCACTAGTAGGACTTAGAAAAACATCACGGGGTGGTGTGAATCGGAGGGTCTGAATTAGGATAGGCAGTGAGTGGCAATGTAGGATGGAGAAAAGCACCGCGTGGTGGTCAGCATGGGGAGGTCAGGGAACATGCATTGGCAATGTAGGATAGGTTTCTGAAAAACATCGCGGGGTGGTGCGCATTGTATGGGTGTGTGTTACATTACATTCACTAGTAGGAGTGAGAAAAACATCACGGGGTGGTGGTAATCGGAGGGTCTGAATTAGGATAGGCAGTGAGTGGCAATGTAGGATGGAGAAAAGCACCACGGGGTGGTCAGCATGGGGAGGTCAGGGAACATGCAGTGGCAATGTAGGATAGGTTTCTGAAAAACATCGCGGGATGGTGCGCATTGTATGGGTGTGTATTACCTTACATTCACTAGTAGGAGTGAGAAAAACATCACGGGGTCGTGCGCATTGTATTGGTGTGTGTTACATTACATTCACTAGTAGGAGTGAGAAAAACATCACGGGGTGGTGCGCATTGTATGGGTGTGTGTTACATTACATTCACTAGTAGGAGTGAGAAAATCATCACGGGGTGGTGTGAATCGGAGGGTCTGAATTAGGATAGGCAGTGAGTGGCAATGTAGGATGGAGAAAAGCACCGCGGGGTGGTCAGCATGGGGAGGTCAGGGAACATGCAGTGGCAATGTAGGATAGGTTTCTGAAAAACATCGCGGGGTGGTGCGCATGGTATGGGTGTGTGTTACATTACATTCACTAGTAGGAGTGAGAAAAACATCACGGGGTGGTGCGCATTGTATGGGTGTGTGTTACATTACATTCACTAGTAGGAGTGAGAAAAACATCAAGGGGTGGTGTGAATCGGAGGGTCTGAATGAGGATAGGCAGTGAGTGGCAATGTAGGATGGAGAAAAGCACCGCGGGGTGGTCAGCATGGGGAGGTCAGGGAACATGCAGTGGCAATGTAGGATAGGTTTCTGAAAAACATCGCAGGGTGGTGTGCATTGTATGGGTCTGTGTTATATTACATTCACTAGTAGGAGTGAGAAAAACATCACGGGGTGGTGCGCATTCTATGGGTGTGTGTTATATTACATTCACTAGTAGGAGTGAGAAAAACATCACTGGGTGGTGGTAATCGGAGGGTCTGAATTAGGATAGGCAGTGAGTGGCAATGTAGGATGGAGAAAAGCACCACGGGGTGGTCAGCATGGGGAGGTCAGGGAACATGCAGTGGCAATGTAGGATAGGTTTCTGAAAAACATCGCGGGGTGGTGCGCATTGTATGGGTGTGTGTTACATTACATTCACTAGTAGGAGTGAGAAAAACATCACGGGGTGGTGCGCATTGTATGGGTGTGTGTTACATTACATTCACTAGTAGGAGTCAGAAAGGCATCACGGGGTGGTGTGAATCGGAGGGTCTGAATTAGGATAGGCAGTGAGTGGCAATGTGGGATGGAGAAAAGCACCGCGGGTTGGTCAGCATGGGGAGGTCAGGGAACATGATGTGGCAATGTAGGATAGGTTTCTGAAAAACATCGCAGGGTGGTGCGCATTGTATAGGTGTGTGTTACATTACATTCACTAGTAGGAGTGAGAAAAACATCACGGGGTGGTGTGAATCGGAGGGTCTGAATTAGGATAGGCAGTGAGTGGCAATGTAGGATGGAGAAAGCACCGCGGGGTGGTCAGCATGGGGAGGTCAGGGAACATGCATTGGCAATGTAGGATAGGTTTCTGAAAAACATCGCGGGGTGGTGCGCATTGTATGGGTGTGTGTTACATTACATTCACTAGTAGGAGTGAGAAAAACATCACGGGGTGGTGCGCATTGTATGGGTGTGTGTTACATTACATTCACTAGTAGGAGTGAGAAAAGGATGACGGGGTGATGTGAATCGGAGGGTCTGAAATAGGATAGGCAGTGAGTGGCAATGTAGGATGGAGAAAAGCACCGCGGGGTGGTCAGCATGGGGAGGTCAGGGAACATGCAGTGGCAATGTAGGATAGGTTTCTGAAAAACATCGCGAGGTGGTGCGCATTGTATGGGTGTGTGTTACATTACTTTCACTAGTAGGAGTGAGAAAAACATCACGGGGTGGTGCGCATTGTATGGGTGTGTGTTACATTACATTCACTAGTAGGAGTGAGAAAAACATCACGGGGTGGAGTGAATCGGAGGGTCTGAATTAGGATAGGCAGTGAGTGGCAATGAAGGATGGAGAAAAGCACCGCGGGGTGGTCAGCATGGGGAGGTCAGGGAACATGCAGTGGCAATGTAGGATAGGTTTCTGGAAAACATCGCGGGGTGGTGCGCATTGTATGGGTGTGTGTTACATTACATTCACTAGTAGGAGTGAGAAAAACATCACGGGGTGGTGTGAATCAGAGGGTCTGAATTAGGATAGGCAGTGAGTGGCAATGTAGGATGGAGAAAAGCACCGCGGGATGGTCAGCATGGGGAGGTCAGGGAACATGCAGTGGCAATGTAGGATAGGTTTCTGAAAAACATCGCGGGGTGGTGCGCATTGTATGGGTATGTGTTACATTACATTCACTAGTAGGAGTGAGAAAAACATCACGGGGTGGTGCGCATTGTATGGGTGTGTGTTACATTACATTCACTAGTAGGAGTGAGAAAAACATCACGGAGTGGTGTGAATCGGAGGGTCTGAATTAGGATAGGCAGTGAGTGGCAATGTAGGATGGAGAAAAGCACCGCGGGTTGGTCAGCATGGGGAGGTCAGGGAACATGCAGTGGCAATGTAGGATAGGTTTCTGAAAAACATCGCGGGGTGGTGCGCATTGTATGGGTGTGTGTTACATTACATTCACTAGTAGGAGTGAGAAAAACATCACGGGGTGGTGCGCATTGTATGGGTGTGTGTTACATTACATTCACTAGTAGGACTGAGAAAAACATCACGGGGTGGTGTGAATCGGAGGGTCTGAATTAGGATAGGCAGTGAGTGGCAATGTAGGATGGAGAAAAGCACCGCGGGGTGGTCGGCATGGGGAGGTCAGGGAACATGCAGTGGCAATGTAGGATAGGTTTCTGAAAAACATCGCGGGGTGGTGCGCATTGTATGGGTTTGTGTTACATTACATTCACTAGTAGGAGTGAGAAAAACATCACGGGGTGGTGCGCATTGTATGGGTGTGTGTTACATTACATTCACTACTAGGAGTGAGAAAAGCATCACGGGTTGGTGTGAATCGGAGGGTCTGAATTAGGATAGGCAGTGAGTGGCAATGTAAGATGGAGAAAAGCACCGCGGGGTGGTCAGCATGGGGAGGTCAGGGAACATGCAGTGGCAATGTAGGATAGGTTTTTGAAAAACATCGCGGGGTGGTGCGCATTGTATGGGTGTGTGTTACATTACATTCACTAGTAGGAGTGAGAAAAACATCACGGGGTGGTGCGCATTGTATGGGTGTGTGTTACATTACATTCACTAGTAGGAGTGAGAAAAACATCACGGGGTTTTGTGAATCGGATGGTCTGAATTAGGATAGGCAGTGAGTGGCAATTTAGGATGAAGAAAAGCACCGCGGGGTGGTCAGCATGGGGAGGTCAGGGAACATGCAGTGGCAATGTAGGATAGGTTTCTGAAAAACATCGCGGGGTGGTGCGCATTGTATGGGTGTGTGTTACATTACATTCACTAGTAGGAGTGAGAAAAACATCACGGGGTCGTGCGCATTGTATGGGTGTGTGTTACATTACATTCACTAGTAGGAGTGAGAAAAGCATGACGGGGTGGTGTGAATCGGAGGGTCTGAAATAGGATAGGCAGTGAGTGGCAATGTAGGATAGAGAAAAGCACCGCGGGGTGGTCAGCATGGGGAGGTCAGGGAACATGCAGTGGCAATGTAGGATAGGTTTCTGAAAAACATCGCGGGGTGGTGCGCATTGTATGGGTGTGTGTTACATTATATTCACTAGTAGGAGTGAGAAAAACATCACGGGGTGGTGCGCATTGTATGGGTGTGTGTTACATTACATTCACTAGTAGGAGTGAGAAAAACATCACGGGGTGGTGTGAATCAGAGGGTCTGAATTAGGATAGGCAGTGAGTGGCAATGAAGGATGGAGAAAAGCACCGCGGGGTGGTCAGCATGGGGAGGTCAATGAACTTGCAGTGGCAATGTAGGATAGGTTTCTGGAACACATCGCAGGGTGGTGCGCATTGTATGGGTGTGTGTTACATTAGATTCACTAGTAGGAGTGAGAAAAAAATCACGGAGTGGTGTGAATCGGAGGGTCTGAATCAGGATAGGCAGTGAGTGGCAATGTAGGATGGAGAAAAGCACCGCTGGGTGGTCAGCATGGGGAGGTCAGGGAACATGCAGTAGCAATGTAGGATAGGTTTCTGAAAAACATCGCAGGGTGATGCGCATTGTATGGGTGTGTGTTACATTACATTCACTAGTAGGAGTGAGAAAAACATCACGGTGTGCTGTGAATCGGAGGGTCTGAATTAGGATAGGTAGTGAGTGGCAATTTAGGATGGAGAAAAGCACCACGGGGTGGTCAGCATGGTGAGGTCACGGAACATGCAGTGGCAATGTAGGATAGGTTTCTGAAAAACATCGCGGGCTGGTGCGCATTGTATGGGTGTGTGTTACATTACATTCACTAGTAGGAGTGAGAAAAACATCACGGGGTGGTGTGAATCGGAGGGTCTGAATTAGGATAGTAAGTGAGTGGCAATGTAGGATGGAGAAAAGCACCGCGGGGTGGTCAGCATGGGGAGGTCAGGGAACATGCCGTGGCAATGTAGGATAGGTTTCTGAAAAACATCGCGGGGTGGTGTGCATTGTATGGGTGTGTGTTACATTACATTCACTAGTAGTAGTGAGAAAAACATCATGGGGTGGTGTGAATCGGAGGGTCTGAATTAGGATAGGCAGTGAGTGGCAATGTAGGATGGAGAATAGCACCACGGGGTGGTCAGCATGGGGAGGTCAGGGATCATGCAGTGGCAATGTAGGATAGTTTTCTGAAAAACATCGCGGGGTGGTGCGCATTGTATGGGTGTGTGTTACATTACATTCACTAGTAGGAGTGAGAAAAACTTCACAGGGTGGTGCGCATTGTATGGGTGTGTGTTACATTACATTCACTAGTAGGAGTGAGAAAAACATCACGGGGTGGTGTGAATCGGAGGGTCTGAATTAGAATAGGCAGTGAGTGGCAATGTAGGATGGAGAAAAGCACCGCGGGGTGGTCAGCATGGGGAGGTCAGGGAAAATGCAGTGGCAATATAGGATTGGTTTCTGAAAAACATCGCGGGGTGGTGCGCATTGTATGGGTGTGTGTTACATTACATTCACTAGTAGGAGTGAGAAAAACATCACGGGGTGGTGCGCATTGTATGGGTGTGTGTCACATTACATTCACTAGTAGGAGTGAGAAAAACGTCACGGGGTGGTGTGAATCGGAGTGTCTGAATTAGGATAGGCAGTGAGTGGCAATGTAGGATGGAGAAAAGCACCGCGGGGTGGTCAGCATGGGGAGGTCAGGGAATATGCAGTGGCAATGTAGGATAGGTTTCTGAAAAACATCGCGGGGTGGTGCGCATTGTATGGGTGTGAGTTACATTACATTCACTCGTAGGAGTGAGAAAAATATCACGGGGTGGTGCGCATTGTATGGGTGTGTGTTACATTACATTCACTAGTAGGAGTGAGAAAAACATCACGGGGTGGTGTGAATCGGAGGGTCTGAATAAGGATAGGCAGTGATTGGCAATGTAGGATGGAGAAAAGCACCGCGGGGTTGTCAGCAAGGGGAGGTCAGGGAACATGCAGTGGAAATGTAGGATAGGTTTCTGAAAAACATCGCGGGGTGGTGCGCATTATATGGGTGTGTGTTACATTACATTCACTAGTAGGAGTGAGAAAAACATCACGGGGTGGTGCGCATTGTATGGGTGTGTGTTACATTACATTCACTAGTAGGAGTGAGAAAAGCATCACGGGGTGGTGTGAATCGGAGGGTCTGAATTAGGATAGGCAGTGAGTGGCAATGTAGGATGGAGAAAAGCACCGCGGGGTGGTCAGCATGTGGAGGTCAGGGAACATGCATTGGCAATATAGGATAGGTTTCTGAAAAACATCGCGGGGTGGTGCGCATTGTATGGGTGTGTTACATTACATTCACTAGTAGGAGTGAGAAAAACATCACGGGGTGGTGCGCATTGTATGGGTGTGTGTTACATTATATTCACTAGTAGGAGTGAGAAAAACATCACGGGGTGGTGTGAATCGGAGGGTCTGAATTAGGATAGGCAGTGAGTGGCAATGTAGGATGGAGAAAAGCACCGCGAGGTGGTCAGCATGGGGAGGTCAGGGAACATGCAGTGGCAATGTAGGATAGGTTTCTGAAAAACATCGCGGGGTGGTGCGCATTGTATGGGTGTGTGTTACATTACATTCACTGGTAGGAGTGAGAAAAAGATCACGGGGTGGTGCGCATTGTATGGGTGTGTGTTACATTACATTCACTAGTAGGAGTGAGAAAAACATCACGGGGTGGTGTGAATCGGAGGGTCTGAATTAGGATAGGCAGTGAGTGGCAATGTAGGATGGAGAAAAGCACCGCTGGGTGGTCCGCATGGGGAGGTCAGGGAACATGCAGTGGCAATGTAGGATAGGTTTCAGAAAAACATCGCGTGGTGGTGCGCATTGTATGGGTGTGTGTTACATTACATTCACTAGTAGGAGTGAGAAAAACATCACGGCGTGGTGCGCATTGTATGGGTGTGTGTTACATTACATTCACTAGTAGGAGAGAGAAAGGCATCACGGGGTGGTGTGAATCGGAGGGTCTGAATTAGGATAGGCAGTGAGTGGCAATGTAGGATGGAAAAAAGCACCGCGGGGTGGTCAGCATGGGGAGGTCAGGGAACATGCAGTGGCAATGTAGGATAGGTTTCTGAAAAACATCGCGGAGTGGTGCGCATTGTATTGTGTATGTTACGTTACATTCACTAGTGGGAGTGAGAAAAACATCACGGGGTGGTGCCCATTGTATGGGTGTGTGTTACATTACATTCACTAGTAGGAGTGAGAAAAACATCACGGGGTGGTGTGAATCAGAGGGTCTGAATTAGGATAGGCAATGAGTGGCAATGTAGGATGGAGAAAAGCATCGCGGGGTGGTCAGCATGGGGAGGTCAGGGAACATGCAGTGGCAATGTAGGATAGGTTTCTGAAAAACATCGCGGGGTGGTGCGCATTGTATGGGTGTGTGTTACATTACATTCACTAGTAGAAGTATGAAAAACATCACGGGGTGGTGCGCATTGTATGGGTGTGTGTTACATTAGATTCACTAGTAGGAGTGAGAAAAACATCACGGGGTGGTGTGAATCGGAGGGTCTGAATTAGGATAGGCAGTGAGTGGCAATGTAGGATGGAGAAAAGCACCGCGGGGTGGTCAGCATGGGGAGGTCAGGGAACATGCAGTGGCAATATAGGATTGGTTTCTGAAAAACATCGCGGGGTGGTGCGCATTGTATGGGTGTGTGTTACATTACATTCACTAGTAGGAGTGAGAAAAACATCACGGGGTGGTGCGCATTGTATGGGTGTGTGTCACATTACATTCACTAGTAGGAGTGAGAAAAACATCACGGGGTGGTGTGAATCGGAGGGTCTGAATTAGGATAGGCAGTGAGTGGCAATGTAGGATGGAGAAAAGCACCGCGGGGTGGTCAGCATGGGGAGGTCAGGGAATATGCAGTGGCAATGTAGGATAGGTTTCTGAAAAACATCGCGGGGTGGTGCGCATTGTATGGGTGTGAGTTACATTACATTCACTCGTAGGAGTGAGAAAAATATCACGGGGTGGTGCGCATTGTATGGGTGTGTGTTACATTACATTCACTAGTAGGAGTGAGAAAAACATCACGGGGTGGTGTGAATCGGAGGGTCTGAATAAGGATAGGCAGTGATTGGCAATGTAGGATGGAGAAAAGCACCGCGGGGTTGTCAGCAAGGGGAGGTCAGGGAACATGCAGTGGAAATGTAGGATAGGTTTCTGAAAAACATCGCGGGGTGGTGCGCATTATATGGGTGTGTGTTACATTACATTCACTAGTAGGAGTGAGAAAAACATCACGGGGTGGTGCGCATTGTATGGGTGTGTGTTACATTACATTCACTAGTAGGAGTGAGAAAAGCATCACGGGGTGGTGTGAATCGGAGGGTCTGAATTAGGATAGGCAGTGAGTGGCAATGTAGGATGGAGAAAAGCACCGCGGGGTGGTCAGCATGTGGAGGTCAGGGAACATGCATTGGCAATGTAGGATAGGTTTCTGAAAAACATCGCGGGGTGGTGCGCATTGTATGGGTGTGTTACATTACATTCACTAGTAGGAGTGAGAAAAACATCACGGGGTGGTGCGCATTGTATGGGTGTGTGTTACATTACATTCACTAGTAGGAGTGAGAAAAACATCACGGGGTGGTGTGAATCGGAGGGTCTGAATTAGGATAGGCAGTGAGTGGCAATGTAGGATGGAGAAAAGCACCGCGAGGTGGTCAGCATGGGGAGGTCAGGGAACATGCAGTGGCAATGTAGGATAGGTTTCTGAAAAACATCGCGGGGTGGTGCGCATTGTATGGGTGTGTGTTACATTACATTCACTGGTAGGAGTGAGAAAAAGATCACGGGGTGGTGCGCATTGTATGGGTGTGTGTTACATTACATTCACTAGTAGGAGTGAGAAAAACATCACGGGGTGGTGTGAATCGGAGGGTCTGAATTAGGATAGGCAGTGAGTGGCAATGTAGGATGGAGAAAAGCACTGCTGGGTGGTCCGCATGGGGAGGTCAGGGAACATGCAGTGGCAATGTAGGATAGGTTTCAGAAAAACATCGCGTGGTGGTGCGCATTGTATGGGTCTGTGTTACATTACATTCACTAGTAGGAGTGAGAAAAACATCACGGCGTGGTGCGCATTGTATGGGTGTGTGTTACATTACATTCACTAGTAGGAGTGAGAAAAGCATCACGGGGTGGTGTGAATCGGAGGGTCTGAATTAGGATAGGCAGTGAGTGGCAATGTAGGATGGAAAAAAGCACCGCGGGGTGGTCAGCATGGGGAGGTCAGGGAACATGCAGTGGCAATGTAGGATAGGTTTCTGAAAAACATCGCGGGGTGGTGCGCATTGTATTGTGTATGTTACGTTACATTCAGTAGTGGGAGTGAGAAAAACATCACGGGGTGGTGCCCATTGTATGGGTGTGTGTTACATTACATTCACAAGTAGGAGTGAGAAAAACATCACGGGGTGGTGTGAATCGGAGGGTCTGAATTAGGATAGGCAATGAGTGGCAATGTAGGATGGAGAAAAGCACCGCGGGGTGGTCAGCATGGGGAGGTCAGGGAACATGCAGTGGCAATGTAGGATAGGTTTCTGAAAAACATCGCGGGGTGGTGCGCATTGTATGGGTGTCTGTTACATTACATTCACTAGTAGAAGTATGAAAAACATCACGGGGTGGTGCGCATTGTATGGGTGTGTGTTACATTAGATTCACTAGTAGGAGTGAGAAAAAAATCACGGAGTGGTGTGAATCGGAGGGTCTGAATCAGGATAGGCAGTGAGTGGCAATTTAGGATGGAGAAAAGCACCGCGGGGTGGTCAGCATGGGGAGGTCAGGGAACATGCAGTAGCAATGTAGGATAGGTTTCTGAAAAACATCGCAGGGTGATGCGCATTGTATGGGTGTGTGTTACATTACATTCACTAGTAGGAGTGAGAAAAACATCACGGTGTGCTGTGAATCGGAGGGTCTGAATTAGGATAGGTAGTGAGTGGCAATGTAGGATGGAGAAAAGCACCACGGGGTGGTCAGCATGGTGAGGTCACGGAACATGCAGTGGCAATGTAGGATAGGTTTCTGAAAAACATCGCGGGCTGGTGCGCATTGTATGGGTGTGTGTTACATTACATTCACTAGTAGGAGTGAGAAAAACATCACGGGGTGGTGCGCATTGTATGGGTGTGTGTTACATTACATTCACTAGTAGGAGTGAGAAAAACATCACGGGGTGGTGTGAATCGGAGGGTCTGAATTAGGATAGTAAGTGAGTGGCAATGTAGGATGGAGAAAAGCACCGCGGGGTGGTCAGCATGGGGAGGTCAGGGAACATGCCGTGGCAATGTAGGATAGGTTTCTGAAAAACATCGCGGGGTGGTGTGCATTGTATGGGTGTGTGTTACATTACATTCACTAGTAGTAGTGAGAAAAACATCATGGGGTGGTGTGAATCGGAGGGTCTGAATTAGGATAGGCAGTGAGTGGCAATGTAGGATGGAGAATAGCACCACGGGGTGGTCAGCATGGGGAGGTCAGGGAACATGCAGTGGCAATGTAGGATAGTTTTCTGAAAAACATCGCGGGGTGGTGCGCATTGTATGGGTGTGTGTTACATTACATTCACTAGTAGGAGTGAGAAAAACTTCACAGGGTGTTGCGCATTGTATGGGTGTGTGTTACATTACATTCACTAGTAGGAGTGAGAAAAACATCACGGGGTGGTGTGAATCGGAGGGTCTGAATTAGGATAGGCAGTGAGTGGCAATGTAGGATGGAGAAAAGCACCGCGGGGTGGTCAGCATGGGGAGGTCAGGGAACATGCAGTGGCAATATAGGAATGGTTTCTGAAAAACATCGCGGGGTGGTGCGCATTGTATGGGTGTGTGTTACATTACATTCACTAGTAGGAGTGAGAAAAACATCACGGGGTGGTGCGCATTGTATGGGTGTGTGTCACATTACATTCACTAGTAGGAGTGAGAAAAACATCACGGGGTGGTGTGAATCGGAGGGTCTGAATTAGGATAGGCAGTGAGTGGCAATGTAGGATGGAGAAAGCACCGCGGGGTGGTCAGCATGGGGAGGTCAGGGAACATGCATTGGCAATGTAGGATAGGTTTCTGAAAAACATCGCGGGGTGGTGCGCATTGTATGGGTGTGTGTTACATTACATTCACTAGTAGGAGTGAGAAAAACATCACGGGGTGGTGCGCATTGTATGGGTGTGTGTTACATTACATTCACTAGTAGGAGTGAGAAAAGGATGACGGGGTGATGTGAATCGGAGGGTCTGAAATAGGATAGGCAGTGAGTGGCAATGTAGGATGGAGAAAAGCACCGCGGGGTGGTCAGCATGGGGAGGTCAGGGAACATGCAGTGGCAATGTAGGATAGGTTTCTGAAAAACATCGCGGGGTGGTGCGCATTGTATGGGTGTGTGTTACATTACTTTCACTAGTAGGAGTGAGAAAAACATCACGGGGTGGTGCGCATTGTATGGGTGTGTGTTACATTACATTCACTAGTAGGAGTGAGAAAAACATCACGGGGTGGAGTGAATCGGAGGGTCTGAATTAGGATAGGCAGTGAGTGGCAATGAAGGATGGAGAAAAGCACCGCGGGGTGGTCAGCATGGGGAGGTCAGGGAACATGCAGTGGCAATGTAGGATAGGTTTCTGGAAAACATCGCGGGGTGGTGCGCATTGTATGGGTGTGTGTTACATTACATTCACTAGTAGGAGTGAGAAAAACATCACGGGGTGGTGTGAATCAGAGGGTCTGAATTAGGATAGGCAGTGAGTGGCAATGTAGGATGGAGAAAAGCACCGCGGGATGGTCAGCATGGGGAGGTCAGGGAACATGCAGTGGCAATGTAGGATAGGTTTCTGAAAAACATCGCGGGGTGGTGCGCATTGTATGGGTATGTGTTACATTACATTCACTAGTAGGAGTGAGAAAAACATCACGGGGTGGTGCGCATTGTATGGGTGTGTGTTACATTACATTCACTAGTAGGAGTGAGAAAAACATCACGGAGTGGTGTGAATCGGAGGGTCTGAATTAGGATAGGCAGTGAGTGGCAATGTAGGATGGAGAAAAGCACCGCGGGTTGGTCAGCATGGGGAGGTCAGGGAACATGCAGTGGCAATGTAGGATAGGTTTCTGAAAAACATCGCGGGGTGGTGCGCATTGTATGGGTGTGTGTTACATTACATTCACTAGTAGGAGTAAGAAAAACATCACGGGGTGGTGCGCATTGTATGGGTGTGTGTTACATTACATTCACTAGTAGGACTGAGAAAAACATCACGGGGTGGTGTGAATCGGAGGGTCTGAATTAGGATAGGCAGTGAGTGGCAATGTAGGATGGAGAAAAGCACCGCGGGGTGGTCGGCATGGGGAGGTCAGGGAACATGCAGTGGCAATGTAGGATAGGTTTCTGAAAAACATCGCGGGGTGGTGCGCATTGTATGGGTTTGTGTTACATTACATTCACTAGTAGGAGTGAGAAAAACATCACGGGGTGGTGCGCATTGTATGGGTGTGTGTTACATTACATTCACTACTAGGAGTGAGAAAAGCATCACGGGTTGGTGTGAATCGGAGGGTCTGAATTAGGATAGGCAGTGAGTGGCAATGTAAGATGGAGAAAAGCACCGCGGGGTGGTCAGCATGGGGAGGTCAGGGAACATGCAGTGGCAATGTAGGATAGGTTTTTGAAAAACATCGCGGGGTGGTGCGCATTGTATGGGTGTGTGTTACATTACATTCACTAGTAGGAGTGAGAAAAACATCACGGGGTGGTGCGCATTGTATGGGTGTGTGTTACATTACATTCACTAGTAGGAGTGAGAAAAACATCACGGGGTTTTGTGAATCGGATGGTCTGAATTAGGATAGGCAGTGAGTGGCAATTTAGGATGAAGAAAAGCACCGCGGGGTGGTCAGCATGGGGAGGTCAGAGAACATGCAGTGGCAATGTAGGATAGGTTTCTGAAAAACATCGCGGGGTGGTGCGCATTGTATGGGTGTGTGTTACATTACATTCACTAGTAGGAGTGAGAAAAACATCACGGGGTCGTGCGCATTGTATGGGTGTGTGTTACATTACATTCACTAGTAGGAGTGAGAAAAGCATGACGGGGTGGTGTGAATCGGAGGGTCTGAAATAGGATAGGCAGTGAGTGGCAATGTAGGATAGAGAAAAGCACCGCGGGGTGGTCAGCATGGGGAGGTCAGGGAACATGCAGTGGCAATGTAGGATAGGTTTCTGAAAAACATCGCGGGGTGGTGCGCATTGTATGGGTGTGTGTTACATTATATTCACTAGTAGGAGTGAGAAAAACATCACGGGGTGGTGCGCATTGTATGGGTGTGTGTTACATTACATTCACTAGTAGGAGTGAGAAAAACATCACGGGGTGGTGTGAATCAGAGGGTCTGAATTAGGATAGGCAGTGAGTGGCAATGAAGGATGGAGAAAAGCACCGCGGGGTGGTCAGCATGGGGAGGTCAATGAACTTGCAGTGGCAATGTAGGATAGGTTTCTGGAACACATCGCAGGGTGGTGCGCATTGTATGGGTGTGTGTTACATTAGATTCACTAGTAGGAGTGAGAAAAAAATCACGGAGTGGTGTGAATCGGAGGGTCTGAATCAGGATAGGCAGTGAGTGGCAATGTAGGATGGAGAAAAGCACCGCTGGGTGGTCAGCATGGGGAGGTCAGGGAACATGCAGTAGCAATGTAGGATAGGTTTCTGAAAAACATCGCAGGGTGATGCGCATTGTATGGGTGTGTGTTACATTACATGCACTAGTAGGAGTGAGAAAAACATCACGGTGTGCTGTGAATCGGAGGGTCTGAATTAGGATAGGTAGTGAGTGGCAATTTAGGATGGAGAAAAGCACCACGGGGTGGTCAGCATGGTGAGGTCACGGAACATGCAGTGGCAATGTAGGATAGGTTTCTGAAAAACATCGCGGGCTGGTGCGCATTGTATGGGTGTGTGTTACATTACATTCACTAGTAGGAGTGAGAAAAACATCACGGGGTGGTGTGAATCGGAGGGTCTGAATTAGGATAGTAAGTGAGTGGCAATGTAGGATGGAGAAAAGCACCGCGGGGTGGTCAGCATGGGGAGGTCAGGGAACATGCCGTGGCAATGTAGGATAGGTTTCTGAAAAACATCGCGGGGTGGTGTGCATTGTATGGGTGTGTGTTACATTACATTCACTAGTAGTAGTGAGAAAAACATCATGGGGTGGTGTGAATCGGAGGGTCTGAATTAGGATAGGCAGTGAGTGGCAATGTAGGATGGAGAATAGCACCACGGGGTGGTCAGCATGGGGAGGTCAGGGATCATGCAGTGGCAATGTAGGATAGTTTTCTGAAAAACATCGCGGGGTGGTGCGCATTGTATGGGTGTGTGTTACATTACATTCACTAGTAGGAGTGAGAAAAACTTCACAGGGTGGTGCGCATTGTATGGGGGTGTGTTACATTACATTCACTAGTAGGAGTGAGAAAAACATCACGGGGTGGTGTGAATCGGAGGGTCTGAATTAGAATAGGCAGTGAGTGGCAATGTAGGATGGAGAAAAGCACCGCGGGGTGGTCAGCATGGGGAGGTCAGGGAAAATGCAGTGGCAATATAGGATTGGTTTCTGAAAAACATCGCGGGGTGGTGCGCATTGTATGGGTGTGTGTTACATTACATTCACTAGTAGGAGTGAGAAAAACATCACGGGGTGGTGCGCATTGTATGGGTGTGTGTCACATTACATTCACTAGTAGGAGTGAGAAAAACGTCACGGGGTGGTGTGAATCGGAGTGTCTGAATTAGGATAGGCAGTGAGTGGCAATGTAGGATGGAGAAAAGCACCGCGGGGTGGTCAGCATGGGGAGGTCAGGGAATATGCAGTGGCAATGTAGGATAGGTTTCTGAAAAACATCGCGGGGTGGTGCGCATTGTATGGGTGTGAGTTACATTACATTCACTCGTAGGAGTGAGAAAAATATCACGGGGTGGTGCGCATTGTATGGGTGTGTGTTACATTACATTCACTAGTAGGAGTGAGAAAAACATCACGGGGTGGTGTGAATCGGAGGGTCTGAATAAGGATAGGCAGTGATTGGCAATGTAGGATGGAGAAAAGCACCGCGGGGTTGTCAGCAAGGGGAGGTCAGGGAACATGCAGTGGAAATGTAGGATAGGTTTCTGAAAAACATCGCGGGGTGGTGCGCATTATATGGGTGTGTGTTACATTACATTCACTAGTAGGAGTGAGAAAAACATCACGGGGTGGTGCGCATTGTATGGGTGTGGGTTACATTACATTCACTAGTAGGAGTGAGAAAAGCATCACGGGGTGGTGTGAATCGGAGGGTCTGAATTAGGATAGGCAGTGAGTGGCAATGTAGGATGGAGAAAAGCACCGCGGGGTGGTCAGCATGTGGAGGTCAGGGAACATGCATTGGCAATATAGGATAGGTTTCTGAAAAACATCGCGGGGTGGTGCGCATTGTATGGGTGTGTTACATTACATTCACTAGTAGGAGTGAGAAAAACATCACGGGGTGGTGCGCATTGTATGGGTGTGTGTTACATTATATTCACTAGTAGGAGTGAGAAAAACATCACGGGGTGGTGTGAATCGGAGGGTCTGAATTAGGATAGGCAGTGAGTGGCAATGTAGGATGGAGAAAAGCACCGCGAGGTGGTCAGCATGGGGAGGTCAGGGAACATGCAGTGGCAATGTAGGATAGGTTTCTGAAAAACATCGCGGGGTGGTGCGCATTGTATGGGTGTGTGTTACATTACATTCACTGGTAGGAGTGAGAAAAGATCACGGGGTGGTGCGCATTGTATGGGTGTGTGTTACATTACATTCACTAGTAGGAGTGAGAAAAACATCACGGGTGGTGTGAATCGGAGGGTCTGAATTAGGATAGGCAGTGAGTGGCATGTAGGATGGAGAAAAGCACCGCTGGGTGGTCCGCATGGGGAGGTCAGGGAACATGCAGTGGCAATGTAGGATAGGTTTCAGAAAAACATCGCGTGGTGGTGCGCATTGTATGGGTGTGTGTTACATTACATTCACTAGTAGGAGTGAGAAAAACATCACGGCGTGGTGCGCATTGTATGGGTGTGTGTTACATTACATTCACTAGTAGGAGAGAGAAAGGCATCACGGGGTGGTGTGAATCGGAGGGTCTGAATTAGGATAGGCAGTGAGTGGCAATGTAGGATGGAAAAAAGCACCGCGGGGTGGTCAGCATG